>NC_069386.1:102035075-102338106 GCF_027475565.1 Acinonyx jubatus
GGGGTAGAGTTTACTTAAAACAAACAAAAAAAAAATTAAGAGGGTAAAGGACACAGCTAGTGCAGGAGGGGAACACTAAGACTTAAAATTTTCCGGTTTGGGCATCTGGTTAGATGGTGAGGTGATTCATCAAAATAGCAATAAAGAAGAAAGGTGGAATGGGGTAGGAATACTAGATAATGAACTTAACGTGGAATATGTTGAGTTCAAAGTGCTATAAAACATGCGGGTGCAGATGTCAGCTGGACAGATGGATGGATGGAAACTCATGGACTAGAGATATTTCGGAGTTCTCAGAATACATGTGAATGCTAGTACCATGGAAGTGGGATGAGATTTCACTTCCATTTTTTTCTGCATAGAAGAAGACCAGGAGAGGGTTGAGGAGAAGACCTTGGGTAATACCAGCATGCTTGGGTGGACAGAGGGAAGAATCAGCAAAGGAGGCTGAAAAGAGGTCAGAGGAAAAAGAGAACAAGGAGAGAGTGATCCTGGAGGTCAAGGGAAGAGAGCACCACTGATGCCCAAGACATCTAGTAAAACGAGGGCAATTTGAACTACTGGTACCGACTGATGGTTGGTTAGTGTGAGGAAGGCTTGAGTCAGAACACAGTTCCCGTGGGGAGTTAATGGGAGGTGAGCAAGGAGGGGTGTTGAGTGTGAGCTACTTGGAGGAGCTTTGTTGCAAGGAACAGAGAGGGCAGGGGCTTGAGGACCGGAGGATGGAGGGCAGTTTTGTCTGTTTATACCTAAGTTTGGAACAGCCATAGGTTAGGCTATATTTGAACAATCCAGAATGGGAAGATGAGGAGATTCTGGACTGCTGGCTTCTTTTCATGCGTGTATTTTTTTAGTCTGAAATGTTGAAGGAGGAAAAAATGGTTTGGCATCGCTGCCGAGAGGGCTGGAAGAGGGATGTGACTGAGAATGGAGGAGAAGGATTACCACTGAGAGGCGAGCTGGAATTGGACACAACATCCTGTGGTCATACTCATTCACATTGCAGTGGGATTTTTCCCTAGGAGGACTTCTTCATTCATGTATTTATTCATCCATTCAACAAAAATTAATGAATGCTTGCCATGTGCCAGGTACCATTCTAGGCCAGCAAGACATGGTAATGAGTGAGACAGACAAGGTCCCTGCCCTCAAGGAACTAGGGAGTTCCTGGAAAGGATCCTATTTTAAATTTGGCACCTCCTAGGAGGTGACCTTTGAGTCTTTTTCTGAAGGATGGGAAAGACCTGGAGGTCAAGGATCTTGGTGGAAGCACATTCTCGGAGTTGGGAGAATGGAGAGTTCCTTGAGGTTGAAGAACATGTGTCCACATAACCAGCTATTTCCTACTTCATCAAGTCTTAACCACTGTGACAGCCACGTGAAGTGGATTATATGCTACCTTGAATTCGTCTTTAGTTACTGATGTTTGTATATAACCCTTTTGAACAATGCTGCTTCTAGAGCCGACACTTAAAACATTGTTTTTCCCTCCTTAATCAGTGAGCAAAATGAACTTTATGAGATACAAATTTGGTAGTTATAACTTTTTGTTAGGTTTGCTCTGGGATCTTTGAATGATCTTCAATTAAGAAACCCAGGCTGTGGCACAAAGGGTACTTGTCCTGTGAGATCCCTTTCTTCTGTGGTAATAGCTCCAGATTTTTATCTGGACATAAGACTATCCAGGAAAAGGGCAAAATTTTTCAGTCTTCCTTAGAGCTACACATGGCTATATGACTGGCTTTTGGACAATGGGCTATGTAGGGAATGATGTGTATAACTTCTAAGAAGTGCTATTAAAGGAAGTGGTGTCCTTCTCCCTTTTCTCCCTCCACTGCTTTTGTCCATCTAGTTGTTTAGAAGGTAGATGTGATGGCTGAGTTGTCGTCTTAGACTATGTAGTCAACGCCACACTTGGGAGTTAGTAGAGTGAAAGTGAGAGTAGTCTAGATTGCAGATGACCAAGGAACTGTCACACCAGCCGTAAGTTGTTTCCACATTGACCTACATGAAAAAGAAGTAAACGTATATATTGTATAAGGCGTGGTCATAACACATGGACAAATTTTTGTCCTAACTATTCAATCATACCCTTTCCTATCATATCCTATCCTACCCTATCCTAAACTGTGTTCAAACTACATACATAGCAAGGGTCTATTAAACAACCATTGTTTTTTCATTAAAAAAATTGATTTATTTGGGGTGCCTGGCTGGCTCGGCCTGTAAAGCATGCAACTCCTGATCTCAGGGTTGTGAGTTCAAACACCACACTGGGCATAGAACTTACTTAAAAATTTTGATTCCATACTGTTTAAAGTTTTATTGAGATATAATTGGCATGTAAAGATTGTATATATTGAAAGTTTACAACTTTATTGTATTTTACTTTTACTTTTAATTTTTTAAAAAATTTTTAATGTTTATTCATTTTTGAGAGACAGAGTGTCAGCGGGGGAGGGGCAGACAGACAGAGAGAGAGACACAGAATCGGAAGTAGGCGCCAGGCTCCGAGCTATCAGCACAGAGCCCCCCTTGGGGCTTGAACTCAACCAACGCGAGATCATGACCCGAGCCAAAGTCAGACACTTAACCAACTGAGCCACTCAGGTGCCCCTTTATTTTTATTTTTTTGAGGGGGGGAGGGGCAGAAGGAGAGGGAGAAAGGGAATCCTAAGCAGACTCCTTGCCCAGTGGGGAGGCTGAAGAAGGGCTCCATCTCACCACCTCAGGATTATGACCTGAGAGGAAATCAAAAGTGGGACGCTTAACTGACCGAGCCCCTCAGGGGCCCGTACTTGGTTTTTAAAAAAGATTTTACTTTTAAGTAATCTTTACACCCAACGTGGGGCTCAAACTTACCCCAAGATCAAGAATCACATGCTCTACCCACTGAGCCAGCCAGGTACCCCTATAACTTTTTTTAAATGTTTATTTATTTTTGAGAGACAGAGAGAGGGAAGGGCAGAGAGGGAGGGAGACACAGAATTCCAAGCAAGCTCCAGCCTCTGAGCTGTCAGCACAGAGCCTGACGTGGGGCTCGAACCCACCAACCGTGAGATCATGACCTGAGCGGAAATCAGACATTTAACCGACTGAGCCACCCAGGTGCTCCTTTTTTAAAAAACATTTTTTAAATGTCAGGCACCCCTATAACTTGATGTTTTGACAAATTTATACATTGTGAAAAGATCACGACCATCAAGCTAATTAACATAACCATCACTTAGGTATCCCCCGCTTTTCTAATGTTCTCTACTTTGCTTTTAGGAAAAGCCTGCATTAGTGCCTGTTTTCCCTAACCAAAAGAAATTCAAAGAGGATTCTTGCTTTTATGGAAAAAGGTGAAAAGTGAAAACCACATTCAACATTTGTTTTGCAAGGAGGCCTTACAGAGGTAGCGTGTACCCCGAGCAGCAAGGATGGCCCTGTCAAGCTCCTTCTCTGGGAACTACACTTAGCATCTCAACGCCAAGTTGGCCAGAGCTTTGAACAGTGTCTGTGAGCATCTGTGCTTTATCTCGATTCATTTTGCGCATCCATTAGCAAGATGTGTTCTAAGGTATCAGGAAAGTCTTAAGAGAATGTTTAGCCTTCAGGTCTGAGAATGCTCAAAAGTTTTTCATCTGAATTCCTGGTAATCACTTCTTTTAATGCCATTTCATTTACAGAAGACTAGGAATGCTCTAGTTTGATGCAGTGGAGGAAACCTGCACCATACCGTCTGTGTGTGTGCGTGTGTGTGTGTGTGTGTGTGTGTGTGTGTTATGTTGTTTGTGCATGGTGAGGCGACTATTGCTTTTTGAGTTTGTGAGTTTTGAGATTGTGTGACAAATTTCCTTGACCTAATAGTCTAGAAATAAACTACTTATGAGTGATCAGGTAAATGTTAACTCCATGTAAATCCAAATATAATGATCGTCATTCTATAAAACAAAGCTATTTCCTTTTCCCAGTGGGTGATCATAATAAGCCCCTTTTGTCGTATATGAACACACTGCTGTGGCATTCTGTGCCTATTTGCCTTATCATCATTGATATCTTTCCCATGTAAACGTATGGAAATGCCTACCTTGGTTAACTTTTCTTACGGGATTGAGTCATCAAAAACAGGAATTTTGCTGTATTTTCATGTTAGCAAGCACCGAAAAGAGATGAGATTTTAGTTATTTTGTAGTTTTTTGGTAGCAATATCCATTGACTCCGTGTGTTTCAGACCCATTTGATGGACCTCCCTAGAATTGCTTGGCCTGTGTGCCTTCCCGATGCTCCTCTGCCTCTTCAATAGGCAACCTGGCCACCACTATTGTTAGTGCCTTGTCTTCTAAAACTGCTGGAGGTTCTAAAACTTTCTTAGTTCTGGCCTCTGACTCCCCGCATCGGGAGTCATAGCAATTCCAGTAGCCAGACCTCATCCTGCCATACTCACAGAGACTCTGGCTTGTCCCATCACTTGTGGACCCAAATGCATCACTACATCTTGGGGCATCAGATTTGGCTTACTAGGCAAGATGGCCGGTGGAGCTGGTTAACAAGAAGTGTTTTTCTCTCACTTTAACCAGTGAGAGATCAGTTCCATGCTCCCTGCCTGGAAGATGTCTCCCATCATTCAATGGCTGGGTTTTCTTATTACGCCGTGGTCAATTCACCGTCGATCATGTTTTACCTGCTTTTCTTTCTTCTCTGCCTCACTTCTTCTTTTCCCTCACTTTTAATACCCTGGCGTTATACCACCCAACAAAGCCTTCCATCGTAACATTTGCCTTAGCACTGTTTCTAGGGATACTCATATTCCAGGAATGTGATGGAGATGGCAATGAATGGTGGCATCATCATTGAGATTTCAGCCCATTTTTTTCAGAAGAGAATGCAGCATAGGAAGGAAAGGAGAGTATAGTCAGTATACTGACTGAATCGCCTCGGCTGGATTCCCTTTGTGAGGAACAGTCCGTATGCATATAGTTGAGCATAGTAGAAGTTACACAACTTATAAAGGAGTAAATTCAGACAGTTCAGGTTTTTAAAGCAATTCTAGCAGTGCTTTGTTGATGTGGTTATATCCAGTTCTAAAGAAAAAGTAAGTTTTACACTTTATTGTTTACAGTCTCCAGTTATATGACAGTTAATCTTGGGAAAGAGCTTAAATGGTTCTTCAGAAGAGAGACGAGTTAGGCTGAGTCATAACTAACTGCTTCAGTTCACATTTAAAATTGGTGCCTTGGGATGCCTGGGTGGCTCAGTCAGTTAAGCGTCTCACTTAGGCTCAGGTCATGATCTCAACGTTTGTGAGTTGGCGCAGTGAGTCAGGCTCTGTGCTGACAACTGAGCCTGGAGCCTGCTTCGGATTCTGTGTCTCCCTCTCTTTCTGCCCTTCCTCTGCTCGCGCTCTCTCTCACTCAAAACATAAATACATACGTACATATATATATACATAATTAAAATTAAAATTAAAATTTAAATTTAAATTAAAAAAATAGGTGTTTAAGGGGAGCCTGGCTGACTCATTCAGTAAAGCATGCACAACTCTTGTCCCAGGGTTGGGACTCCAAGCCCCATGCTGGGCATAAAGCTCACTTAAATAAATAAATAATGTTCTTTAAAAAAAAATAAATAAATAAAATGGGGGGGGGCATCTGGGTGGCTCAGTCGGTTAAGTGTCCAACTCTTGATTTCGGCTCAGGTCATGATCACGGTTGCGTGAGTTTGAGCCCCACATCAGGCTCTGCACTGACTGCATGGAGCCTGCTTGGGTTTCTCTCTCTCTTTATCTCTCTGCCCGTCCCCCGCTCATGCTCTTTCTCTTGCAAAATAAATGAACCTTAAAAAATTGTTTAAAAAAGAGGATGTTTTTTAAAATGATAAATAAGTAAAATTGGTGTTTAAAATGTGCCCAGGCATCATTTCACATGTGGTGCTACAGTGAGTAATCAGCACAATTCTGCATATGTTTTTTGCATCTTCTCACAACCCTGGACTGAAGAGCAGAGAAAATGGATGGTTGAGTTTATCGAGGCCTGGGAATACCTTCCCCCTCCCCACTTTTTTTAAGCTTCTTTTTTTTTTTTTTAATTTTTTTTTTTAACGTTTATCTTATTTTTGAGACAGAGAGAGACAGAGCATGAACAGGGGAGGGGCAGAGAGAGAGGGAGACACAGAATCGGAAGCAGGCTCCAGGCTCTGAGCCATCAGCCCAGAGCCCGACGTGGGACTCGAACTCATGGACCGTGAGATCATGACCTGAGCTGAAGTCAGACGCTTAACCGACTGAGCCACCCAGGCGCCCCTAAGCTTCTTTAATCTTACCTATCACTCAAGTCTTCAATACTTTTCTACCCCTCAACTTTCTACCACACCGCAGGAGCACTTAGATTTCCTGCTTCTTCCTTATTGGAAAGAAATCCCAAAAGAAAAAAACCCCAAAGAGATGGAAGAACAACAGCTATTCTGTTTAATTTATCTGCTATGGGCAACACCCCTCCCCCTTCCCAAATCTCGGCATATTCAGAGCCCTGCAGCTGGCAGATGGGGTTCCAGATATTTGGTGGAATGGTAGGAGAGAAGAGAGGAAGGGAGAGAAAGAAAAGCCCAGCATCTGTCCTTAGGTGGGGCTAAACACACCAGCTGGAGACCTCCCCACTACACATCTTAGGCTAGAAAGACCTCCTCAGCTCCCTCGGCTCAGCAAACATTTATTCATTGCTTACCATATACCAGACCATGTGCTGAAAAGTGAGTAAGAGTTTCTGCCCTTGATGAGCTTATGGTCTAGTAGGAAAGTTGCAAGCATGACAGATCATTTCAATCTAAAAAGTGTGTAGATTGTGCTGTGGGAGGCTGGGGCAGGGGTGGTTCATCCCCCTTAGGGAAGGCGTCCTAGAGAAGATGGAGGCGTTGCCCCTTTGGAGTCTGTCTTTCAGGGACTGAATACAACCTGGCTCCCTATAGACTCAACCTGTCTGGCTTTATCCCTTGTCAATTTCTACCTAGCCCTCCTCAATTTACTGTGCAAGCATTCACACTCAGCTCTCACTAATTTCTACCACTGCATGTTTACACAGCTAGGCTTTCTGTCTGGATGTTCTTTTTCCATTTACAAATCTAGAAAACCTCTATTCATCACTGAATACCAACCTCAAAATCACTTAAAAATATTTTATTTTATTTTTAAGTTTATTTATTTACTTTGAGAGAGAGAGAGAGAGAGAGTGAGCGGGGTAGGGGCAGAGAAAGAAGGAGAGAGAGAGAGGATCCCAAGCAGGCTCCACACTGTCAGCACGCGGAACCCGATGTGGGGCTTGAACCCGTGAACGGTGAGTTCATGACCTGAGCCGACATGCTTAACTGACTGGGCTACCCAGGTGCCCCAGAGTCACTTCTGTGAAGCTTTCCTGAAGCTCTTTGGCAGAGTTGCCTCCTTCCTCTTTTCTGCTCCTAGCCTACTATTTATACTTCTATATTTACCACAGTGTACTCCTAAGATAATCTTTACTACAGTTTTTCTGTATAAATATCTGTCTTCTGTATAAATATCTGTTTCCCCATTAGACTGCGAGCTCTTAGGACAGAAGTCATTCATCTTTGTTTCCCCAGGGACTAGCATCTCCAATGACCCTTAGCCCTGTAACTTAGTATTTGATGGATGAATGATTATTTTTAATATACTAAGGAGACACCTTAGTAGATGGAGTTGTTCACTATGCTGTTCATGCTGAATACAACATTTGAAGCATATGTTAACATAGTAAATAGGCCTCTGTGACAATCTCTGAGAAGATTTGGAGGGGTCCAGGACAGAGCCCTGACTTAGAAGATGCTGCCAGCTATTCAACAGAATAGCTGTTGTTCTTTCAGGTCTGTTGTGTTTGCCTGGCTACCATCTCAGTGTACGTCACGGATTGTTGAGTGCTTTATAGATGATTGAGTCAGGAGAATTTGCTTTGTTTAAAGTTTTATTTAAACTTTATTAGTTGTTCATTTATTAATTAATCAGTTAGTTGGTTAGTTGTTCATTTATTAATTAATCAGATATTTATTCAGTGCCTATTATGTTATTTAAAAAATGTTTATTTATTTTGAGAGAGAGAGAGAGCGAGCTTGAGCAGAGGAGGGGCAGAGAGAGAGAGAGAGAGAGAGAGAGAGAATCCTAAGCAGGCTCCACATTGTCAGTGCAGAGTCCGACTAGGGGCTCAATTCCAGGAACCTTGAGATCATGACGTGAACCTGTCTCAAGAGTTGGATGCTTAACTGACTGAGCCACCCGGATGCCCCCAGTACCTATTATGTTATCGAGTGCTATTCTAGATGCTTGAATACATGGTGATCAATTATAACATGTATGGCTGAAGGGTCTATGGAGAACACACTATGACAGTAGTTCTCAAAGCTTCTCTTTATTTAGATCAACATCACTTGGGAACTTATTAGGGAGGCAGATTCTTGGACCTCAAATTCTAAGACCTACTTCCAGGCCAACTGAATCCGAAACTCAGGCAGGGAGTGGGTTGGGTTGTGGGAGTTAGCAATCTTGCTTAACAAGCCCTCTCCTTGATTCTGACACCAAGAATCATGGCTGAGGTTAGCCCAAGCCAACGCTAGAGAGACCACCTCTGTCCATAGCTTCCGACGGGTCCTGCAGATCTGCCCTTCCAACAGTGCTCTGCCCTGGGAAATGAGCATGTGTGAACAGCATCAGCGCTGGTCATGCCCTTGGCTTTTGGTTGGGCTCAGTCAGTGGGGAAGAGAGGAGAAGAGCAAGGACTTGTTATTTATAATCCTGGCTTCTTCCCTGCTATGTTATTCCAGGCCAGCTGTGCCCCTCAAGTCAAAGCCATGTACCTCCTAAGGACAGCTCCTCTGCAGCTTTTTCCAGCCTCTGGTAAATAAACTTTGTTCATAAGCCCTCCATGAACTCTCTTGAATGTCTTTTCTGTTCTCTATTAGAACTCCACCATTCAGGTCAGGTGTTAACCTCTCATGTCTGATCTTCTGTGGACCAGGACCTACCTCTTCATTTGGCACAGTGGACACAAGTGCCTACAGCAGTAATTTTGGGGCCCATGAAAATGTTTAAAAGTTTTTTTTTAATTATTTTTAAATGTTTCTTTCTTTTTTTTTTTAATTTTTTTAATGTTTATTTACTTTTGAGACAGAGAGAGACAGAGCATGAACGGGGGAGGGGCAGAGAGAGAGGGAGACGCAGAATTGGAAGCAGGCTCCAGGCTCTGAGCCATCAGCCCAGAGCCCGATGCGGGGCTCGAACTCACGGAGCGCAAGATCGTGACCTGAGTCGAAGTCGGACGCTTAACCGACTGAGCCACCCAGGTGCCCCTGTTTGTTTCTTTTTGAGAGAGACAGTGTTAGCAGGGGAGGGGCAGAGAGAGAGGGAGCCGGAAGATCTGAAGTGGGCCCTGCACTGACAGCAGGGAGCCCGACGTGGGGCTCAATGATCTGAGCCGAAGTTGGATGCTTAACCGACTGAGCCACCCAGATAGCCCTAAATTGTTTTTTAAACCAGAAATGAAAACTTGATATAATCCAGGATGAATTATATTTTTCCTTATATTGATGCAATTTAAAATTGAATTTGAAACTTTTTTTTTTTTTAATTGGAGGAAGAGTGCCACAAAGACAAAGGTGCCTCAGGCCCACGAATGTCATAATGTGGCCCTGCATTAGTCTCTTGCTAATTGATTTTCTTACCTTCATATCCTCTACCCCCAACTAGTCCACTCCCCAGAACAATCTACGTGCGTCAGCACATGCGCCTGCGTGTGTGTGAGCACACACTCCCACACACACACTTACAGACATGCACGTATATTTGCCCCTCCACACTAGTTCTCTGCTTTTCTTCACTTTCTCTTTCCTTGTCTGGGAGGCAGGGGGAGGCTGACCTCTGTGAACTACATTATTCAGGCTTCCTTGTTGGGCCTTGCTTCTCTTTGGGAACTATGAATAGGAGGCATCAGTGGGAGATCACAGGGCGAGAGGAGGGAGAAGTCAGGGTGTTTACTCCCCTGGCACCCTCTCTGTTTCTGGCAGTGGCTGCCCTACTCTACCTAAGGCCACAGCTTCTGCTGCTGAGCCCCTCCCATGCTACAGCTCCTTCCAGCTTCCCACAACCCACACCCGCTCCCTGCCCCTGCTCCTTCAACTCTGGAACAGGTCTTGGCTCTCCACTGTTAGAGCCCAGTGGCCCCTCGCCATGCCATCCCTTGTTGGCTTCCCTTCACCCTTTGTTAATAGCCTTTGTAAATAGTTTCTTCATTAGCATGCGTTGATAGTAGAGAAACATGGCAAGTTTTGATTTGTTCATTTGCCACGATATCACAAACATTTCCTGAGGTTTCTGCAAGGTCTGCATAATGATGCTTTATGACGACACAATATTCTACCTTAAGATGTACAAGAATTTGGGGCCTCTGGGTGGCTCAGTCGGTTGAGCGCCAACTTCGGCTCAGGTCTTGATCTCGTGGTTCATGAGTTCGAGCCCTGCGTCGGGCTCTGTGCTGAGAGCTCAGAGCCTGGAGCCTGTTTTGGATTCTGTGTCTTCCTCTTTCTCTCTTTTCCCCTCCCCCACTCACACTCCGTCTCTGTCTCTCTCTCAAAACTAAAATAAACATTAAAAAGATTCTTAAAAAGATGTATACAAGAGTTTTGGGGTGCCTGGCTGGCTCCATCAATTAAGCATCTGACTTGGGCTCAGGTCATGGTCTCATGGTTCGTGAGCTCGAGCCCCACGTCTTGCTCTGTGCTATTGTTGCAGACCGTGCTTGGGATTCGCTCTCTCTCTCTCCTCTCTCTGCCCCTCTCCTCCCTCCCCCCCCCCCAAAATAAATAAATAAACTTAAAAAAAAAGATGTAGAAGAATCTAATCTCTGGAGCGCCTGGGTGGCTTAGTCGGTTAAGCGGCCGACTTCTGCTCAGGTCATGATCTCAGGGTCCGTGGTTCAAGCCCCGCATCGGTCTCTGTGCTGACAGCTCAGAGTCTGGAGCCTGTTTCAGATTCTGTGTCTCCCTCTCTCTCTGCCCTTCCCCTGTTCATGCTCTGTCTCTCTCTGTCTCAAAAATAAATAAATGTTAAAAAAAAATTTTTAAAAAAAAGAAGAATCTAATCTCTTAGTATATGCTCCCTTTGCTCTCCTTCTGCTTGACTTGCTTTTCCTTTTCATGTCCTTTCTTTATTTCCATTATAGACAGACAAAATAAACATTCTCAAGGTGCAGATTTTTACTGCATGTGAACTTTTATTTCATTCATGTTTTTTTCCCCCTCGAGATTCTGATGCTGCCTTTTTCTGAATGCGTCTGTAGGCAAATAGCTTTACTCATTCTACTTGGAATGTAGTTAACGCTCAGCTCAGCTGTCAACAGACGTGTGTTTAAACTATTCTGTCCACTTGAAATACTCTCTTCTTCACAGTTTTTCAAATGTCAGTTTTTCTTCCCTACTTAAGTTAAAGATGTTATTCTCTCTTTTGAATTAACCTATTCAAATGATTGGTTTGGTAGTTAGTGATTTTTATTGTTATATTTTTTAATGTTTTTATTTATTTTTGAGGCAGAGAGAGACAGAGCATGAGCAGAGGAGGGGCAGGGAGGGAGGGAGACACAGAATCCGAAGCAGGCTCCAGGCTCTGAGCTGTCAGCACAGAGCCTGACGCGGGGCTTGAACTCACGGACCGTGAGATCATGACCTGAGCTGAAGTCAGATGCTTAACTGACTGAGCCACCCAGGTGCCCCTTTTATTGTTCGTTTGAAATGTAATTAAAATCTTTTAGGTTATTTAACTTGGTTATTTAACTTTAAATATGGTACTATCATTTCTTTTCCGGTTGATTAATTTCTTGATTGACATGAATTATTTTCTTGGATCACTTTATGTCTCCTGTAGGGACATTCCTGCAGTAATTGCTTAATGACCATATGTTGATTTGAAAAGTATTGGAGTTCCATATATAAAAGATTGACTTTCAGAATCCTATGTAGGTTCAAGTGTGATTAAAGTTGAGTTCTTAGTCCATCTCTCTGACTACAAACTGTAACTTCATCACAGGGTGCTCAGATTTCCAATATTGTTTGGGGATCTTATTGTTCTTACATGTTGCTAGGAGGGGAAATGCCTTAAAAGTGTTTACGTCTCTCTAAGCACAAGTGGAGCTCATGCCTAAGAAGTGCCTGAACTGTGTAGAGAAGGAAGAGTCAGGTAGTATTACGCGTTGTAGTAGTAACTCACTTCTGACGAGTAATAACAGAGATTCTCAGTCATCCTGTGACATATTGCCCTGTTTTCTTTCGCCATAACATGTATCACCTCCAATTATATTTATTTGATTATTTGTAATTATAATAAAACTTTCCCCACCCCAGCTAAGATATACCATGAGAGTGAGGACTTTTTTGTTGTTCTTGCATTCTGTACTGTACCCCTAGTCCTAGAAGAGGTCTGGCATAGAGTAGGCACTCAATAAATGTTTGCGGAGTAAATGAATGAATGAACATTTGTTAGTATTTTACAGTTTTCCAGATGGTGCTATAAATGCTCTGCACTGCATCTCACTTAAGCCTCACAACACGCTTTTAAATAGGTACTGTCCTTTTTTTTTTTTTTAATTTTTTTTTTTAACGTTTATTTATTTTTGGGATAGAGAGATACAGAGCATGAACGGGGGAGGGGCAGAGAGAGGGAGACACAGAATCGGAAGCAGGCTCCAGGCTCTGAGCCATCAGCCCAGAGCCTGACGCGGGGCTCGAACTCACAGACCACGAGATTGTGACCTGAACTGAAGTCGGATGCTTAACCGACTGAGCCACCCAGGCGCCCCGGTACTGTCCTTTTTTACAGAGGAGGAAACTAAGGCTTGGAGGAGTTAAAGGAGTCCCATGGTCCCAAATCTAGTAACTGGGGGAAATGGTACTTAAATCCAGGCAGTCTGGCCTAGAGACCATAGCTTTAGCCACTACGTTAAATTTTATTCAGTCAAATATTGTGAAATAGCCACAACTACCATTTGTTAAAATGTATAAATTACTGTCACGTGTATTTCCTCTTTTGGTAGCATTCAGTGATCCTGAGCTAAAATTTTCATTATCCCTACTTTACAGATACGAATACTAAGACATGATTTGTCAAAGTTCACAATACCATTAAGTGGTAGCCCTGGGAATTAAACTCAGATCTTCTGAGTTCAAACCCCATCTCTCTCCCACCTCCTTCTGTCATCCACCGTGCTGCAGCTTAAGTGTGGCCAGAGACCTCAATTTATGGCTTTAGACATACATGAAAATGAATTCTATTTAATTAGTCACTAATAAAACCATTGTATTAGTACTCAGCAAAAAATAATTTTATTTTAATATTGACTAGTTTTATTTTAGTAGTTACTAAGTTGTTACTAATGAAAAATTAGGGGCGCCTGAGTGGCTCAGTCCGTTAAGCGTCTGACTTGGATTCAGGTATGAGATCCCTCGGTCCATGAGTTTGAGCCCGTGCTGGGCTCTGGGCTGACAGCTTAGAGCCTGGAGCCTGCTTCGGATTCCATGTCTCCCTCTCTCTCTGTTCCTCCCCCACTCATCCTCTGTCTCTCTTTCTCAAAATAAGTAAACCTTAAAAAAAATCTTTTTTAATCACACAGAAGTTCTAAACTTGGAGGTGATGGCAAATGGCTCCCAGTTGCATTTTCCGGACAACATAGTAAAAATTACAAACAATTAGGAGTCCTTACGTGAATGGAAAGAAGAGAAAGGAGTAGCGATAGATAAAAGTAACTAACATTGAAGAGTTCAATAGGCCCCATGAGTCACTGAGGAATGGCGGGGGTGGGATCGAGACACTTGGAGCAAAGTGCCGGAGGGTGGTCAGTGGCAGGGGTGACAGGAGGAAGGGTGGCAAGAAAAGATGGCACAGATGTCACAACTTTGAAGTTGGAGGGTGATGGGGGGGGCATTGATTTAGTAGTGAAGTGAAGAACATGTCAACCTTCTCTTCAGGGCGATGGATGAAGAGGCACGCTCCACTTGTGGAAGGCACAAAAGGAACATTGTCACTTTATGCCCAGTAAGAAGGTGGAGTAATCATTCGTGATTAGAGTGGAAAATACAGAATAATTCACTTTATGAGAGAAGATCTGAAAACTACTTGGAAATCTTAGGGGCCAGTAACTGAATATGATTTAACATAGAAGTATTAGCATTAAATAGAAAGATAGCGTGCTTTAACATAGTCAGGAGGCATTGCTATTGTCCACTCAAAACTTTTACTTTTCATAAAGCTTTTATAGTTCATACCGTGCGCTGGCCAATTTAATGTTCCAATGAATCCAAGACTCATTTTAAAGCATGCGAACCTGCCCACCTACCTCCCCAATCTGCAGAGATTTCTCTTTTTTTATGAACATGTCGAACACTTACTTTTCTCTACCAGTCACTTGGAATCTATCACACTTAGACTTTTGATGATGGTCTGACTTCATATGCATACATGCATGTAGTCTAATGGTGACTAATGGTAGACTAACGAGGTGACTATGTTTATTGAATTGTATTCAATATTGTTATTGAATAGGTTTATTCATAGGCACCTGTCTTCATGAGTACCTACCGTGTGCTTTTTCCTAGATCCACAGAGCTTACTTAGTTTTGGGGCCTGACGGGATTGTTATTTTGGCTTAGGCTGTTGTTTTCTTCCTAGCCAGCAACAGTTGCAATGAAAACCATGTGGTACTATTTATGGAAGTTGTGAATTGTGATGAAATGCAATGAATGTCTCTTTAGGTGAGAAATTTGATAAAGACTGGGTTTTGAGGAAGCACCTCCTCCCCCAAGGAGTGGGCTTCCTTTCAGAGGAGATCCCCTTCCATAGCTGCCCAGGTTGCTAAGGCAAACCTTTGCATATACAAATTTGGGTCAATGTGTTGACAGGATGTCAGATTTGTGTAGCTAATGCAGCTTCAGCATGAATACTGAGCTTTATACCACTCCATTGATGCCCAAATGAATCTGTAGGTGCCTATTTGTGCCTGAGGCTACTGGGGTAGAAAATAGAAGCCCTTGTGAAAACCTGACCCAGGTCCACAGCCTACACTTGACCAGTAGTAATTGGCTTGCAGCAACAACTGAAAAGTAAATTCAAAGCGATCTGAATGGCAGACCGCTGACATCTTTCCATCAAATCGTCTGTAATTTCTCGTTGGAGTTATTTTGCCTCACAGACTTATCCGTGAGTGTTCCAGGAATCTTCATCATGGCATGGATCCACAAAGAGTTGCAAAAGGATTTATGTAATCAGCTGATTTGGAGGGACCGAGTTTTCTGTATTATGAAAGACCTAAAATATCAGTTAGTTCCTGAAACATAAATCGCAGTGAGGACAATGGTAAATGTGACAATTCTTTTTTTCTTTTCGTTTTCTTTCTTTCTTCCTTTCTTTCTTTCTTTCTTTCTTTCTTTCTTTCTTTCTTTCTTTCTTTCTTTCTTTTTCTTTCTTTCTTTCTTTCTCTTTCTTTCCTTGTTTCGTTCCCTTTCTTTCTTTCTTTCTTTCTTCTTTCTTTCTTTCTTTCTTTTTAAATAAAAAGTACTCTTTGAAATGACATGTCAGGGTCATGAAAATTTTGAGACTGATCATGGTAAACTGAAGACAACTTTTATAGTCTTTGAGAGATGGAAGTGTGAATTAAACAGCATTCACTAAAAGCCTTCTTTTTAACTTCTTAATTCTCTACTATCATTGTATTACCTAATGCTTCTACTTGTGAGCATTTCTGCATACATATACAACAACAATTGATGTGATCATTGATCACAATAATAATTTGTCAGTGAAAGACCTTTCTATTTATCAAAGAAAGAATCATTTGGACACAATCTAGTTTTATTTGTTTTTTGCTTTTCATTATCATTTTATGAGAATTGACAATCTATTAGAAAGCCATTAGCTAGATTATTTAAGCAGAAGACCTTATCTTCCAATCATGCAGATGATATAATTTATTTTCTTTGCTTTAGTAGAGCACATAGCATATTTGATACCTGGAGCAGATCACTTGTTCATACTTTTCTTGTCTTACACAACAAAATTATGTTTTGTAAAAATTATGAAATGAAGCAAATAATAATAATAATAATGTCCAGAAAAGAAATGAAGACACTGAATATTTTTTTTTCAACTTTTTTTTTTTTTTTTTTTTTTTTTTTTTTGGGACAGAGAGAGACAGAGCATGAACGGGGGAGGGGCAGAGAGAGAGGGAGACACAGAATTGGAAACAGGCTCCAGGCTCCGAGCCATCAGCCCAGAGCCTGACGCGGGGCTCGAACTCACGGACCGCGAGATCGTGAGCTGGCTGAAGTCGGACGCTTAACCGACTGCGCCACCCAGGCGCCCCTGACACTGAATATTTTTTAATCACACTTTGTGTTTATAGTTGTACAAGTACAGGAAAAATGATTATAAATACAATAGAGATTACAATACAAAAATGAAAAATGGATTAATAGTTTTATTTATCTTTTTAATAATTTTTTAAAAAGTTTCTATTTATTTAAGTGATCTCTACACCCAACATGGGGCTCGAACTCACGACCCCGAGATCAAGAGCTGTGTGCTCCTCCTACTGAGCCAGCCAGCCGCCCCTGGATTAATAGTTTTAAAACACATTAATGCATTTTTTGACAAAAGAGGAAATATTATACTTACGTATTTGTCTGTGGCAGTAACAAACATGTGAGGCTGAGTCTGTGTGGGTCCGGGACAGTGCACCTGGTAGTTTCCCAAATTAACTTCCATGGAACGTGCAGTGATTATAAGGCCTAAGAAACAAAAATGTGGGGCGCCTGGGTGGCTCAGTCGGTTAAGCGTCCGACTTCGGTTCAGGTCATGATCTCGCGGTCCGTGAGTTCGAGCCCCGCGTCGTCTCTGTGCTGACAGCTATGAGCCTGGAGCCTGTTTCAGATTCTGTGTCTCCTCTCTCTCTGACCCTCCCCCGTTCATGCTGTCTCTCCCTGTCTCAAAAATAAATAAACGTTAAAAAAAAAATTAAAAAAAAATGTGCTAACTTGAAATGTACACATAACATAATTAAAAGTTGACAGTAACCTCAGAAATTGCTTAGAACTTAAGACAAACAGGATTTTTGCAGAGAGAAGCATTTTGCTCCTGATATCATTTGGAAGGGGCAGTGCATGGTGACACTGAAAGGCAGATGAGATTTCAGTTGGTTTTGACACTGGGTTTGCACTCTGTGTAGACTGTGCATTAGGGGTGTTTGTACCAGGGGCCACCGCTTCCACCCCTTCTCACCCCCACCCCCCTGCCCCCACCCCCTCCTTGCCCTTGGTCACCTCTGCTTTGCTTTGTAAACTTGTATTTCTATTTTCTCCTGGTGTACTTTGGAGTGTGGCTTTCGGAAATAATCTTTTGCAGCGCATTTCTTTTTTTCTACCATGCCTCCTCTCAGTATATCAGAAATCTTACTTTTGTTTAGTATGTCTGAATTATTAATTGTCACTCAGAACGCTGCATACTGTTTGATGAGACCTAGACCTATAGATAAATACTGATTTGTATTTAGCATGTATTTGTACGTTAGTTTAAAAGGAATAATGCTTTTTTTTAATAAGAAAGAGAGAGATTAAATGGAAGAACGTGGAAACATTCCCAACCATTTTGTATGTGTGTGTTTGTATTTGCCATCTATAGAAACCAACTTATCACCTCTTATCTCTTTCATGGAGGCATAAAGTAAGACTCCTTCACAAGAGAGCGCTCTTCCTCTCATCTCTTCATCCGAGTATATGAGTATGCATGGATATTTTTTCATACATTTATCAAGTTGTTTTTCCCTAGCTGGTACCCCAAACAGTGCCCAGGCAGCATTATCCTATGCATGAGCCTGTTTTTATTTGACACTATTGTATTTTTCCCCCTCTCTAAAATTAATTCCTCTATAGTGTCTGAATAGTTTTTTTGTTTTTTTTTTTTATCAATTAGCTTTCTCTCGGAAAATCTTTTCCCTTCTAATATAGAATAATGATTTTTTTTTTCTTCTGTCAAGGGGGTTATTAATAAATGCCACCAGTGGGGTTAGAACATTCTCTGGTGTTTGCTTTAGGGGAACAAGGGGATTGTCGGAAATCCTAGCCAAACTGAACCATAATTAGAGAGAAAATGTTAGCAATTAGAACTATACATTAGGCTTTAATTTACTACCATGGAAAAGTCAAGGGTGGCATTTTTATTCCATTTTTAGGTGCAGCCAGATGGATTGCTCATTACAAGATAATTTCCGCCGACCCTCTGCATTTCTCAGAGTAACAAAGCCACTGAGAACACTGTGTAGCAACTTGCTCAGATTTTATTTTATTTTTTGTGGGGGTGGTGAGCGGGGGAGGGGGGCTGTTGAGCCATCATCAATTTCCTATAGTTGTTGACAGAGTTGGGAATCTTTTCACATGTGGAATAATTTTAGGCCAAGAAAACAGAACGCTAACGCATTAATATCATTTACTTTTCTATCCTCACCTTAACAATCTCCATGTTTAAAAAAAAAAAGTCTCCTTTTCGGTGTTTCTACCTTTAATTTTTCCTAATGACCAAAATAAACATTTTAACTTAATGATTAAAAAAAAAAAAAAGATGATGCAGCTCCCGTCAAATTCCAGTCTAATTTCTCCAAAGCTTCCAGGTCCACCCAGTGCATTATTCTTGAACATGTGGGGTATCTGTCATCATTCTTTTCCTTTTTAACTCACACTCAGATGGCATTTTCTTTTTTGTTGTTGTTGTTAAATTTTTTTTTCAACGTTTTTATTTATTTTTGGGACAGAGAGAGACAGAGCATGAACGGGGGAGGGGCAGAGAGAGAGGGAGACACAGAATCGGAAACAGGCTCCAGGCTGAGCCATCAGCCCAGAGCCTGATGCGGGGCTCGAACTCACGGACCGTGAGATCATGACCTGGCTGAAGTCGGACGCTTAACCGACTGCGCCACCCAGGCGCCCCTCAGGTGGCATTTTCTTATTAACTCTCCTATCCAGTTTTCTTTTCCATCAAGTGAATTTGGGGCCAAGATGTTAATGACCATTGAAAATAAATGTATTTAGAGCACCTGGGTGGCTCAGTCGGTTAAGCATCTGACTCTTGATTTTGGCTCAGGTCATGATCTCATAGTTCGTTGAGTTTGAACTCTGTGTCTGGCTCTGGCTGACAGTGCAGAGCCTGCTTGGGATTCTTCCTTTCCCTCTCTCTCTGCCTCTTTCCTGCTCTGTCTCTCAAAATAAATAAATAAACTGTAAAAAATAAAATAAATGTATTTTTTTGAGCTTAACAATGTTTTCATGAGAAAAAAAATCTATCTTTTGTTACTTTAAATTTGTTTTTTTAAAAAAATATATATTTTTTTAACGCTTATTTATTTTTGAGAGAGAGAGAGACAGAGCATGAACGGGGTAGGGTCAGAGAGAGGGAGACACAGAATCCAAAACAGGCTCCAGGCTCCGAGCTGTCAGCACAAAGCCCGACGCGGGACTCGAACCCATGGACCGCGAGATCATGACCCGAGCCGAAGTCGGCCGCTCAACCGACTGAGCCACCCAGGCGCCCCTAAATTTGTTTTTTAATATTTATTTATTTTTGAGAGAGAGACAGAGCATGAGCAGGGAAGGGGCAGAGAGAGGGAGACACAGAGTCTGAAGCAGGCTCCAGGCTCTGAGCAGTCAGTACAGAGCCCGACGCGGGGGCTTGAACTCCTGGACTGCGAGATCATGACCTGAACTGAAGTGGGACGCTTAACCGACTGAGCCACCCAGGCGCCCCAGTCTTTTAGTTACTTTATATTATAATGAGTCAAAATCAGTTTCCTTTGGTTTTAAAGATATAGTTGTAGATACTTTTATTGTTATTTTATTTTGCTTTTATTGTGGTCAAATATATATAACTATATAGAACATAAAACTTAACCACTTTGGCCACTTTTAGGTGTATCATTCGGTGGTGTTAATATATTCACATTGATGTGAATCACTATCATCCATCTTTGGGAATTTTCATCTTCCCGAGCCAAAACCACATTCATTAAATAATAATTCTCCCTTCTCCTCTCCCCCAGCCTTTGGTGACTACAATTCTACTTTCTGTCTCTATGAATTTGAGCACTCTGTACCCCATTTAAGTGGAATTGTACAATATGTGGCCTTTTGTGTCTGATACTCAGCATCATTTCTCTAAGCTTCATCCATGTTGTGTGTATGAGAATTTCCTTCCTTTTTAAGACCAGATAATATTCCACTATATGTACATATATACCTTTATTTTATATAATTTATCCACATTCCCTAAAGAGTTCCCTCCACACTCAAGTCTTATTGAGTTGACATCAACAGACAAAACTTTGGTTCCGCCACAGGTAAGGTAGTGGGTAAGAAGGGTTGGTGAGTTTTGCCCCATGACAAAGTGTCAGGCATTTTGGACAATAAGCACTTGAGGTAAAAAATTGAGGTAGTCTCAATTTTCTCTTTAAGCTAAGAATCAGAAGAATGAGAAATATTTTCCTTTCATTCTGTATTCTTCCAGATTTCAGCTCATTTTCCGTGATTCTTATGGAAAACATTGACACAAAAACCCCATACTTTTGTCAACTGAAAATTCTACAGTTCCGTAGCCGTGTGACAGAAGGCATTTGTTTTTCTCATAAAAATCCGTATTATGTAAACAAAACAAAACATTACTGAACTCTTGATTTTTAAATGTTTTGGTGGCAAGTTTATTTAAAGAGTGCCCTGCTGGGGTGCCTGTCTGGCTTAGTGGGTAGAGCCTGGACTCTTGATCTTGGGGTGGAGTTTGAGTCCTGCGTTGGGTGTAGAGCTCACGTAAAGAGAGAGAGAGACAGAGTGAGACAGAGAGAGATAGTACTATGCCTCAAGGAGAAGTTTCACTACATTTCACTTTTTCTAAGCTACCTTATAAGGGAACTCTTTAAAACAAAGGAGGGGTTCCTGTCTTAGTGGGCATCAGACTCTTGATTTTGGCTCAGGTCATGATCTCAGGGTTCATAAGATTAAGCCCAGTGCAGAACCTGCTTGGGATTCTCTCTTTTCATCTCTCTCTGCCCGCCCCCTCAAAACAAATAAACTTAAAAAAGGACAGAAAAGAAAGAAACGAGGAGACTTCACAGAAGAAAATTTAGAGTTAGAGTTTCACAGTATTTTGTATTTTATTCATTCTTTACAAGAGGCAAACCTCTAACTTTCTTCACTGCTTGAAACTTGAATCTGTTCTTTGTTTTCATGGGGGGGGGGGGGACTCCATTCTCTGCCTCCTTTTCTCCCTCCCTCCTTCCCTTCCTTCTTCCATAATTATTTCTTGAGCGAGAGTTTATTGTGTGCCAGGTATAGAGCCCTTGGAGAGTCAAAGATTAATCTGACATGCTTCCTGCCTGGGTTGAGCCTGCTGTCTAGTGTGGGTCTGTCCAGTGGTTTTCACATTGGTTGTTCACTCTCAGCGACGGAGACCGGACTGCTGGAGCAGTGAATTGAGGAGGGTTTTGGGCTCATATCTAGTTCTGGTAAGAAAGGATGCCAAAATCAATTAGCGATGTCGGCCCGTGGCCTGGGAACAGAATGGTTGGTGTGTGTGCCGTGCCTTGCCAACCCGTAATCCAAGAGAGCCAAAGCTTTTTCCAGATCTGTTTTTCCTTTGCCCAATCTGACCCTCAAGTTGAGAACTTTAAAGGGTGCTTTATTATTTAAAAAAAAAATTAGTGTTTATTTATTTTTGAGAGAGAGGGAGACAGAACATGAGCGAGAGAGGGGCAGAGAGAGAGAGAGGGAGACACAGAATCCGAAGCAGGCTCCAGGCTTCAGGCTCTGAGCTGTCAGCACAGAGCCTGACACAGGGCTCAAACTCATGAACCGTGAGATCGTGACTTGAGCCGAAGGCTTAACCGACTGAACCATCCAGGCTCCCCTAAAGGGTGCTTTAATTAGCATCCTAGGGGCACCTGGGTGGCTCAGTCGGTTAAGCGGCCAACTTCGGCTCAGGTCATGATCTCGCGGTCCGTGAGTTCAAACCCCGCGTCGGGCTCTGTGCTGACAGCTCAGAGCCTGGAACCTGTTTCGGATTCTGTGTCTCCCTCTCTCTGACCCTCCCCCGTTCATACTCTGTCTCTCTCTGTCTCAAAAATAAATAAACGTTAAAAAAAAATTTTTTAATTAGCATCCTAGTGTACGTCCCTTGCTTACACATGATAAGTGCCCACCATATCATTCCCTAAATCATGTTTACCATCGCCAACTAATTTCTCTTTTTTCCCCTAGGCTACCAAGTTTTGCTAGAGAAAGACGTGAAACCATTCTGATTCAGGTCAATAAAAATTCATGCTTCCAAAGTTCCTTTAGTTCTTACTGCTGCTCTGTACTCGTTTATTACTCTCTTGGAGATTCACTAATGAGTTTCCTCCCTTGGTTGTTTAAGGCCATCTGTAAATCTCCTTCGAGGTCCTATTCCTTCCCTCAATCTTTTCTATTTTCCTTCATCCATTGCTTCTTCTGCCCTTCTGCCTCAAAGGATGTGGCATCTCTCTTATTTCTAGATTGAGCACAACTCATCCAGGACTTTTCTCTGTAATGTCCGTTCATTGAAACTCTAAATTCCCTTGCCATAGGTTCTTTAGTTTGGAGAAAATAGAGAATAAAGTACAGAGATTAATACAACAAATATGGGTGTTTCCAATACCCAGCATGACCGTAGTCACTGTTATGATGCATTGGCTTATCTTTTTTGTAATAAAAAGAAAAGTTACAGGGATGCCTGGCTGACCCAGTCAGTAGAGCATGCAACTCTTATTCTCTGGGTTGTGAGTTCAAGCCCCACGTTGGGCATAGAACTTACTTAAAATTTTTTATAATTTATTTTTTAACTTTTTTTTTAACTTTTTAAAGTTTATTTATTTGTTTTGAGAAAGTGAGTGTGTGTGGGAGAAGAAGAGAGAGAGAGAGAAAATCCCAAGTAGCTTGAACTCATAAACCGTTAGTTCATGACCTGAGCTGAAATCAAGGGTCAGACGCTTAACCGACTGAGCCACCCAGGCACCCCCAAAAACTTAAAAATTAAAAAAAAAAAGTTACAGGTAAGGTTGAGGTTCCCTTTGACCTACATCCTCAGTGCTATTCCTTTCTTCCCCTTCCCAGAAGCAGCCCTATTATGTATGATTTTTCTATGGGTTCTCTAACTTTATTAAAGTATTTATTTACATGTGTGTATACATAAATGACATGTAAGATTATTTAGTGGAAAATTTAAGGACTTACACATTTCATGTTTTACAACCTACATTTTTCCTTCCACATGTTTCTGCCCTCTGTCTGTGCTGATACGTGTGGATCCAGATGTCAACTCCCTGACAGCAGGGGTTTTGGCTTGCTTATCTCTAAATCCCCAGAACCTAGAACAGTACTGTATTTGGCATTGAGTAAGTACTCAATATGTATTTCATAGGTGAATTAATGTAGCTAGCTCATTTTTAGCTGCTATGTACTAATCAACTGCATGACTATCCCTCATATCACATTTTATTTATTTGCTCCCCCGGTCCATAATTTAGGTTGTTTCTCATTTACAAGCAATGTTGGAGAACACTCTTGTGTAAGTCTTCTTGTGCCTCCACTTGAGATTTTTAAAAAAATGTTTAGGGGGCGCCTAGGTGGCTCAGTCGGTTAGGCGGCCGACTTTGGCTCAGGTCATGATCTCATGGTCTGTGAGTTCGAGCCCCGCGTCGGGCTCTGTGCTGACAGCTCAGAGCCTGGAGCCTGTTTCGGATTCTGTGTCTCCCTCTCTCTGACCCTCCCCCATTCATGCTCTGTCTCTCTCTGTCACAAAAATAAATAAACGTTAAAAAAAAAAAGTTTAGTTGTTTATTTTGAGAGAGAGAGAGTGAGCAAGGGAGGGGCAGAGAGAGAGGGAGGCAGAGAATCCCAAACAGGCTCCACAACTGTCAGTGCAGAGCTCGATGCAGGGCTGGAAACCACAAACTGGGAGATTGTGACCTGTGCCAAAACCAAGACTTTGATGCTTAAGTGATGCTTACCCCACTGAGTCACCCAGGAACCCCTGTTTGAGATTTTATCAGGCATGCTTACCTAAAGTTGGAATTACTACATTGTAGGAAATAAGCTTTAACCTCTCTCTAGATAATTGCTTTTCAGAGTTTCCTGGTTTTCAAACGTGTTCAAGAATTTCTCTCTACAGTTGTCCCTCCCCCTCCCCCGAGTGCTCTATACCCTGAAGCAATAGTTCTATCTTATTCTTTCTTTTGGCATCTCAACTTTTCAAAATAATAATCCATTGGCCCAGGATCCATTCATGCCTAATGCTTGAAAGAGCCAACCTCTGATTTTTAAGTTGTATTAGTGAATTAGTTCTCCCTTTTAAAGATAATTACTATACGTTTACACATATATAGTAAAAATTATTATATATAGTAAATATGTAGTATACATATGCTATAAATATAGTAAATACAGTAATTTTTACACTATTTATACTTATGTTTATAGTATTACTATAGTAATGGTATTTATAGTATTACCCATCACTACTGCCCTCCACAAGGGTAGTCACCATTCTGATTTGTAACAGCACAGATTTTATATGAGTTTATATGAGAGAGAACAGTTGTGGAGTCCTGGTTAGACCAAAGTCTCCAGGGCAGTCCAGCAGGCTGGAGACACAGGGGAGTTGATGTTGCAGCTCAAGTCTAAAGGCAGTCTGGAAGAATTCCCTCTTTTTGGGGGGACCTCAGTCTCTTTCTCTTAAACCCTTCAACTGATTGGATGAAGCCCACCCATATTATGAAGGTTGATCTGCTTTATTCAAAATCTACTAATATTTTTTAATTAAATATTTTTTAATGTTTGTTTATTTTTGAGAGAGAGAGAGGGAGAGAGAGAGAGAGAGAGAGAATGAGTGGGGGAGGGGCAGAGAGAGAGGGAGAAGCAGAATCCGAAACAGGCTCTAGGCTCTAAGCTGTCAGTGCAGAGCTCGACGTGGGGTTCGAACTCCCGAACCATGAGATCATAACCTGAGCCGATGTCGGACGCCCAACTGACTGAGCCACCCAGGTGCCCCAAAATCTACCATTTTTTTCAAGTTGTATTTAGTGAAGTAATCTCTACACCTAACATGGGGCTTGAACTCACAACCCTGAGATCAAGAGTCATATGCTCTACTGACTGAGCCAGCCAGGTGCTCCCCAAATTGACTAATTTAAATGTTAATCTCATCTAAGAAATAGCTTCACACCAACATCTAGACTGGTGTTTGATCAACTCTCGGGGTACCATGGCCTAGCCAAGTCAACACATAAAATTAACCATCACAATAGGTGATAAGCTTTTTAAGCCTCTTAATCTGTAGATTTTCCCAGGCATAGTCTTGTCTCTCTTTTCCTTTTATAATTTATTTGTTGAAGAAGCTGAGTCCTTTGTATTTTTTTTTTTTTTTCTGGCTGCATCCTCATGGTGTAGTTCGATTCTTTTCCCTATCAGTTAACAGTTGGATCTCAAGGTTTGATCAGATTCAGGTTTGAAATTTTTGACTAGGTTCCTTCACAAGTTGGGTGTTTATTCTTTTATCAGAAGGCACATAATGTCTGGTTGTCTCTCTTTGTGATATTAGTGGTCATTGATGGCTTGGTGCCTAGACCCATGAATTCATTAGGAGATTGCGAAACGGCAGTAATTTGATTCTATTATTTCTTCTTCATTTTTTAGCTGCAATGCTTCCAAAAAAAGAAATTTAACTTATATATTAATTGGTTAACTAGTGGTATAGAGTGAATAAGAAAGTCAGGATAAACTTTTTTTCTCTTTGTTTGCCAGCTTTCAAATAATGAAGTTAGTTGACAAACATTCTCTGAAAGTGATCATTATGAATTCATGAATTTGAACTCATTTGATGGACTTCAAACCATATATTTACTGATACCTCAAATTGTTCTGTCCTTGGCAAAAGAGAGTCTTTGAATTGACTCCTGGGTCTTTCTGACATGCCCTTAATCGTATTTACTGTGCTATCTGGTAGGATGGAAATATGTTCCAGGCTAATCTGGTACGTTTCTTTAAGGGAAATGGAACTTACACTTCACCGTCTCAATGTTAGGGATACTAATTATTATTATAAAACTATTGTAATCCTTTCAGTGAATAGAGTCAAGAAATTGTTTTTAAAGTTTTTTTTAATTTATTTTGAGAGAGAGCACATGGGAGGGGCAGAGAGAGAGAGAAAGAGAGAAGGAGAGAATCCCAAGCAGGCTCTGCACTGACAGTGCAGAGCCCAGTTCTGAGCTCGAACTCATGAACTGTGAGATCATGACCTGAGCTGAAACCAAGAGTCAGATGCTTAACTGACTGAGCCACCCAGGTGCCCCAGGAAAAAAATTTTTTTTTCAATATATGAAATTAAAAAAAATTTTTTTAAGTGAAAATATATCATGAGTTCATACTATTTCTTTTTTCTTTTTTTAAATGATTTTATTTTTAAGTAATCTCTTGGATATACGAAGTTGGAGCTCAATACCCAACTTGGAGCTCAAACTCACAACCCCAAGATCAAGAGTCGCACGCTCTACCGACTAAACCAGCCAGGCGCCTCCATGCTGATATTTCTGATTCACGTTCAGGACTGTATGTTTTGCTGCTCAAACTCTCCTATGTTATATCTGTATCTCTTTTTTCTCTCACTAAGAATTCTGATTTTCAAGGACACCACAGATGATAGAATCATACCGTCAAAAATTTTCTCATTTTCTTTATTCTACATTCCACAGAATAATAGTACTAAAGCTACGACTTGTAATATGATTATTATAAAGAGTTTTGAGTTCTTTTTTGCTGCTGTTTGTTATCCTATGAAAGACTGGATATACATTTAAATTAATTTTATTTTTAAAGACTGCGTTAAGATTTTAATTTTGTATGTTTCCCAAGACTCTTCTTCTTAAACATGTGCGCTGTGTATGTCTCTGCCCACAAAATTATGTGGCTCATGGAGCTTCCTTGCCCTCTGCCTTTTGTTAGCTTTTATTCTCATCACTTCTGTGTATATTGAAAGCTGCTTTTGGAAGTTTAAAGTTCTTTGTAATATATATATATATATATTTTTAAGTTTATTTATTTATTTTGGGAGAGAGAGAGAGAGACAGCATGAGTGAGGGGAAGGGCAGAGAGAGAAGGAGAGAGAGAATCCCAAGCAGGCTCTGCACTGCCAGTGTAGAACCTAATGTGGGGCTCGAACTCATGAACTATGAGATCATAACCCAAGCCGAAATCAAGAGTAAGACGCTTAACCAACTGAGCCACCTGGGTGCCCCAAAGTCTTTATAATTTAAAAAAGTCAGATTTCAAAACGTTATCACAGATAACTTATATTTTTTATTCAGTTTTTTCCTGTTAAGAAGACCCTGATCAAGAATAGCCTGGGGCACCTGGGTGGCTCAGTTGCTTAAGCGGCCGACTTGGGGTCAGGTCATGATCTTGCAGTTTGTGAGTTTGATCCCCACCTCGGGCTCTGTGCTGACAGCTCAGAGCCTGGAGCCTGCTTTGGATTCTTGTCTCATTCTCTCTCTGCCCCTCCCCGACTCGTGCTCTGTCTCTCTCTGTCTCTCTCTCTCTCTCAAAAATAAACACTAAAAAAAACTTAAAAAAAAAAAAAAAAGAATAGCCCAGGTTGATTTCTCTGTATTTCCACTAGACAGTTGTCCCTGGTCTTCCAAAACTGTATCTGATCAAAAACTCCAAGATTTTTATAACGTGGTATATCCACAAGTATTAGATTAACTCCAATATCCCAGTTACTAATGGTAAATGCATGCTATTCATCAACGATGCACAATAATGACAATCTCTGGGGACTGAAGCCCTTGCCAAGACTTTTGACCCCAATCGGGTATTAGTGACATCTTTTAAGAAATTTCAAAAAACCTTGTGAATCCATCCCTTTAAACTTTATCTTAGGTGTAGTCCAAGGACTTTAGTCTAGCATAGACTGTCCAGTAAGGTAGATGCCAGCTACATGTGGCTATTTAAGTTTAACAATAGCTAAAAGAAAAGAAAAGAAAATATTCAGTTCCTTGTTACACTAACCAATTTCGAGTACTCAATGGTCATATCACTAGTGGCTACTAGATTGGAGAGCACATATTATATAACACTTCCATCGCTGCCGAATGGCCCTGATTTAGAAAGTCCTAAGCTGTGAAAGAGGCAACACAACTCCTTGGTTTTCTTTTTTTTTTTCTTTCTTTTTTTTTTTTTTCCAACGTTTATTTATTTTTGGGACAGAGAGAGACAGAGCATGAACGGGGGAGGGGCAGAGAGAGAGGGAGACACAGAATCGGAAACAGGCTCCAGGCTCTGAGCCATCAGCCCAGAGCCTGATGTGGGGCTCGAACTCACGGACCGCGAGATCGTGACCTGGCTGAAGTCGGACGCTTAACCGACTGCGCCACCCAGGCACCCCTACTCCTTGGTTTTCATGGTGTTCCTGAAGAACCTCAATTATGTTGATGACAATGATGATGATGATTGACCGTTACAATAATTATAAAAACTATGGCCATTTATTTGTTTTTTTTAATACTACACCAGGAACTGTACTAATCTCTTTTCAAAGGCATCTCATTTTCCCCTCTCATCAACACTGTGCCGTAGGTATTAATATCCCCATTTTACAACTGAGGAAGTTGAGGATTTGCAGGAGTCCAAGATCACATAGTTAGCATATACTGGACTGGAGCCGGTGTTCAGAGCAAGTCTGTCTGACTCCAAAGCCCATGGGTTAAGTCATTCTGCCACATACCACATATCCTCTCTGGAGGGCTCAGTCGCTTAAGCATCTAACTCTTGATTTTGGCACAGGCCATGATATCACAGTTCATGAGATCAAGCCCCATGTTGGGCTCCATGCTGACAGCGCAGAACCTGCTTGGGATTCTCTCTCACTCTCTCTCTGTCTCTGTCCCTCCCCTGCTCTCTCTGTCTCTCTCTCTTTCAGTAAGTAAATAAACTTAAAAAAAAAAAGGAGAAGTGACATAAATTATGGAAGATGGAGTTAGGGATGCATAACATAAAACCTCTCCAGCCTGTAACTATTTTCAGCTAAAATAGACCAAGATAAAGTAACTCAAACCTTGATTTTTGAATATAATGGAATATCTTAAAAATCATATTCATGTAAAAGAAGGATGTAACTTTATATTTTAAAAAGATCTACACTGATGTTGAAAATGGAAATGGCCTGAGCTGTGACTCCTTTGCAAAGTTTTCGTTAGAAAATATAGTGATTAATGACATGTTCTGGTGGCAGGCAGGAATGCCTCTGTCAACCTCTACCTGTGATCTTGAGCAAATTCTTCACCACATTATCTGTAAAGTGGGAATATAAGTGCTATTTACCACGTTGGACAGTTGTGGGATTAAAATGAGATCATGCAAACAAAATGCTTAGCATCATATGTGGCTTATAGTAAATGCTCTGTAACTCATACTTTCTTATTCTTGTTACTTATTAACATGTTGCTTCTTTGCAACTGACATGGGATTCCAAATGGCTAGGCCAGGGTAGGGTCAATTGGCCTTATGCTATGTAGGGGGGTCCCACCTAGGACTTTATTAGTTCCCTACAGACCCACCTCAATAGGTAAGAAAGACACCATATTGCTTCCAATCTATCCTGAGGGAAGAAGTACCAACACGGATGACTAGAAGTCAGGGTCTTGCATAAACTGAGCTAATGACCAGATCAAAGGTTCTTAGTCACAGCTGCACACGAGAATCATCTCAAAGAATCATCTCAAGAATCATCTCTTCAAAGAAGAGCTTTTGAAAAATAATTTCCAGACAAATTAAATCAGAATCTTTGGGTATAGGGCCCAGAATCAGTATTTTTAAGAAGAGATTCCCCCAAATGATTTTAGCGTGCAGTTAGGATTAAGAGCGATCTTACCCGATGGTGTGTAAGGTTTCTTCCAGTACCCAGAATATCTGCTAGAAGTCCTCAGGCATGAACTCCTTAACCTCTGATCTCCTGCCCATATATATCTCTTCAGGGGCAACTGTCTCCCTTTTCTGGAGATGAGATGTCTTTATCCTGACAAAGCTGAAGGCTTACCCCTGGAATTGTGTCCTGCCTTCTTGAGGAGCAAATTCTAGTAATTACTTCTCTTCCTGTATGTTCATGCTCTCTGCTTTCTAAGGCTTCCTTCTCCCAGTAAATAAATATATTCAAATTATTTTCATCTTAAAACACACACACACACACACACACACACACACACACACACACACATACCCTAGCACCAAATCAAACCAAAATAAAAAGACCCTTTCATGGTTCTGTGTCTCCCCATGTGACTACTGTCAGATGAAGTGCTGATACACGCTCCCGTTCATGGCCCTTCAGTTTGTAGTCCAGCTTTCAGAAAACACTGTCTCCGCCCATGTTCCTCATACCACACATTTTATTTAATCTCCCCGCCCCCACCCCTGCAGTGTGGCACTGCCCCATCCCCCCGAAACTGTTCTCAGCAATGTCAATAAGGGCTGCTGTCTTATGGTTCTCACCTAACAGGGCACTGCTGACTTCACTCTCATTCTTTTCTTTTTCCTTACCATTTTATTGGGGTAAAATATTCATAACAGAACATGTGTGCTAAACCATTTTAAAGAATACATATGGTATTACATACATTCATAATGTTATATAACCATTATCATTATCTAGTCCCAGAACTTCTCGTCATCACAGACAGAAACCTCCTACCCATTAAGCAGGCACTCTCCACTCCCCAAACCCCAACAGCCTCAGGCAACCACTAATCTCTAGGGATTTTCCCATTTCGCCTATTGTCTCTAATAAAATACGTGACCTTTTGGGACTGGCCTCTTTCATTTAGCATAACGTTTTCAAAGTCCACCATGTTATAGCATATACCTATACTGCATTCTTTTCATAGCTAAATAATACTCCATTGTATGGATATACCTCATTTTGTTTATCCATTCATCTGTTGATGGACTTTTGGGTCATTTCCACCTTTGGCTATTGTTGAATAGAAACTGCTATGAACATTCATGAATGTGTTTTTATTTGAATACCTGTTTTCAATTCTTTGGGGGTTTATTCCTAGGAGCGGAGTTGCTGAGTCATGTGGTAATACCAAGTTTAACTTATCGAGGACCCGCCGAGCTGTTTGCCACGGTAGTTGTGCAATTTTACATTACCACCAGCCATGTATGAGAGCTCCAATTTCTCCACACCAGTGCCAACACTTGTGTTATTTGGTTTCAAATGATGGCCATCCCAGTGGGTGTAAAGGGGTATCTTATTGCTGATTTGATTGGCAGTTTCCTAATGTCTGATGATGTTGACCATCTTTTCATATGCTTGTTCACCACTTGTATTCCTTCTTTGGGGAAATGTGTATTCAAGTCATTTGCCTGTTTTTAAATCGAGGTGTCTTTTCGTTGTTGAGTGTCTCATTCTTTTGTTTGTTTGTTTGTTTTTAAAGATTTTATTTTTAAGTAATCTCTATGCCCGAAGTGGGGCTTACACTCACAACCCTGAGATCAAGAGTAACACACCTCACTGACTGAGCCAGCCAGAAGTCCATCATTTTTAAAAAAAAAATTTTTTTTAACGTTTATTTATTTTTGACACAGAGAGAGACAGAGCATGAACGGGGGAGGGTCAGAGAGAGGGAGACACAGAATCTGAAACAGGCTCCAGGCTCTGAGCTGTCAGCACAGAGCCCGACGCGGGGCTCGAACTCACAGACCACGAGATCATGACCTGAGCCGAAGTCGGCCGCTTAACCAACTGAGCCACCCAGGTGCCCCTCCATCATTTTTTTTAATCCATGTTTTTATCTGATATTTTTCACACAAAGAAAGAAATACATGCTTGCTAAAGAGCGTAAATAAAATATTTCTCTCTCTGGTTTTTCATGACAGCACTCCTTCTTAATTTTCTTCCCACTTTCCTTGCAAGTTTCTTCTGGCTTCTTTATATGTTCTTGTTCCTTCTCCTGACGTTTTACTGGTGGAGCACTCCAAGATTCTGTGCTCAGTCTTCTTCTCTTCTTACAGTAAACATTTTCTGGTGTTCACATTCATAACGCTAAGGATAACTCCAGTTATGACTTCTTTTTGAGTCTAGGAAGAAGAGTATACACAATCAGACATCACCACTTAGGTATCTCAAAAGGATCTCAAGCTGAAAATGTCCCCAAATTACTAACTACCTCCATAAACCTGCTACTTCTCCCTTTTTTTTTTTTCAAGTTTATGTGTTTATTGTTTTTAGTAATCTCTGCACCCATTGTGGGGCTCCAACTCATGACCTTGAGACCAAGAGTAGTATGCTCTTCCAACTGAGCCATCTCGGACTCCTTTTCTTTTTTCTTTCTTTCTTTTTTCTTTCTTTCTTTCTTTCTTTCTTTCTTTCTTTCTTTCTTTCTTTCGATGTTTAGTTATTATTGAGAGACAGAGAGAGACAGAGCATGAGCATGGGAGGGGCAGAGAGAGGGGGAGACACAAAATCGAAAGCAGACTCCAGGTTCCAAGCTGTCAGCACAGAGCCTGACGCGGGGCTTGAACTCACAAATCACACAATTATGACCTGAGCTGAAGTCGTACGCCCAACTGACTGAGCCACCCAGGCGCCCCATCAGATTCCTTTTCCATTTTTCTTAGTATAAATAAGTGGCACCAGTACCTGTCAACGTCATTGCCTAAGGAAAAATCCAGACAGTTATTTCAAGATTTTTTCCCCCTTCGACTCACATCTAATTAATCAATAGCTACTGTTGATTCTGATTTCTAAATGTATGTTTTATCTTTCTCCTCTTTTCCAACCTTAGTACCTCTGGAATGGTTCAGCTCTTCAATATCCATTGTCTGCACCATTGAAGTACTTGGTCATTGTTTTTTCTGCCTCCATGTCTGTCCTCCCCCAATTTATTCTATACATTTTCTAAATAAAAAGCTGATCATGTTATTTGAAATTCTTCAATTAACCTCTATGGTCTATGGAATAAAAATTACATATTTAAAAATTATTTATTTATTATTATTTTTTAATAAAGTATTTTAATTTTATTTTTTAAAGTTTATTTATTTTGAGAGAGAGCAAGAGAGTTTGTGTGTGTGCAAGTGGGGGAGAGGCAGAGAGAGAGAGGGAGAGAGAGAATTCCAAGCAGACTCTGTGCTGTCAGCACAGAGCCTGACATCGGCCTTGATCTCACAGGAGATCATGACCTGAGCCAAAATCAAGAGTTGGATGCTTAGCCGACTGAGCTGCCCAGGTGTCCCACATTTTTATTGAATGTGAACTGTATGCCCAGTGTGGGGCTTGAACTCATGACTGAGGCAGCCAGGTGCCCCTATTCTTTTTTTTTTTTTTTAATGCAGAAACAGCCAAAGTTTTAGTTTTTAATATTTAACAGCAGAGCAGACCAAGGTCTGAGATGTGAAGTTACCATGTTCAAAAAATTGGTGGGGCAGGAGGTAGAAATCACTCTATAAACTAATGGCATAGTATGTGATAAAAAGAATACTCACTTTATAAAAAAATTAATTCTGAAGACATTCTTAAGCATAGCATAAAATGAATTTTGCTATTTGTCCTCAGAATCCTGTTCATACCTCGTTTCTTTCATATTTTGTTTGAACAATAATAAACTAGTTGTGTTTTCTTAAGCAGCCTAAATTATACATAGCTCTATGTCTTGGCATGTGACATTCTCTCTACCTGGAACAGTTACTATTTTTGCTTCTTTTTATTCTTGCTCATTTTTCTTTCTTTCTTTTTTTTTTTTTAAGATTTTATTTTTAAGTAATCTCTGCACCCAATGTGGGGCTCAAACTCACAACCCTGAGATCAAGAGTTGCATACTCTCTTTAAAAAATTTAAAAAAGTGGGGGAGGGGGGCACCTGGGTGGCTTAGTCGGTTAGGCTTCTGACTTCAGCCCAGGTCATGATCCCACGGTTCATGAATTCAAGCCCTGCATCAGGCTCTGTGCTGACAGCACAGAGCCTGGAGCCTCGTAAGGATTCTGCGTCTTCCTCTCTCTCTGTCCCTCTTCTGCTCATGTTCTGTCTCTCTGTCTCTCAAAAATAAACAAATGTTAAAAAAAAAAATTTAAGAGTTGCATGCTCTTCCAACTGAGCCAGCAAGGCACCCCTTCTTATTCATTTTATCAAGTTCTATCTCAAAAGCTACTTCCTCTATAAAGTCTTCCAGGCTCCATCATAGAACTGTAATTCTCTTCTTATATTTCTATTGTGCACTGCACATGCTTATCACATAGAGATTACCTTATTGTAATTTAATTGTTTAAATAAATGCTTCCTCAAGAGACTGTGACATCCTTGAGTTCAGCAACTATGTAGGCCCAATGCCAGATATGCAGCATGTTGTCAAGTGAGCAGGCACTCAATACATATTTGTTGAATGCTCACTGGACTCCAGTGTTGATCCTTCTATTAGTAAAAATGCCCTTAAACCACAATGGCTGTGCTGAATCACTAAAAAAAACCTTGAGTGAAATTAAATGGTGGCTATATGAAAATCCTTCACCACCAGAAAATAGTATATTTGTTTGTCATCATGGGAACAAGCCATAAAACTAGATATAAAAGCAACATAAAGGTTCATTACTCTTCCATCTTTTGAATTTTTTTTTTTTGGTGTTTTTATTTATTTTTGAGACAGAGAGAGACAAAGCATGAGCAGGGGAGGGGCAGAGAGAGAGGGAGACACAGAATTCGAAGCAGGCTCCAGGCTCTGAGCTGTCAGCACAGAGCCCGACGCAGGGCTCGAACTCACGGACCGGGAGATCGTGACCTGAGCCGAAGTTGGACGCCCAACCGACTGAGCCACCCAGGCGCCCCAACTCTTCCATCTTTTGTAAGCAAGCTCTAGGTATTAAATTACCTCTTACGGGACAGATTTTTTTTTCTTTTACCATTAGCAACTGAGTCTCTATTTTAAAAAATGTTGCTCAAAACTTTCATATTATAGATCTTACAAAAACTTGCATATTAATCTCAGAGTTATCCCTTAAACAAGGGTATTTTGATAACTCCAAATAGCTATTTTAAAACCGTACATCAAAACTTTTTTATGGTATCAGGTTCCCTGAAAAAACATGCAAGGAATTTCCTTTATTTTTTTTGAGGACTGTATTTGGCTTAGGCTGATCCCAAAACATAATACTTTTATTTTATAAGCAAGAGTTATTACATTTTACTTGACTTTAAAGTCATTGCCTTTGTTTGCAAACTGTCCTTGATAATGTTAATGGTTCATGGATAAAGTTATTTGGAAAACAGATTTCATGCTACTCTGAAGAATGTCAGAGTTGAAAAATCAGCCAGAAGTAAAGACCATAATACCTTAAGCCTAAAAATCTGGTCATTCTATCGCGCTGTTAGTGCCTATGCTTACTGGTCCTTCAAGACTCTGAAATGGAGGTGAGTAAACTAAGCTGTCTTCTTAGCTCTGGAGTGTGGTGTGCAGATTAGGGAGGTAAGAGTTAGACCATAGGGTTCACCAGTAAACAGATCGGAGTTTCTCCCCTTTAATGGCTAATGCACAACATTTTGGCGAAACCATCATATTTCTTACCAGATGGCTGAAACTTTGTCCTATGATGCAGTTTGGAGACAGTGGAGAAGTGGGCATAGCTCTCCCCAAAACAGACTTAAATTGCCACTAGTTTCATCTTTATTTCCATGATGCTCACTTTCTCCTATTGAATTAACCCATCTATTGGGAACCATTTGGAGAGAGAGGAAGAGTGAAAAACATGAGAGAAAAGAGAGAGAAGAACGAGGAGACAGGGAGGGAAGGAAGAATGGCAGGGTGTAGGTGAGGACGCCTGGCTGGCTTAGTCGGTAGAGCATGTGACTCTTGATCTTGGGGTGGTGAGTTCAAGTCCCATGTTAGGCGTAGAGCTTACTTAAAAAAATCAAATGGATTTAATAAAAACTTTTTAAAAAATCAATGATATTACAAAAAAGAATGGCAGGTGTAGAAGAAGAGGAAAAGGGAAGAAAGGACAGAGAAGAAAGAAGTATGTGTGTGTAAAAGAGACAGACAAACATGGGTGGGGGGCTGGGGAGAAGCAGAGGAAAGAAAGAGAAAAAGATAATAGGTGATATTCAGTGGATTTTCTAGCAGCTTTCACTTGATCAAAATAAGTGGAGACAAATTAAAGTCTTCCCTTGAAAGTTCTCTCAAGTTATTTTTCCTTGAAGATGAGGTAAAATGTCAACATTTCTACTAGGAAATTTAATAACTTAAGGGAGTGTATATTGTTACTTGGCCTTCACTTAATAATGATTTCAAAAATTCAGAATAGGAATAATTTTATTTAAAAGTACTGACTATATTAGGGGCACTTGGCTGGCTCAGTCAGTAGAGCATGCGACTCTTGATCTCAGGGTCATGAGTTCAAGTCTCACATTGGGTGTAGAGATTACTTAAAAATAAATTAAAAAATAAAAGTATTTACTGTATTAGATCATAACATTTACCCCTGAGCAGAACAAATACAAAAGCCAAGCTCATTCCTGCCCCCACCCAAGGTCCGCCCAGAATATAATGCCATTTTCAGAAGGGAAGGAAGAAGTCCATACCTTTTTCTTTTGCTCTTGCTGATATGAATGAGTGGCCCTATCCTCCTGAGCTTCATAGACCAAGTCTGATCAAGATCTCACAGAGTCAATGTTTGTTAGATGCTTTGTCAGCATCAGTTTCATCCTTTACTCTTCCCAATAGTCTCTAGTTTCCTTTGGGGGTCTATGTAATTTTATGAAAGCCTACCTCACTGCATCCTAGAGTAGGCCAAGCCAATCACCGCATTCTATCTTCTTGACTGCAGCAGTGGAAGCAAGGGTCAACATGTGAACTGAGCCGACCATACAGTGGCTATAGAGGGTTTTCTGGGAATGCTAGAACAAAGTTGCTCTCCCTGACACAAAAAAAGAAGGCATATGGCTCCAGAAACTATGAGCAGCCATCTTGGGAGTAGGTGTGGAGCTAGTCTTGGATGAAGCTGACATGAATTTCTGGAAAGAACTCGCCAGATCTTTTGGATATCCTTGAGGTATCAGATCAAGCCTCATCTACAACATCCCTGGATGTTGGTTGTGTGGATTTTTTGGTTGTGTGAGGTGATAAATGTTCTTTTCTGTATTATTTACTGTCAGTCTGAGTGTAATGTAAATGTTTTCCCTTCAGTAAAGAGATTATGCTGCCAGAAAGAGCCATTACTATGCTTTCTGTTTTAAGTAATGATGACTGCTCGTTTTGAAAAGATCCTGGGACAGGCAGCAGCAGAATTTTATACTGGGAAGATACTTTCAGATTGCAGAAACCAGAGTATCTTCAGGGGTTGGCCAAGGGATTTCAGTCTGGGATTCTTCTAAGAATGTCCCTCTTGCTATAAGATACTAAAGCTTTTTCATGATTAAAATTCCATTGTAACTTGTTTCTGATTTATTTGTCATCTATAATATGTGAAAGAAATTAATGTATAAAAGTTCATGAATGAAATAGTGTGAAGATTAGACAGAATCTTTTGAAATAGGGTAAAATTTTCATATTTGGAAGTCAAAGAAGAGAGTACAATATAGTTCTATTCTACAATTCGTGGAGCCCTTAGTTTATGCCTGGGACTCTTTAGATTCCACAGGCGCAGCAGAGGCAGGCAGGTAAAACAGACTTTACCTTCAAGAAGTTTCTAGTCCAGCTGGTAAGGATTAGACAGGGGCTTAAATTAGACTAGCAATAGCTGTCATTATTAGCTACACTTATGAGCTTATGAGTAAAAAGAAACAAATATCATAATAAAACTATAATGTGGCATGGGGTTTGGATGAAGGAGAAAGACCATACAGTTGGGAGAGAATGGGAAAGGGCAAAGGTAGGTTTCATGGAGCTGAGACCATGTGAGCTGGATCCTGAAGATCCTACTTCTGTAATTCCCCGTCCTTTGTTGCTCCCTTTCATGCACCCTTTTTCTTCTTCAGCTGCTGCTTGCATGTTTATTTATTTAATGATCCATCTCACCAAGCTATTGACTTCATGGGTTGGGCCCCATGGTCCACTCTGATTTGCTCCCCATTGTATTCCCAGCACAAAGCCCAGTGCCTGGTACATAGTATGCGATCAATAAAAATCTGTTGAGTAAATAAATGAACGATTAGATGAATGATGGGCGACGGCACTAGTACTATTGCTGAATGCCAGTTATGGAACGCTCACTGTGGTCGGCACATAGGTGATCAAATGTATTGCATTCAACAAAAATACGAGGTACATTTTATGTCAGCTTTGTAGAGGAAGAGACAGAGAACTACAAAAGATACATAGCTTACCCAGTGCCATGCTACAAGTGCCTGGCTGTAGCCGTACCCACGGAGGTCTCTCTCCAAAATTTGCGCCGCCAATCACTGCACAATATTGCTTCCCACACGAACCATGTGCCAATTGTTGGGCACGCGTTACCCCATTTTACTTTCTCATTTACTTCGAGCAACAACCTGTGAGTTAGGTATCGCTAGCCTCATTTAACAGCCGCGAAAACAGATTCAGAGATGTTTGTTCACTCACTCAACAAGTATTTATCATCTGTCTACCAATTGCCAGTCGCCATGCTACTCCTGGAGACAGAACAGTGAGACAAGCAGTCATCCTCCCTGCCCATGTGGAACTTGTGGACTTCTAGGGGAGGCAGACGGTGATCAGATGTACAATAACAAACTGTGGGAAGTGCTACAGGGAAAGTCAGGGTGTCCTACGTGCACCTCATGGCTTCAGTGAGGCCCATGTGACTCCAAGGTTCTCAAGTTGTTATACGACTCTTTTAAAAAAATTATTTTAAGTTTATTTATCTATTCAGTTATTATTTGAGAGAAAGTGTAGGAGAAAGGGGAGAGGGGCAGAGAGAGAGAGAGAGAGAGAGAAATCTTAAGCAGGCCCCACTCTTAGCAAAGAGCCTGACGCAGGGTTCAATCTCACCACCCGGAGATTGTGACCTGAGCTGAAATCAAGTCAGATCAGAGTCTTACCTGACCGAGCCACCCAGGTGGCCCTCTTCTTGGTTTTTAACAACATGGTGGATAAAACTTGAACTGGCAGAGAGGAAGGACGGGAGTGGCCCCCAAAGTGCAACTGTCTAGTATGACCAGAGAAGGTGGGGAGGTATGTGTAGGAAATAATGTGAGTAGCTGAGGCTGGAAAAATCACAGAGTGTTGAAGGTCTAGTAAGGGACTGTCCTTCTTTAGGAAGGCAATGGAGAGCCATTCAAAAGGTTTTGAATGAAATCTCAAATCAAAGTATCTCTTAGAGGAGAGTAGCTTAAAAAGCAGAAACAGTGACAGAGGTGGCATGGGAGGAAGACTTACTGACTGGTTCAACATGGCACTAAGTTTGGATTTATTTTGCCTATTTTTTTTTAATTTATTTTTTTTAACATTTATTGATTTTTGAGACAGAGAGAGACAGAGCATGAACGGGGGAGGGTCAGAGAGAGAGGGAGACACAGAATCCGAAACAGGCTCCAGGCTCTGAGCTGTCAGCACAGAGCCCGACGCGGGGCTCGAACCCACAGACCGCGAGATCGTGACCTGAGCTGAAGTCGGACGCTCAACTGACTGAGCCACGCAGGCGCCCCAATTTTGCCTATGTTTTGTCAGTGTATTAGTTAGGATGTAGGCTTAGCTGAAAACACAGGGGTTTTAACAAGACAGGAGCATATTTTTTCTCTCACATAGAGGTTGAGCTGAGATGGCAACTCTGTTCCCGAAAAACATTAAGGGTTCTTTTATTTCGATTTGAAGAGGGAGAAGGGTGAAAAGAAGACCTGCCACTTAGGGACCCAACAAGGAGGAGGTTGCACACGTCACTTCTGCTCGCTTCATCTCGGCCAGAGCCGAGCCTTAGAGCTGCACTCGGCAGTTGTAAGGAGATGTGTAAACGTCATCTCTGGTTTTGCTGTCTGCATGCCTTAGTGCAAAAATCCATAACTATGGAAAAGAGGGCATGATTATTAGGATACGACCAGCAGTCCCTGCCACACTCGCAGGCTTCTCTTCTGAGAAAGAGAAATCTTGGTGATTCATTTGCTCCTGTTAGAAAAGCATCCAAGAAAATTAAAAAAAAAAAAATTTTCATGTTTATTATTTTTGAGAGAGAGAAAGAGAGCAAGCAGAGGAGGGGCAGAGAGGGAGGGAGACACAGAATCAGAAGCAGAATCCAGGGTCCGAGCTGTCAGCCCAGAGCCCGACGCAGGGCTGGAACTCACATATTGGGAGAACTCCCATACCGGGAGATCATGATCTCAGCTGAAGTCAGCTACTTAACCCACCGAGCCACCCAGACCCCCCCCCCCCCCAGAAAGCATCTAAATTTTAAATAATGTTGGATTTTTAAAGAATTAAAATTGTTAAAAAATTTTTTTCACATACCATAGAAAACTAAGTAGAATTTGACAGCTTATAACTCTAAGTAATAACACAAAAAGCAAAATCCATTCTGATTCCATAGATAACTATGGAGAAAAACTTTATTTTAAAACAAATTACCTAGAAAAAGATAAAGTAAGTAATCCATGATATACTTTTATGTCCTTAAGACTGCAAAAGGTACTATTTGACACTCTGATATTAATATTAATGTTAGCCATACTAGTATTTGACATTGACGTTGCATATATTTTCCTTCCCCCTTAATTTCCCATTAAAAAGTAACAACCCATTCCTTAGTTGAAGACTGAGAGTCATTTTTACCAAACTTGAAGAACGAGCAGTCAAAAGAAAATGCCTCTGTGTATGGGGTGTTCCCATCTTGGCAGGTTCTATGATGTGAGTGGCTTCTGCCCTGAACCATGAAAGGAAGGATTCCACTGGGAGGACTGGGGCTGAACTGATGCACTTCCTGTGTCACAGCTGGGACAGCAACATACAATATCCACGCCATAGAGTAAAGCACATTTGCTGTCCTGGGCAGCCCTTAATTGTAGTTCATTTTCCTGCACCTATTTATTTGATCGCTCATTAATTGCCTCTGAGCAGAGAAAATGTTTCCTTTAAGAAGGTTAAACAAAGAGTTTATTGACATAAGTGAATTGGTGGAAGAAAACATTATTAAATAAAAGACACTTATTTAAACACCAAATTAATCATTTAAAGGCAAATTAGAGGTCATATCCCCTCCTAACTAAATAATGTTAACCAGTAATGAGATATCCATTTTAGATATAAGCACTTTCAGATTCAGGCTGCTGGTTGAGCTGTGCCTTGGGTTTCCAAGTGTTCAGAGTCCATAATTACACTGGTGCTTTAAACGTCACTATTTTAAACCATATTCCATCTATAATGGGATAATGTGATATCGTTTTTCATTGTATAATTAAAAACTGAATAAATAAAGCTTCTCTTTCATCCCAGCAGAAAAGAAGACTCGTGCTCTGAGAGAAGACCCCCAGTGGAGACAGACTCACCTCGGGCTCTGGCTCCAATTATTGAACTTCCCACACCACCGGTGCTTGCGTGTTCTTGGCAACGGCCATGTTGATCCGGCTGGGCCACAGGTAACTTTCCGATATCCTAGCTGGGGCCATATGCCCGCCCGGCTATTCTACACCTGCACCTCTTTCAGGACTCCATTATGTAAGCTTCAGAGACTGAAGAGAAAGTCACAGCGATTTTTGTTGTGCTAGAGGTAGTGCAGTTCCTGCAGTTGTCTGGTATTTTAGCTTGGTATTTTTCTCTTCCAGTTGGAGGGTGTCACAAGTGCCTACCCACATCCAGCCACACACCTTTGTCACGCAACCACAGGGACAATGCCCCATGCACCAGTCCACTGCTGGGCTCGCATTAGCTGGACTCCCAACCACCATGACTGTTGAGTGTTGACAGGTATCAGAGATTCACCCTCCAGGCTCTTCCATTGAGAAACTGACGCTGAAACCAGCGGCTTTGTGCCACATGGTGCTGAAGTTTCGTTTGTAGCCAGACAGGAGTCAGGAAAATTTTAAGGTTAATCCAATCTGACGTTAGCCCGCCCCTGTTGGATATGACCATCAGATGGTCCAGCAGATTCTTTTTTATCAAAATATTTTATTGTGCATATGTGGAGAAGATGGGGGAAAGACTCCCAATGGACAAGAGCTTGATTTGGTTCGTATTTTTTTTGAGCATCCGTTTCCGACTGATCTTTTAACCCCCTGTAAGTCAATTAATCTTGCTTTTATAATAATTGTCTTGATTCAGCATGGTTTATCAATGAATACTGCTTACCTTAACTCATTGCTGCCCCTTGCTTGGGTAACCTATGCGTTTTGAAGGCATGGGACTAGATCCAGGCTTTAAAGGCCTGAGGTAACTCTTGGAAATACCATCCAACAATCTGAGTCTCGCTGTTCCCACCACATACTAACTGGAATTATGGCCTCCTCCAAATCCTATTCTCCTCCCAACCACATGACTTCTTTTTTCAGCTGTGACAAGAGAATCAGCTTATGACAAATTGTGCATCGGAGAAGGTATATCTCTATGATGTGGGTGGGCAACGTAATTTAGGATTCTACAGGCTTATGCCCAACCCATTATTTGAAGGCTAAGGAGCGGTAAAGGGAAAAGTTGGTTCAAGCAATCCTGATACTGCTCATTAACTGGGAGACAGAAAGGAATAAAATAGGACTTTCCTGATTATTTCAGGAGCTCTCTCCACTTCCCCACGCCACACCCCCTCCCCCCCATCAGACATTTAGACTGAGGAAGAAAGGCACTTTGTGTTTAAGGTTAATCAAGTTTCAGTACAATTTTTTTTTTCAAACTAGAATCACACTAATCTTTTTTTCTTGCTCTAATGTGTGGCTGTTGAAATCCTCAGCTGTGATAAATTAAGCTACTTATTAATCTAATTATCGTACATTCATCCTAGAAACTTTCATGTGACTTGAAAAGGCTATTCAACCTTTTCCCTCCCCTCCTAGAAAGGGCTCAACCTTGCACCAATTAAGATCATTCTGAAGTAAGGCTTTAAAAAAGCTTTCTCTAATCACCCAATGGAACATGGACCAGTGGAAACCAAACTCAGAGCTCTGGGAAAAAGTTTAGCATTCCTTTCTGTCTGCCAACTTTTATGGTTTCATGGCACAAGGGAGGAAGACTTCATTTTCCTATTTAGTTGTTCTTTCACTGACCTCCAAATAAAGTCCATGTAATTACTGAGCAAATAAAGTTGCAGCATGTGTTTTAAAAATCAATTGCCATTCTTGGACTATAGAAATGTAACAATACACAGATTTGCCGGAAAATGCCCAGCACCAACCATATGAACTAAACCCTGTACTGTATCTGTACAATGGAGTAGTTTTGACCCCTAAAGCACATATTTACTATGCAGATTTTTAAAAGGGTTTCTTTTATGACTTATCTATTGATATTAAAATGTTCCCATCCTCATATAGGTTCAATTTAGGATTAAAAATATGTTGCAAATGTATCATATCTTAAACATCCATTCATTGCCAAATGCCTCACTTCTTTTTTTTAAATGATGGCATAAATGGAGCTATTTTACATTCAAATTAAACTAGCTATTAATTTGAATGCAAAGCAGCTCAATGTACAGGATGCAATTTCAATGACAGGTTTACCCCAAGACAGAACGGAGCAAGTCAACATGGGTGAGTCCTGGTGGATTGTCCCCTACTCTTGGTGCCTGGCAAACTTGCTCACTGTGAATAGTTTTTGAAGTGAAGATTAAAAGAGTGGCATTATAAAGTATAATTACATTTTATTGAAACTCTAGAAATCAGAAAAAATTCAGCAGGAAACTTTTAGTGAAACATGATGTGTTGTCATTATCATTAAAAGATAAAAGTTCCATACTGTTTTTATCTGTTTATTTGGAAGAAATCCAGCCTTTACAGTTATGCAGGAAACAAAAAACGGGAATGCAGGAGTAATTATTAAAACTGTGTGATTTGTTATCTCAGCTACTGTCTTTCCAAATGGTAATGCGATATCAGCAGCTGCAGACGGTGGCTGATTTCCTCTATTAGTAAACAAGTGCTTTGGAGACCTGTGTGGGGCACTTTAAGCTCGCTACTCCCCGAAGTGCTGTCAGGCTTAACTACTAATCCATGGTATTTCAGAGCACTGGAAATTCATCTTTATAAAACCTGAACAAAAAAGGGAAAAAAGCCTGGAGGGCATGAGCTCCCTCTGGTGAGACAAATGACATGTTCATTTATTAATGAAACAATAACCCTGGAAAGAGGATCAAAGCACATTCCATCCTCACTTTACAATCCCCAATTTTCTCAGGCCAAACCATTTAATTGAGCCATGACAATGGAATACTTAATTGTTGCCTTAAAGTTTTGAAGAAGCGACTTCTTCAGCATCAATGTACATTTCAGGATTATTATTCAAGTACAATGTAGCCGGATTGAAGCTGGTGGAATTTGATTCATCCTACATTGGGGGGTCTTTAGCAGGCAGAAAATGGGTTTTCTTGAACATGCCAGCAGCACCCACCACCAGCACCTCTTGCCTGTCACTGCCCCTTCCCTTGCCTGAAACAGCCCTGATGGGTTGCTTCTTCATGATGAAATAACCGGCCTCATGTGTGGGTGACTGGGTAAGACTCAGGTCCTTTTTGGCATTTCCCTTGCATCTGGGACATAAGTGAGGCACAGGGAGTTGCCAGGCTCAGAAGCTGGGAGTTTAGGGAGTTTGGGGGTACCCAGCATGGAGTATTAAGTCTTGATAGACCCATGGCATGTGTCGTGGAAAAGGCACCCCTGTGGGCTATTCTCCAGTTGTTTTTGAGAGTGATTATCACGATTCCATCCTATCAAAACTAACAAACACACATGTAATATTAAAAAAAATGAAAAGATCTATATTTAATTTCTACATATGAATCCTGGATTTTACCACAGCATTCCAGCTTGATAATTTGTTGTTTATACTCACATAACAGCTATTCTAGGGTTTACATGACTATGCTGTTTTTCACATTAACCAAAACTTTCAGGGGAGTCTTAAGGCACAGAAGTAGGGTGTCCAAAAAGTGCTTGCTGACCCATTGTGTAAAGAGGACCATGAAGATTTTATATGTAATCTCTACGACTCACCTGTTTTGCGTTCAGATATTCTAGGCCAGTTTGATTCTAGGCCCAATTTTCTATTACATGGCCTCATTTGGAGTTTATAAATAGATTTCCTTTTACTTTGCACCTGCTCATATTTATTCCTTAGGAGATCCATTAAGCCAATGAAAACCAATAGTCAGAAAGGAAGGTTGCAAGCAATAAAAACACTCCTGCTTCTGTGTTCATGAACACCATCTATTTTATTATATTTATTTATTTTTTTAAGTAAGCTATATGCCCAACATGGAGTTTGAACTCACCACCCCAAGAGCAAGAGTCACAGGCTCTACTGACTGAACCATCCAGGCGTCCGATCACCCTCCATTTTATTAAAACTTACGTGAGCTGGACAGTGTATTTTGAGATGATTTCAATTACCTGTACATAGGCTCTTTTTTTCTGACCTGCTTTTGAATGCCAACCTTCTAAAATTCTTTCTTTTTGTTCTGGGTTATCAGACATAGGCATAAATATCAGGCTTATGAGTATTTTTATGTTGAATTTTAGTAAAGTACTTAGGGAATTCCTTATAAAGACATTTTTATAATAAGGCCATCAATTTGAAAAAGTTGCATTTGGTCGGAGCTCTTCTTGGTAAACTTTTCTGCAGGATAATTGTTTCAGCTGCACACAGGGGAGTGATGATTGATTATTCAAAGTGTATAGTGAGCTGTATGGGAGAATACAGAACCCTGTAAGTCAACAATTATAGCAGGGATTGGCCTAAGAGCCAAAAGGGAGTTTCAAAGGGAGGGTCTATATGTGAAACAGAAACAATTATTTTTCCAATCTCCCCGTTTGGTTATCTTTCACCCCAAGATACAAAACATGTATTTTCAAAAATACACACCTAGAAAGACTTCATGGGCTTGGCTCATGAGTGTTCAAACTGCCATGACTTTGATGGCCACATCACACATTTCATACAAGTCAAAGATGAGACAGAACAAAGATATTTACATCTGCTGAGAAGATATCCATCTCCGTGAGCACACTCGACTAATATTTATATCATTCATTCATTCATTCATTCATCTTTTTCTGTCACTTATTTAGCCTGTCAATTAGTTACTCAGTGACTACTGACTGAGGTCCTACTGCATATATATCATATACATGACAACAGATATAGCTTGGGTTATGTGTACTTTTGGAAGTATGTGGAACCTGAGACTATATGTAATCGAAGGAAGCAAGGAGTGGGTTGGGGATAAATAATTTGGAGGCAGAAACAGAGCTCCCCTTTAGCACTGTTTTGAAAAGGGGCAAAGACCCTTTGGGGTGTGTCTGTTGAATATATGATGGAAGTATTCATTCAGCAGTATCTCTCAAGCAACTATCTCATTGCATGTGCCATGCAGAACACTTACTCAAAAAAAAAGAACCACTGTCCCTATCTCCCAGGATCTTCCATTCCGTAGTCTGAGGGGGGCGGGGCATAATATAAACACATAAGACAGTTAGCTCAAGGTAAGTGATGAGACTCCATATTGAAAGGTACAGGCAATTTCAAGATGAATTGTAAATTTTGAGTTATTATAATTTTCATCATGTGGTCTGGAAGTTGGGGCTTGGGCTTCCTATTTCCCATTTTGCTGAGAAATGTGTGCTCTGAGAAGGAAGATGATAAAGAGGCACATAAACAGGTGCACGCATTCATTTTTTGGTTCTTATCTCCCACTCTTGGGACCTTTGTTCCTTGAAAAAGAAATAGGCTCATTTCTAAGAATGTAATGTTTGATCATTTTTACTATCTGTAATAGCAGATACATAAACTGATACTGCCACTATAATGGTGAATAAACCCCATATTCTTTAAACCTGCAAGATGAAATTAGGAATATAAATTAGGTAAATACATATGTACGGATGGTTACACGAACGTTTTTAATAAGCACTAAGGATTAAAACCAACAACGGAACTCCTGTACTCTTTGCCCCTTCTGCAGTCCAAGTAACTAAAATTTAAAACAATAGCAAATCACCAACAAATGTAAGGAGGAACAAAGAGAGGGTTTTTCTTTTTTATGATGACTACTTAGAACTATGTTGAGATTATTGGAATTCCTTACAAAATCAATTATAAAATTTAAAATATTTTTTCTTACTTCTTTCCCCTGATGCCTCTGGTATGCTGGTAATGGGTAATCCTGCACTGGTTTGGCATTAGAGTTGAAGATGTGATTACGTTGTTTTTCTCTTCTGCCTCTTACTAAAAAATGAGCTATCAAAATGCCCTGGTGTGGCTTCAAGTTCTGTTTTCTTTTTATTCCCAAATTCTGTGCGTAGCATACAGGAGCTCTAATAATATACTTAACCAGTTTCACTTTGGGGCAATTATCCCTTTTTAGCATTCTAAGCTATGGTTAAATTCTCCTAAATGTAGCACAGGGACAAGGAGCATATATTATCTCTCTAGGTTCTCCTTGGTCCGTATCCATTTCATTACATGCCAAAAGGAGCTTATAGTGTGGAATATTTAGAAAATATATAAATAGTTCAGGATAAACGGCTCAAAATAAGGCCATGGCTCCTTACTTAAGTTAAACAACATTTTTTGCTTAGCTGTTTGCTATTGATTTCTTGAACTTAAGAAAGAAATTATATTTTAATAAGTACTGAAATAATTAGTTGCAAATATTTAATAAAGTGAAACTACAAAACCTAACCAAAACCATTTATTTTCTTATTCTCTGAGGTTGATGTTTATATTTAATACTGTTAAAAAAAACATGCAATAAGTATAATGAAAAGGACATTTTAAATAATAAGGAAAATTTTAATGAAAAATTCAACACATATTTTCCTAGTTAAGGTTTATCTTTCTCTAATATCTAAGATGTTACAAATCATTTTTAAAGTTGCTATTCTTTTTTTAAAAAATCAGTAACTTAGAATAAACAAACACTGCTTTCCCTAATTACACCTGCACTCACCACCCCCATTGGACACATGATTTCATTCCATAAAATAAGTAAATTTTGTTGACTATATGTACATGACAACATAATAGTATCAATATATAAAGATAACACACCAAGTAGACACAAAATAATTTATATCTCCTGCTTAAATAATTTCTGATTGCTTATATCAGTCAGTAAAAATTAACTGGAGGTCATAAATATATACCTCTTCTTGACATTGGTAAAACAAAATGGCTCCCACAGCCGATTTGTGGGGAACACAGAGGATAGTCTATATCACTTAAATGAGACTAAGTACCGAATATGTGAACCATTTTGAAATTTGTTGCGGTATTTCTAAAATGCAGGTGGCTTATCTAACATGATAGACGCTGAATGTTATTAATTAATTAATTAATCAATACATTGCCTCAAGGCTCGTGCTGACGTTTACGTCCATGTTAACGATTCAAAATTAAGTCCCAGAATAGCTTCAGAAGGAGAATATATTCTGCCAGAGAAGCAGAAACGGGTAGGTCTTGAAGTTGTTTCCCAAGGTCCTCTGGGACTTGGGACAGCCTCTAGAAGCACTAGTTTCAGAAAGGGGAAGAGTGGCTCGGGAGCATCCCTGCTCAATTCAATAGTCAGGCAAAGAACGAGAGCTTACAAACAAAACAGAAAATAACTTTCCCAGACCGGGGAGAGAAGAACCCTTGGCATTCCTGAGGAACAGCTGTTTATGATAATAAACTAAACTGGGTGAGCATTTCTTAAGAAGAAATATTTAATTATCCTGCTCACCATTATGAGGAACTTCTGCCACTCTTCAGGTTATTATACAGTAAATAACCATTTTTCTAAAGGACAGAGCTGTTTTAATTATATGACAATGAATGCATAATTATTATGTTTGTTAGGAATGAATCACAAGACAACAGACTTGATATTGCTGCTCTGGTTAGTGCATCTTAATTACTTTTTCATTTATTTTGCATATAAAAGCTATTTGCTAATTGTCTTTGCTGTAAATATGCAAAATATAATTAGTCATTCATAATTCTTTATGTGTTATCTAACTGTACATTTGTTTCTGAGGAACATATATTAAAGTGTGAATATTTAATGAGCTTTTCTGTGTGTGTGAATTCTTCTTCTTTTGACAAAGTTTTAAGTAAATATTAGGCATGTAACAGTTTTAACCCTATTCTTAGGGAAACTTGCTCTGAAAACAAAAAGAGAGACTGGAAAATACAGAGTTATGGAATGAAGACCAAACTGTGTGGAATTTTAAAAAATCTTCCATGTGAAGATACTGATGATGACAGGGAGTATCTCTTATTAAGCCTTTAAATTAACCTTTTAGATAATCTCCCAAGCTACTCAGATAAATCTTTAAGCATTACCCATTTCAATTTAAGTTTTTACATATTTGTGTGGATACTTACCAGAAGGAGAAAAGAAATCCATGGATGTGCTTATTAAACATGCCTTTTTAAGTGCTACCAATAGATTGCTTACTGTATCTGTTTAAAACACTGGGCAAACGCTCTCAAAATTTTAAAATCTTAACTATGAGTACTGTATAAAATCTGTGTGAGCGGCAATGTGAGAGTTTTCTTCAGTAAGGTCATTTTTGTGTGTGTGAATAATGTGGATGTTCCATAGTGGCATCTCAAGAGTGAACCACACTGACCAGTTTTTCAGCCTCGGGCGCAATTTTTTTTCCCTTTTTTTCTTTGTTGGAAACAGAACTTGGGCTACTTTCTCCTGTGGTTATCACTACTCAGTAGGAACTAACGTTGCAGGGTATGTCTTAATGCACTCAGATTCATTACAGTGACTGACTGGTTAAATGGACCACGTGCTTTCAAAATTGTGCAGATATCAGGCACATCGACCAATGATGACAATTTTTCTTTTCACTTGTCTCCATCAAATCCTGCCCGTCCATCCTGCTGATGCATGTCACATTCCACTTTCTTCACCTCAAACATTTGATTTACTAACCGGTTGTACTGTTAATCCCATGTCATGACACTTCTATTCACTTCTGCTTTTCAACTGAAAGCAGCTTCCTATGAAGATAAAGCTAGGTAAAATCTATTGTAAAGAGGAGAATAACTTGAATGCAGCTATCATATCAAAATGAAAACACACTTCTGCTCTCCTCACCCACTAGACATCCTGAATACTTTTCTTAATGATGAAGTCAAATAGGATAGCGGAAGAGAATACGACCGATGATCTTTTTTTTTTTTTTCCTTCAGAAGTAATCCTGCTCTGTAATTCTGTAATTGTTCTTATTTATGTTTGGCAAATCTTTTTAAATGAACATATATAAAACCAGAATGATGGCAGGGTGTGAATGAGAAAAGAACTAGTAAACATGCTTTGGAAAATTGTGATATGAATACATTATATTGATTCCTGTTTATCACAAAAATATTTCAAAGTCGCTTCAAATAAGGCTTTTTAACCAGCACTCGCAAAAACCGTAACTGTTATATAGGGTTCTTTGTTTTCATTGTGAGATTTTTCTTTTTTGGCTCCTTGAATATTTTTTTTTCTTTGGCCTTCAGAATAGCCAAAAAAAAAAAAAAAAGTGAAATATATATTTCAAATATCATTCCACTCATACAGGAAAGTGGTAGGGATAACCCTCTTTCTATCAAAATCGCAATTATAAACACCTAGTGTCCTAGAGTGAAATGATTTAGTTGGATGAGGTTGTAAAATGAAGAACATTGTGCTAAAAAAATTAATCATTTCACTCTACCATCTGAAATAGTGAAATTCAAATCGATGAATTTCTGTTAAGAGTGATTCATCATACCTTTTATGCATGTGTTGATAACATGAAGTAGGTTTGAAAATTAAATTTCCATTCATAGTACCAAATACCTTCATTATTATAAGGATAATCATAAGAATGATTTTGTTTATAATTTTTATAAACCTATAGTATTCTCAAGTGATTTAAATATATAAGAGTGACCAGAAAATGCAATATGTGTTTTGCGATATGACTAAATGTTCAAAAGAGGCACTTAGGAAGAAAAAAAAAATTTAATTTTTCACATTAGCTAAAGTAACTCTGATTGTATTGTGTGGCATGAAAGTATTGAAAACATTGGAAAATTCTAGATTTGCCTTCAATGATGACAAGGATCACTATCTGTCCTTCTTTGCAAGAAGTTTGAGAGGGTAATCACTTAAGGGGCTTTTGGTCTTTCCAAAATAATCCTTATCAAGCACCTGTTTCACAAAGAATCATGTCAGAAAAATAAACACAATCTTTCTAGAAGCATTATGCAGGATAAAATTCAGAAGAATGGTAAATGTAAAGAGTGACTGATGTTGAATAGATGATAGGAAAGTAGGAGCCATAAAAGCTTCCTATCGGTGTATTGACCGAAAAATTCCCAGCCTTTGTATCTTTCAAGATTCTGGATATTTTTACATAGAATTTTCCAAAACATACTTTAATTTAAAGACTTCTTTACAAGCTCTAGGAAAGAGACAATTCCAATCTTGTGGGTTCCGAATTGCACATTGTAGAGAGGAACCATCTCATTGGCCTTAGCCAACTAATTCTAGAATCTCAGTGCTCATTCCTAAAGTTAAAACACTCAAGAAAGAGGATGGGCAATGGCTCATGGAGATGTTGTAATCACATCTGTAAACTTGTGGAGATAATAAATAAAAATTATTGCAATGAAAACCCTTAAGACATTGTTAGAGGAAATATTGCTCATCTAATATTATTTAACTGTTAGAAGGATGTGTGTGTACGATGTACTATGTACAATGTATTACACACACACACACACACACACACACACATCTATTTTCTAACCTTCTTTATGGGGAGACGGTGTCTGATCTAAATCTATCAAATAATGAAATATCCCAATGGCAACCAGTATTTTTACATTGTCTGTTAATTCAAATTTGAAATCAAGAGATAAGACACTAGTTCATTTATCTTTTTTTTCCTTAGGTCCAAGCTCTACGTCTTTTCCCTAACACTTCTAAGATTTTGCAAACCTTTTACAGTTAAAAAATTTTTGTCACATGGTGCCACAATTTGTCCCCTGACAAATGGTCTCAGATGATCATCTGAAGAGTCAAACTTAAAATATCCGACTTTCTAGAGATAAAAACAGCATCTTCTTCTCTGGCGATCGACAGAGTCTTTGGGCTGGGGGAAAATTGTCCGCCTAAGAAAAAACAAACAGTCCTTCTACTCTGTGTTTGTGTTTGCATGGATCAATTGTGAGACAAACAACATTCATTGACAGTTGCTGGCCATGAGTCTGCCTGTTTGAAATACCTTAGTCAGGAGAAGTACCACAAACTGAACCGAACAATCTCTCACAAAACATCTGCAACCATCTGACCCTGGCCTTAACCTTTAAATCTATCTTTTCATATTCATCTCAAAAGACCTTGTCAATGGCCAAGGAGACTCAAGAAAAGGATTCTTCAACAAACAAAAAAGATACAGAGGAAATTCAACCCAGATTAGGTGGCAGAAGATAATACAGTTTGCTCATTTTTATTCTGCTGCTCAAACTGGAGTTGAATTCATTTTCACTTTATCTTTATTCATGTTATTTAAACATAACATTCATTAGGATTGTGAACTGCAACAGATAGAAGAGAACAAAACTACTCGCCAAATTTGTTGGGCATCTGTTCCCACTAGAGGCGGCCCTTTGCCAGCTCCACATCGTGTCATTTTTTTTCCCCTGAATTCATTTCAAAGTCAATCCATCAGTTTATGAACTGTTTGATCAAACTTGTCATTAACCAAGTGAAACATTTAATTTGTATTAACAAAAATGGGACAAATAATTAGTACAGGGATTAACCATTTTACTTTTTTTTTTCATTCTTATTTATCAAATGTGTTCATTGTTGATATAATTTTTTCATGTGACACTATCTGGTTTCACTGGAAATAATGGGAAACATTTTTTTTTAAATGAAAATACTTATGAACTGATGGCCATTAAAAGAAAAATCCATACAAATATTTGGATCTCGCAGCTTCCACCAGTAACTGCTAATTTCGAGTCACCATCGTCATTAAGATTGAAGCATAGATTCCCCAAAGGCAAAGAGAATGAATGAGCCAACTGGCCAAAGACTTATGAGAAAATTACCACGGCTATATCAAGTATCAAAGGAGATTTTATTTTCATGTTTTGAATAAAACTAACATTTCCTTTTAGCAGCCAACCATACTCTTAACAAAATGGCATACGTAACTTACCACAGAGAGCCCTCCTCCTCCCTACACTCGCCTGCAACATTTATTTCAGGTTTTCCATCCCAAATTGCTTTTTACATAACACATGAATTAGAAATGGAACGATTGCTGTTGGTTGGGAGTTTTGCTCTCGGGAAAACTCTCTTAGTCATCATCTTCTGCATTTGCCATGACCGTGACCTCATTGGGCACTCGTCGGCCTAGCTATGACAATTTGTTAATGAACTAGTTTTGTTTTTAATTGCTTACTTAATTATGGAGCACCGACATAATAGCATTTCTAATTTGTATCATAATTGCATGCAGAGATGAAATGTTGGTGTCTATCATATGCTTGCTTCTAATCATCTCTTGTTCGTGGAAAATTTTCCAAAGAGATATCTTCTTTAATATGATGATGTGGTACCAGTCATTTGAAATGTGTTCCTCTTAAATGCAATTGTGTCCCTAAACTAATTTCAATCTTTCTGTCTCTATGCGTGTATATGCATGTGTATATGTATAAATATTTATAATATAAAGTTATTTAAATGTTTTCTACTTTCAATGAGCTAAAAGTGCATAAACATGAAAAAAAAAACCCACAAAAACCTGTCGTTGCCTAAACAACAAACATCGGTATTTTGAAAGTATCTGTGATCGTGGCGGTTTTTAAAGAATAGTTTTAAAAATAGTGAATTTAAACTGTAGGAAGTTCTCCTCACCATGGCGTTAGTGTTACTGCCGCTCTGTAGAATGTCTAAGATATGCCATTGGTGTGTGTTGTGCAAACCCGTTTTCAGTATGCTCCGAATCCATCAAGAGAAATTGTAGGCCATCGTTCTTTAAAATCAAATCACTAATCTAATAACTTCTTTCTTGTCATGACCTAAATTTGAAAAATGTAGAGAAATAAACCGAGTCTCTTGTAAGACAGAGAACACGTGGAAACGAGGCTTCAGAAAGGAAGTCATGATAGAGGCCACTGAAGTCACCATCGACCTATGTCCTTCTCAGTGAATTTTCTTCTGTACAGTTAGTTGCCCGTGGAAAAACATATTCAATGCAAAACATTAGTTATGGGCCTAAAAGCACAGTTCCAAACATGTGTCACTGACGTATGTTTCCCCCCAAAAACACAACTATTGGCCTGTTCATTGTCATCTACACAAAGAACTGAGTCCTAAAATCCTTTACTCAACTAAATTCTTAATAAGTAAACTGAGACTAACCCTCTAATACCAGATTTGTTAAACAACATGATTTAGGTCCTTGCTATTCATGCACCTCGTACAACTAAAATGACTGGTAAAGCTAGCATCATGAAAGAGTCATTTTATGTAGCTGCTAAATTCCTCTCAAATCTCCTTGCAACTTAACGAGTAAAGAAAGCTCAATGTGTAATGCCGGCTAATGTGGTTTATGCTAGAAAATAGTATCAACCTATCTTTGTAGCTTATCTAAGCCAGGATAATACTTTTAGCCTTTATAGTAGACCCAACTCCATTTTTTCAACTCTTGACTATGTATTTCCTGAAATCCTTTTCCAAAGAGTTAAATTGGATGTGAAATCTGTACTAGGCTATGGAGCTGTCTTTGTTCTAAGTCTCGCCAGCAAAGCCTTGCCTCTGTATCACTTTCATTGCGTTCTGATTGAGCTTGACAGTGTGACAGGAAAGCAAAGGGAGGCAATTCCAAACTGAATGAGAGTCTTTTTCAGCCACACAGCAGCCTCCTCCTTAGCCCCTAAGAAAAAGAGGTAACAGATGCCGATAGCAAAGCATCCCTAACAAAGTCCTAACTTTGATGCAGGCAGAAGAAGAAAAAAAAAAAAAATGGAAAAGATTGTCTCAGTGCAGGAAAACCTTGAATGGAACACAAAGGAAGCAACATGAGAAAAATTGTGGTGCAGGAAATGGCTGGGAGAGTTAGGTAGTGACAGTGCATTTAAGAAATTATTTTCCTCTTAAAAGAGGTTAGGATCTTCAAAATCTGCCCTGCCAGGTATGGTGCAGCCAGAATGGCTACATTATATGGGGCCCGATGCTGTGAGTGCTTGGAGGATGTTCCTGGGAACTAATGCCCTGTCCCTTGAGTGGAAAGTGACACTGTGAAGAAAGCCACCTTTATAGTTTAGCCATTACCTTTGTACACCGGGCAGTGGACTTTTTCGGATTGAAAAAAAAAAAAAGATTAGTAGTTATTATCATTTTTTACTTCAATATGTTCTGTAATTAAATGGGTTGGTGCATTGCCTACCTTACACCGCTTCATACTGTCTTAAGGATCCGCATCTAAAGATCTGGTCTCATCAAAGAGTGGCTTCCGAGGGTACGTTGAACTCTGGAAGGGAACTATGATTAGTTGCGTGAAAAAATTTGTTGTAAGATAGAAGTACTTAGAATGCTTAGTCGTTCTTACTTAAAAAGGAACTGATCCTTGTGGCAAGAGCATGTATCAAAGTAGACAAGGTCTATCCCATTGGATTGGGCATCACTAATGCCCATTTAGTGCTGAGCCCATTGCTAAGATAAAGGCTGGGAAGCATGAATGATCCCCTTGCATCCACATACAAGGCCTGGGTGAGAGCACCAGGTCCCAAGAGTTTGTAGAAAGAACTCACTTCTTTGGTGATAGGAGTGGAAGACATAGAGGAAGAAAGAAGTCTCATCGTTCTCTTCTCTGCATTTGTCCTCATTTGTTTTCAGAGACTAAAAAAATAAATAAATAAATAAATCAGGATCAATATGATGTGAAGAATAGTGGGGAGCATTTACGTGAAGAATTCCTTTCTCGATAATCCTCTGGCTGATGTGCTTGGTGAAGCTCTGTGAATTCAAAGCTCAGTGCCATGATGAACTTCCCCTAAGGAGTCGTTACTGGCTCCAGTGACATCTGTATGGTCGTGGTGCAGTGGTACAAATACTATAAACATTGGTCCTTATTGCGGGAGAAACGTGCAAGGCCCTGGTCTAGTACACGGAACGCATCTGTTTTATGCTAATGTTACAGGGAAGTTTTCTTTTTCTTCCCCCCTTTTAAATAGACTTAATTTTTGAACAACAGTTTTAGGCTCAGGGCAAAATTAAGCAGAAAGTACAGACAGTTCTTAAACACCCCTTGCCTTCACACATGCACAGCCTTCACCACTGTCAACATCACCGGAAGAATTTCTAAAGTATGGATTTTGTGGCATTCTTTTTCCTCTGGAAGCTGGATGGCTAATTTTTTTTTTCCTCTCAAATATGATAATGCTACTTTGTCTCAGGATTAGATGTTTAAATTGCATATACATACTGAATTAAAGGTTAGTTAGAGTCCATGAAAATAGAGCTTGGACCAGGAACATAGTTGGAGCAAATGACAGTTAAGAGCTGTGTTAAAGCTATCTGCACATTTTGCTAGAATTAAGATTGAAAATGTATTGAAGATAAAAGAGATGAGGAAAACGGGAATGACCTGGATTTCTAGAACTCCCAGTTTAACGTTTAAGTGATTATCTGTGCTATAATAAAGCGCAGATAATTATTATGTTGCGTGCATACATTATCATTAAGATACCCAGATATATAATTCATATATGGGATACTCCTATAGATTAACATGCACATATATACGAGTTCTCATTTACTTAAAATGCTAGGACATTAACAGTGATTTAAATGATCTCTCTCACACTCACGTTCATATACAGGTTATACTATTACATTTGCCAGATAATTAATGTCCTCTGTCTATATTTAACATGATTTGATTTCCTTTAAAGATAGCTAATGAGATAAAACAGGCACTATGAACCAGTTAAATCAACCACCTAATCTTGCACATGAAACATTAAACAGAAAGGAAGCATCTGCAATTAGCAAATTGCTTTGATGTGACTAAATATCTGGCTCTCTCTGTCACCAACATTGTGGGTCTAAGTCCCAGATGATCTAGATGTGCTGAATGTAAACATAAAAAGCATGCATCTTTTCGTGTAGCTCCCTTCTTGAGGCTGGTAGTTCCATTCAGTTCAAAAGAACTCGGGCTCTCCGTCTGAAAGATCTTTATTTCCTTCCTGAAAAAGAGAAAACCACACACTTCCAAAATGCAGAAGTGTGTCGCATTACCTATTAAGATGCTGAAAATGCAGAACTGTTTAAGGGATGGCGAGGATCCAGATATTATCCTAAAAGTGGATCTGGTTATTGGGCTCATCTAACGTGGATCTGATGGGCTCAGGCAGAAGAACTCACACATGGACTTCTTCTTCAGTGTCTGCTTGATAAAATTCTAGAGTTTACCCAGAATGTGGATGGAGTGGCACAGGAGTGACTGTGGGCAAAGCCATATGGAGAAAACCAATGGACCTCGAGAAAAACTTCAATATGTGAATGTTCATTTAGGAAAATTACTTTTTTACTGAGTGCTGTTGGTCACTGTTCTACGTGCTTTATATAGGTCATCTCATTTAATTGTCTCAAAAAAACCCCAACACACATGAAGGAGGTATTATTTTTTTATCACCCCCGATTAACAGATGAGAAAACAGAGGCAGAGAAAGGTCAGACAACTTGTCCACCATCACCCAGTCCCTTGGTAGGTAGTGGGAAACAACTAGAACATACGCATTTTGAAAATCAGCTAGATGCATGGTTGGTTTTGTATGGAGATGTATGGGTGATCGTGATGTGCATATATTGAAAGTGAAGAGTTCTAGGTGTGATCACTATCAGGGAAGTAAACCCCCTTCAGTGACTAGCAAAAAGAAAGGGGGCCCACAGGAACCAAGGGCACTTGACAGGCAGAATGCCAGAGGGTACATTCTAGGTGCCAGGCATACTCATGCACAACACTTTCTTTGGTCCTCTTGATGACACTGGCAGGTAGGTGTTCAAATCTATTTAAAAAATTTAACAGACTTTGTTTTTTAGAGAAGTTTTGGCTTTACAGGAAAATTGTGTGGAAAACGTGGACTCCCCACATCCCGATTGCCGGTTTCCCTTATTGTTAAAATCCTGCATTAGTGTGGTATGCTTGTTAAAACTAACGAACCAATACTGATATATTATTGCTAACTAAAGCCCGTAGTTTACATTAGGGTTCAGTCTTTGCGTTGACCAGTTCCGCAGCTCTTGACCAATGCATAACGTCCTGTATCTACTACTGCAGTATCATACAGAATAGTTCACTGCCCTTCCCTCTGTTGGTTGATTTATGTACTCTGTCTGTAGTTTTGCCTTTTCCAGAACGTCATACGGTTGGAATCGTATCACGTGTGTCGCCTTGGCAGAGTGGCTTCTTTCACTTGGCAATCTGGGTCTCAGATTCCTCCATGTCTTTCCCAGGCTTGAGAGCTTATTTATTTTTGTCACGGAATCATATTCTATTGGGTGAGTATCTGACAGTTTCTCTGTTCACCCATTTTTCAAAGGTAGAAATGGAGACTCAGGAAGTTATCAATGTTTCCACAGCCAGAAAGTGGCAGAGCTGGACTTCCTGCTCTATGGCCAGGGCTTTCCCACTGCATGATAGCTGCCTGAGGAGAATTATGAAAAAAAAAAAAAAAAAAAAAAAAAACCCCAAAAAACAACAACAACAACAAAAAACCAGGTTGGCATTGGGTCATATTGTAAACTGAGGCACTCAATCAAACCAGGTATCTCATTTTTCTTTTTAAGTTGTCTAGCTGTATTTTCATTGGGCAAAATTTATGCTTCTGTAAGAACTAGCCCCAGTAGACTCCTGTATCTCCCCCAAAGTAAGAGCTTTGCGTATGAGCCAGGAAAGTACTTTAGGGGTGCCTGGGTAGCTCAGTCAGTTGAAGGTCCGACTCTTGATTTCGTCTCAGGTCATGATCTCATGGTCATGGGATCGAGCCCTGCATTAATCTCCTCACTAAGTGTGGAGGCTGCTTGGGATTCTCTTTCTCTCCCTTTGCCCCTCTTCCCCACTCATGCACACATGCGCTCCCTCTCTCTCTCTCTCTCTAAATATAAAAAAAGTTTTTTTTTTAATTAAAAAAAAAAAAAGGAAAAGAAAAGTACCTTTAGGGAAGACAAATACTCCATACCAGGCTCTGGGTAGACAAAGTGAAATATCTTGGGAGTACTGGCCAGTAGATTGCTACCTAAGGTAGTATTGTTTTCAGGAGCCCTACAAAGGATTCATTGACCGCACAAATTACCACTCCGAATTCTACCACAGGACATTTATTCCTCTCGCGTAAGTTTTTTGAATTCCTGTTCAGGGTCCAACCCCCTGGGAAAGGAGGCAGCTGTGCCTCCCTGTGAGTGAGGCACTGGGAGCCCAGGGAGAAGGGGAGCAGTAAGGTATAAGGAAGTGATGGAGAGCCGGAGGGAAGTGGGTGCTGAGTAGGGGTCACTGTTTCCTAAAGTAAAGCTGCTGTTTCCTTCTACTCAGAACGCACTGCCCTGATAATAACATCCCGGTCTCCTGTGCCCTCACTCGTGGAAGCAGAGCGATAGCTAGTTATAGTAAACCTGTGAAACCCAGGCCTTTCTTCTCAGGAGCCAGCCGCCCAACACAGAGCCCTTCCATCCTTCTGTCTGCAGCGTAAGTAACCAGAGGCCCGTCCCGTGGCCTCCCGTGCAGCCTCTGCCTGTGGGGCAGTAGGACAGAGACCTGTTTGTCGTTGTGTTCAGTATTAGAAAGTATCGTCTGCACGTAAAAGCCACATTCTCCAATATCAGCTTTGCCAGTGATGAAGGTGACATTTTGGTCTTTATTTGCTTTACTATCTTATCGATTTCTAGTTGGTTCAGAATTAGTGAGAAGAAGTGATATTTTTGGGGTTCTCATCAAACCCAATTCATGGGAAATCAGAGACCACCCTTTTTTAAAAAAAATTTAAAAAATGTTTAATTAAAAAAATTTTTAATTAAAAAAATTTTTTAACATAGGCTCCATGGGGCACCTGGGTGGCTCAGTTGGTTGAGCATCCAACCTCAGCTCAGATCATGATCTCGGGGTTCGTGAGTTTGAGCCCCACATCTGGCTCACTGCTGTCAGTGCAGAGCCTCCTTCAGATGCCCTGTCTCCTTCTCTCTGTCCCTCCCACCCTTGTGCTCTCTCTGTTTCTCAAAAATAAATTTAAAAAAAAAACATGTAAAAAAATTAAGTAGGCTTCATGCCCAGTGTGGAGCCCAATGTGGCACTTGAACTCACGACCCTGAGATCAAGGCCTGAGTTGAGATCAAGAGTCAGCTGCTTAACTGAGCCACCCAGGCACCCCTTCCTTAATCCTTATAGATGTCCTTATTTATGGTTCTTTTCCAATGGCACCTTGAACTCTGAGAAGAGACGGACTAAGGAAATAGAGGGCAATGGAGGAAGTTTGAAGACAGTCATCAATAGTAATCATAACTACTATTGCCTCATTGAATCTTTATGAAAAGAATACCTGTAGTGTTGATAATATTGTACCCATTTTCTAGATGAAAAGCAGAGGGACTTGCCCAAGGTAAGAACTTGTAAGTGGCACATCCAATTCTGGTTGAGTCCAAAGCCTCTGCTTTACTTCTGCATTTCTCCAAGAATTGTTATGTTTTCCTCCTCAGTGTTCTTTCTCTCTCCTTTCTTTTCCCTTCACGCTGCCACATTCCCTGTCTTAGGCTCATGTCTGGCCTGTCACCATAGACCCCCTCCACCCCTAGGCTTCCACTGAGTCCATTCTGCACCCTTCGAGACCAACCTTCCTAAAACTTGATTTAAAATGTGCCTTTCCAGATCCAAGATTGTTCTCAGATGTTCTGTCAGCTCCTAAAATATGGCTATCCCTTGAAGAATAGGACACTTATCAAGAGCTCCAGGTTAGAGCCCAAATCTGACCTGGTATGAACCATTTATATAGAAGTCTATGGAAGTCAACTCAGTCTTCTTTGGATAATAGCACTCATTCCCCCCCCCCCTCCCATGATAGTTATTATAATCCACTCAATAATCCCATTTCTTAATGTGGAATTATAAACTGTTCCCCTGTGGGAGCACTACACAACCTGCAATATTTACTTGTCCTTGGGCTTCTTTGTAACCTCCTCAAGGGATGTCACTGATGTATCCCCTGAGCCCAGCAGAGCACAGGGAAGACAGAAATAGAAACTGCCCTATAGATGTCTGTTGAATGAATTAAATGAGTTCCCGTTTGTAGTGGTAAGCATGAGAGCTCCAGCTTAATATGTGACCCTTAAATACTTTTGAATACATGAAAAAAAATATTTAATTACTTCAAATAGATAAAATATTCATCTTGCCTCCTTTCTAAATACTTCACCCAAATCATACAAATATGAACTTTGACACTTCATAACCTTTTTATTTTTATTTTTGGCAAGGGGCTGCAATGGCTGTATTGGGACCTTCCTTTCAGCCCAGCTCTGTTACTTACTAGCTGTGGTCTCTAGGGCAAATTATTTAAACTCTCCGTGACTTGTTTCCTACCAGGGATAATAGGAGTAGGGTTTCGTTCTTTGTTTCTTTGTTTCTTTCTTTCTTTCTTTCTTTCTTTCTTTTTTGGTGAAGTTTAAAAGTTTTTAAAATGTTTAGAATAATGTCTAGCTCAGAGGGCACTCAATAAATACAAGCTGTTATCATCATCATTATTGATAGAACAATCATGAATGATATAGGCACTTTGGAGATAGTATATTTTTAAAACTGCAAAGTGTGGGAAAGAGGTCTTATAGTTTTGTTTTACGAGCTGTCACCCTTTGAGACCCTTCTACCTTAAGCATTACCTTTGGTTTTCAGAGACTTTTGGAGATTTGCTGAAGTTTTTGCTCTTGTGGATGTTGTGGTGTAGGGGGCCAGTTTTCTTTGAGCAGAACCACCCATAACTGATTTCTGAACCTGTGCTAAGCAGATAAGGATTCACTGGATAAGCATGGGGAGTAGCAATGGTAGTATGAAAAGGAAAATATTAGACCAGGACGCAGGCACTGGAACTTAGAGTTAGGTGGAGAAGTATAGGACTTTGGTTATGCGATGTTTAGTTCTTCCAGCAAGAGATGGGACACTGGAGAAGAAAGGAGAGTGATCTCCAGGTATCTAAGAGGAAAAAAAAATGAGCAATGTGGAAGGTTGATACTGACATCCCTCCCTTTCATAAAAGATTTTGAAAAAGGAAACTTTGCTGATTAATTTCTAGGCATTCATTGGTTGCTCTGAAGATGCATCTGTACCTAATGCTTTTAGGTGAATTATACTATTGGCAGAGAAATGAGAGCAGGGTCCACACATGTGCCTGATGAGCCCAAACTAAAAAGCACAGTCAAGAGCCTAGCCCCATGGCACTGGGGCCACACCAAGCAGAAGTCTTAGAATGTGCATCTTCTTTAACCCTCACTTTCACACCTAAGAATTCTTTCTGTAAATATATTTGGATAAGTGGGCAAAACTTAAACGTGAAAGGCAACTTTACCATGGCATATCATACTACTGCAAACCTAATAGCTGATCAGATGAAATAACTTAAATATCCCATAATAGAGGATTGGCTCAATATATTTTGGGACATCCGTCAGTTGAATGCTATGGCCATTTTAAACAATACTGTAAATGTATATTTATTGACACAGGGAGATGTTTGTGCTCTACCGTCAGGGAATAAAACAATATGTAAATTTTGATCCTGCTGTAAACAAATGGATTATATGTGTGGATATAATTACCTGGGAGAGGATTTGCCAAAATGCTAATAAATGATGATCTCTGGATATGTTCAGATACATTTAAAAAATATTGCTCTGTATTTTAAAAATTATCTACAGGGCATTAAAATTGTGATAAAAGTAAAAAACAAAAAGCAAACACAGAAACAGATGGTCCGATAAGCAGCTGAGGCGGAATGCCTGGGCTCCCATTGAGAGGCAGATATAGGACTGAGGGGGCAGCTCTTCTGGTTTCAAACCTAGAGGAGAGTACACACACGTTACCTAAGCCAGTCATCATTTACAAAGAGTGGGTAGGCTCTTTTACTATAAAGAGCCTGTTCTTCATGCATCCTGCTTGTCATCACACTGGTAAAGATTTAGTCATTTAAAATACATCTGTGGGGCGGGGCACCTGGCTGGCTCAATTGGTAGAGGCTGGGTCGCTTGATCTCGAGGTTGTAAGTTCAAGCCCCACATGGGCGTAGAGATTACTTAAAAATAAGATCTTAAAAAATATATATGTCTAATGAGTGAACAGGCAAAATAGAATAATATGTTCACTCGTCTCTCCCCCTGGATGGTCAGCTCCACGAAGGGGAGGGCTCCTGATGGCTAGTTTACAACTACTGGAAGGACTTACAGAGGTGATCCACCCTCAGTGTGTGCCTTATATTTGCCACTGAAAGAGAAAAAACTAGCATTCATTAGGTATTCAACAGATGTTCTTTGAACACTCAACTGAAGTGTATCCTTTATCATTATATTGCGAGTTCAAACCTTTGGCATAGGCTCATCTCTTTATCGGGATAGATGCGTTTCAATTCTATCGTTAAGACAGTGAAGTCTGTTTATAGTTAAGAGAATAAATCTTCCTTACATTTGGTAAGTCATTTCAGTTACCCATGGCAAAAGAAAACTTGACACTAGGTGAAAATTATCCACTATGGCAAAATAGGGAACGTAGCTTGAGAATTACATTCTTGGGGCTATCTTTACCCAGTTTTGTTTTTGTTTTTGTTTTTGTTTTTGTTTGGTTTGTTTGTTTTGCAAGTCTTTACTTCCTTTTTCTCTCTTAAAAAGTTCAGTACATGTTTGTTTGTTTTTTTTAATTTTTTTTTTAACGTTTATTTATTTTTGAGACAGAGAGAGACAGAGCATGAACGGGGGAGGGGCAGAGAGAGAGGGAGACACAGAATCGGAAGCAGGCTCCAGGCTCTGAGCCATCAGCCCAGAGCCCGACGCAGGGCTCGAACTCACGGACTGTGAGATCGTGACCTGAGCTGAAGTCGGACGCTTAACGAACTGAGCCACCCAGGCGCCCCAAAAGTTCAGTACATGTTTTTTAAAAAAATGTGAGCCCTAAGTTATTTTAGACCAGTTACCCCCTGGAGATCCCCATAGGAATGTGTCACCGTCACCTCAGACCCCAAACCGAACCCTACTTATTCCTCACGAATCCAGCTTCTCATCTTCAATTTCTCAGCATAAGAATGTGCAATATCTCTTCAGTTCTCTGGTTCAGAAATTTGGAATAATCCTCAGGCCCTCAGGCTTCCTTCACTGAATTCCTCCGTTGAATACGTCTCAAAGTCCTAATAATTCTACCTCTTAAATGACTCAATTCGAGTCCCTTTTCTCTATTCTTACTGCAATTCATTGATGATGAACAAATACTGATGAAGCACCTATCATGTTCCAGGCACTGGGGTTCCAGTGGTGAACAAACCAGATGAAGTCCCTGTCCTCAGGGAGCTGATCATCCAGTGGGAGAGACAGATGATTGACAAGACTATTTTAAGTAACAGTTTCAGAGATTGCTAAGGGCAAGAAGATAAAACAGAGGGTTATGGGAAGGGAGTGTGTTAGACAGGAGGGTAGAGCTTGGCCTTTTTGTGGAGCAGACAATTTGAGGAAAACTCAAAGGATGTGAAGGGTGAGCCATCTGAAGATCCAGGGAAGAGTGTTCTGGCAGAGAGAAAAGACAACGCAGTGATCCAAAGTGAGAGAAAGTTCAGTGTGTTCTAGAAGGCCAGGGTGTCTGGAGTGGAGCAAGTGAGCAGCAGAGGCGGTTAAGGAATGGGCAGAGGCCAGGCAGGTGGGAGGAGGTCTACATTTTTGCAAGGAGGTGAGATTTTTTTATTTCCTTGACAGGAAGCTATTGGGAGGTCTTGAGGAAGGGAGTGACATCGCTTGATTTACATTTTTGAGAGCTCACTCTACTGCAGTGTGGAGAAGATGGTTGGAAGGCAAGAGAAACCAGACGATCGACTGGGACACTGGAGAAACCCAAGCAAAAGGTGAAGATGCTGGTAACTGCGGAGGCAGAAGGAAGTTACCAGATTCAGTGTGGTTTGAAGGTAAAGCCGGGAGGACTCGTAGATGGATGGAGGGGATGGTTGTGAGGGAAAGAAAGCAATCAGCATGGCACCTGGGTATTTAGCCTGAGCCAGATGCCTCAATATAATTTATTAAATGATTCATCTTTTTGCCAATCAGGAAAAAATCACCTTTCTTATGTATTATAAGGCTGGATCTATTTCTGGATTTTCTGTTCCACCTATTCCTGATCACACTCTTCTAATTCCTAGTTAAAAACTAATTAAAGGTGGGGCGCCTGGGTGGCTCAGTCGGTTAAGCGTCCAACTTCAGCTCAGGTCATGGTCTCGTGGCTTGTGAGTTCGAGCCCCCATGGGGCTCTGTGCTGACAGTTCAGAGCCTGGAGCCTGCTTCTGATTCTGTCTCCCCATCTCTCTGCTCCTCCCCTGTCCCCCGCCCTCTCAAAAATTAATAAACATTAAAAAAAATTTTTTTTAAACCTGATTAAAGGGGCACCTGGGTGGTTCAGTCAGTTAAGCATCCGACTCTTGATTTTGACTCAGGTCATGATCTCACAGTTTGGGAGTTTGAGCCCCACAGCAGGCTCTGTGCTGACAGCACAGAGCCTACTTGTGATTCTCTCTCTCCCTCTCTCTCTCTGCCCCTTCCCTGCTCAGTGCACGCTCTCTCTCTCAAAATAAATAAATACACTTAAAAAATAAATTAAAATTATTAACGTATTATCAATTTATGCAGTATACAATAGGTTATAAATAAAATACAATAAAATTAATTTTCTAATCATTCTTACTTTTTCAGATCTGTTTCAGTTTTTCTCACATGCTTATTCTACAAATACATTTTAGAATCACTTTTATCAAGTTAAAAAAAACTGCCAGGTGTTTGATTGTTTAGTATTGTATTTATAGTTTCGTCTGTAATGTTTTGTTTGTTTAAAAAAATTTTTAATGTTTATTTATTTTTGAGAGAGAAACAGACAGATTGTGAGTGGGGGAGGGGAAGAGAGAGAAGGAGACACAAAATCCGCAGGCTCCAGCCTCTGAGTTGTCAGCACAGAGCCTGACACAGGGCTTGAACTCGGGAACTAACTGTGAGATCATGATTTCATCCAAAGTCAGACGCTTAACCAACTGATCCACACAGGCCCCCTTATTTGTTTGTTGGTTTTAAGTGTTTATGTATTTATTATGAGGGAGAGAGGAAGCATGAGCAGGGGAGAAAGGCAGAGGGAGAGAGTAGAGAGAAGCTCAAGCAGGCCCTGTGCTGTTAGTGCACAGCCCAATGCAGGGCTCGATCTCATGAAACCCAAGATCATGACCTGAGTCGAAATCAAGAGCTGGATGCTCAAATGACTGAGCCACCCAGGTGCCCTAGTTTATAATAACGTTGTATTTTTTCTTTTTTAAAATATTTACTCATTTATTTTTGAGAGAGAGAGAGAAAGCGAGAGAGAGCTCATGAACAAGGGAGGGGTAGAGAGGGAGAGAATCCCAAGCAGGCTCCCCACTGGCAGCTCAGAGCCCAACATGGGGCTCGAAGTCAAGAACCGTGAGATCATGACCAGAGCCGAAATCAAGAGTTGGATGTTTAACTGACTGAGCCACCCAGGTGCCTCTGTTATAACATTTTGTTTTTAATGTATTTTTTTATTTTTATTTTTAAAAAGTTTTATTATGTAAGTAACCTCTACACCCAATGTGGGGTTTGAACTGACCCAAGATCAAGAGTCATATGCTCTTCTGACTGAGCCAGCCAGGTGTCCCTCGTCTGCAATAGCATTTTATTTTATTTATTTATTTATTTATTTTTTTCAGCGTTTATTTATTTTTGGGACAGAGAGAGACAGAGCATGAACAGGCGAGGGGCAGAGAGAGAGGGGGACACAGAATCAGAAACAGGCTCCAGGCTCTGAGCCATCAGCCCAGAGCCCGACGCGGGGCTCGAACTCACGGACCGCAAGATCGTGACCTGGCTGAAGTCGGACGCTTAACCGACTGCGCCACCCAGGCGCCCCTGTAATAGCATTTTAAAACATTGTTTGTCCTTCCATATTCACGATGGCCTTCTGTAGGTTTATAATTTCCTTAATATAAAGCATACACATTTCTTGTTGTTTGTTCTTTTGTGAATGGGAATCTACTGTATCTGTTATACTTTCTAACTAGTTATTGCAGGCAAGTAAGAAAGTTATTACTTTTATAGATTTATATTTTAACCAGATAATCTACTGAATTCGCTCCTGTTTCTAATAGTTTTTCAGTTGATTCACTTGGGTTTTTAAGACTATAATCTTTAGAATCTGCAAATAATGATACTTTCTGCCTCTTCCTTACCCAATATTTATGCTTCTTATCTCATTCTCTCATCTAATTACATTGGCAAGCACTTCAAGAACAATCATTAAATAATTGTGGTGATAACAAGTACCCTTCTCTTGTTCCTGACTTTAATGAGACTACTTCTAGGGTTTCACCAGTAAGTGTTATGCTGGCTGTTAGTTTGTGACGCGTAGGTATGTATTAGATATCTTTTTAAACATGGCTTATAAGTTTTGTTCTATTACTACAGTATTCAGATCTTTAAAAAAGTCAAGTGTTTGGGGGGCAAGGAAAGCCAATATTGAAGTAATCATGTGGTTTTAATTCTCTAACCTATTTATACGATAAGGTCTTTTAATAGAGTTTGCATTAATGAACTATCTTTAGAAATCTGAAATTATACCCACTTGATTGTGGTATGTTCTTACTTTACTCTGCTATTTATATAATAGAATATATTAATATTTTATTTGGCATTTTGTATGTTATTCATGAATGAGATTAGTCAGGGGTTGCCTGGCTGGCTCAGTCAGTTGAGCAAGTGACTTTTGCTCTTGGGGTCGTGAGTTCAAGCCCCATGTTGGGTGTAGATTACTAAAAAAATAAATAAAACTTAAAATATAAATAAATCTTTTCTTTGCCATTTTTGCCATCCTTTGGTATCATTGTTGTGTTGGCTTTGTGGAAAAATTCTTCCCTTAAATTGACACAATTTAATGACAAATATTCTATCAATGCATGGAAAGCCATCTGGTTCTGGCCTTTGAATACTACTTTTTAAAAAATTTTTGTTTTAATGTTTATTCATTTTTGAAAGACAGAGAGAGAGAGACAGAGCACAAGCAGGGGTGGGGTGGAGAGAGAGGAGGACACAGAATCCGAAGCAGGCTCCAGGCTCTGAGCTGTCAGCACAGAGCCCAACGGGGGCTCGAACTCAGGAACCGTGAGATCATGACCTGAGCTGAAGTCACAGGCTTAACCGACTGAGCCGCCCAGGCACCCCTGAATAGTACTTTCTTAACCACTTTGTAGCAGCTATATAGGTGTGCTACCATTTTTTTTTTAATGTTTATTTATTTTTGAGAGAGAGAGCACGAACAGGGGAGGGGCAGAGAGAGAGGGTGACACAAAATCTGAAGCAGGATCCAGGCTCTGAGCTGTTAGCACAGAGGCCAATGCAGGGCTTGAACCCAGAAGCTGTGAGATCATGATCTGAGCCGAAGTCAGACGCTTAACTGACTGAGCCACCTTATATTTTGATTAAATAGATTATACTATCAAATACATTTTTCAGGGGGGAACCGTGGATAGAATCTCTTGAGTCTTTTCATATTTGAGAATATTGTTATCTTTACTTGTTGAAAATAATTTGACTAGGTCACATGACTTTCCTCTCAAAAATTTTCAATTATTGCTGTCCACTGGCCTTATATGCTGCCATGGACCAGTTTGAGCCCAGTCTGGTATTTTCCTCTTTTGATTTACTTCATCTGCCTAGATGTTAGAAAGATTCTTTTTCTATCCACAAAGTGCAGTAATTTCAGTGGGAAATGTCTTGGATTAATTATAGTATATTAACTATGTTAATCGGAAGATTCAGCTCTTGTAATTTCAGAAAGTTTTCTTCTATTATATCTTTAAATATCTGTTCTTTTTTGTACTTTGGAGAGAATAGTTATGTATGTTTTGTAACTAGGTTGGCTGTCTTCCCTATCTACTAACTTCTGTGTAATAATTTTTATTTTTATTCCTTTCCTTTTCATCCTATATGGTTTTTCTCCAGTCTACCGATGAGACTTATTATTTTGCACAACCAGTTTTGCTTCTTGGTGTTTCTAAATTCATTCATTATATCTGCAATGAAATTTTTTTCCTTCGTCTTTGCTAGCTTCCTTTAAATTTCATGTTTTCTTATCCTTTTATCTTTGATAATCATCTTTCATAGAGTCCGGCTGTCTTTAATTATATCTAAGTATGGAGCATTTATTTTATCAAATTTTCTCCTGCTTCTCAATGCTTTTTTTTTTTTTAATGTTCATTTATTTTTGAGAGAGAGAGAGAGAGAGCAGGGGAAGAGCAGAGAGAAAGGGGGACAGAGGATCCAAAGTGGGCCCCACACTGACAGCAGCCAGCCCATGTGGAGCTCAAACTCACAAACTATGAGATCATGACCTAAGTCGAAGTCAGGCACTTAACTGACTGAGCCACCCAGGCGCCCCTCATTTCTCTTTCAAATGTGTTTCTTCTTGTATGTCTTTATGTCTCTTCTTTATGTCTCCCTCCCTCCCTCCCTCCTTTCTTCCCTCCCTCTCTCCTTTCTTTCTTCCTTACTTTAATAAAAAAACTCTCCAAATGGGCTTCATCTGCCACGTATATAATTGTGGCTGAGATTATCTTTTCGACCCTGCTTGCCTCCACACTTACTCTTTCCACAACTGCTGGCTCCCACACTGGCCTCTCCATGAATCATAGAGGCCAAGCAGTTTCATGCCTTGAAAGGGCAGATATTCTTTCCTCCTTTTTACCCTCCATTAAAGCTTTCAACAGAACAGCTTCCTAGATTCCAAATCATTGTTTAGTGTTGCAGTTCTTTGAATTCATAAGCATCAAATTTTTCCCCCGAAGTCCGTGTATGGTGCTGTGTTGGCATGAGTTTCTAACATCCATTGTGCACTGTTCCTGAAACCAGCACAGTTCTGATGATTCTGGGGCTGACTCTGGCCAGCAGCTCACCCCAACTTATCCCATGTGGCGAGTTTCCTCTTAGGAGTCTCTGTTCTTACAACAAGTCCTTAGTCAGACACTCTGGCTTAGCAGATATATCATAATATCTTTGGACCTCTGGTGGGGAGGAAAATTTAGCTACACTCCTATTCTTTTTCTCCTATGGGGCTCTTCTGACTCTATATGAATTTAGGCTAACCACCTTCCTTCCAGATTCTCATAATGTTGGAAGATCAATAATACGTTAACTCTAAGCTCAAGATCCTTGCATGTCTCCTATTTATACCAGACATATTGCAAGTGGCACATTCCAGCAGAATGTGGTATTCAAATGATCTTTGCTTCTGGACCCATCTAGCCCTGTAGACTTGAGCAGCTGGTGGTAATGCCCACATAATGTGGCTGTTACACAGCCAGCAGAGTAGGTGATATACTTTCTCAACACCTTCTTCAAATAAAAGTGTTGGGCCTGCCGGTACCCTGTTATTTGAGCTTCCTCCTTTCAAGGTCTAGAAATCCAGACTTATTCATGCAATAAAGAGAACATACAATGTTTATTAAGCTCCACTCTGCTATGTGCTAGGAGTTATTTGAGGTTCTTGTCATATAATTGTGGACAAGAAATAAGTTCCCGCCCTCACAGAGCTTTCAGACTAAAGGATGGAATTGTTTCTCATCTTGCCATCCATGCAGAGAGTTTGCTTTCTTGTGGTTTGTGTATAAATTCAAAGATGGCACCTCTTCAAATGGGAGAAATAGCAGGAATCTGAATACTTGCTGTCTGAGTTTGTCTTTGTTTTGCAGGCATAAATTGCCCTTCCTTTACTTTTTAAAAACTTAATTAATTTGGGATGGCTCAGTGGTGAAGCATCTGACTTAGGCTCAGGTCATGATCTCATGGTCCGTGAGTTTGAGCCGCGAGTCAGGATCTCTGCTGTCAGCACAGAGCCCACTTGGAATCCTCTGTCTCCCTCTCCCTCTGCCCCTCCCCCACTGGCATGCATGTGTGTGCATGCTCTCTCTCTCTCTCTCAGATATAAATAAACATTAAAAATTAAATAATTTATTTATTTACACCCAATGTGGGGCTCGAATTCACAACCTTGAGATCAAGAGTAACATGCTCTACCGACTGAGCCAGCCAGGCGCTCCAAAGTCCCCTCTCTTAAAAAAAAAAAAAAATGGATTTAAAACGTATTTTCTGAAGTTAATTCATGCAAAAGAAAGTTCTGGAAATGCTGCGTAGGCCTGCAGGGCAAGTTAAGCATTAACATCTCACCTTGAGGCTTCATTTCAACACTCCACAGGTCCATTTGCAACCTGTACTTTGAATCTGATTAGTTGCATAATAACTCTTTACATTTTCATGCAGTGTGACACCTTTCTTTGGATGAGCTTAAAGTGTTTTACAGCCATTATCCTATTAACCCTCACCCTAGGGAGTGTTGGGGGTGCGTGGAATATGTTATTATCTTTATTTTATGGAAGGGACATGATGGCACAAGGAAGTCAACGAATTTGAGCAATAGCACATGGGAAGTTGGGTGGAACTGGGGACAGAAACAGGTCTTATAAACAGGCTTTTGCTGCTGTGGCAGAAATCTCTCCGCTTCCTTTATCAGAAAGAGCCAAGCGGCCTTAGTGGTGATACTGAAGGTCTGATCTTTCATCCAAAGGGAGGGGTTAAATATATGCTGGGAGGAAGGAGCAGATGAGTTAAGTTGATTCATCTAGAATGATAGGAGCTGCTCGATAAACTTCTGCAAGCAATCTGCATGTGTATTTCACGTCTGCTCTACTGCATGGTGTCATGCTGCCAGGTGCTGTAGGAGAAACCCAGGGAGTGTTCTGCTTGGCACAAAGTAGCTCCTAAATACATATTTGTGGAAGGCAGGAAGGCAGGAAGGCAGGAAGGGGGCAGGCAAGAAGGAAAGAAGGAAGGAAGAAAGGGAGGGAGGGAAGGAGGGAGGGAGGAAAGAAAGTGGGAAGAAAGAAGGGAAGGTAAGATATCATTCCCGTCTTCAGGGAGCTTGTAATTAGAGAGGGGTAACCAAAATAATATAAAGAAAAATTATGTGCTGAACAAGGGAGTATTGTCCATTGATGCCTAAGCAGAGCAGAGAGGGAAGGAACCTCCAGGCCTGGAGCCATCAGAGAAAGTTTCTCTGATGGAAACTGAATAAGCCTTGGAGGAGGGAGGGATTCTGGAGATGAAGAGGAGGAGAGAGAGATTATTTTGGGAAGTGCGAGGGCCTGACTAGTCTGGTGGTAGAGAGTATCCGAAGGAAGGAGTGCTTTTTTAAAAATGTGTTTTTAAAGGAAGAAGTGGGTCTTGTGAGATTGCAAGGAGGGGTTGTTTCTTTCATTAGATGTTGTGGAGTGCCCACAATTTACTAGAAGATAAAGTGCAGGGAATCAGAGCAAACTCCTAGATTCTGAGGTTGAAAGTGTGCTGTTGCTGAGAAGGAAAGCTTGCATTTTGGAAGACGGTTAACTTTGTGAGTCTCTAATAATTTCAGGAGCTAGTCTCAGCACATTTATTTTGAAACTGTATGGACTCCATATTCTGCTCGGAGTGTTTGTTTCTCCCTTAAAGGTGAGATTGAGCTCACGATTATTCTGTTATCACTGAAATGTATTCTTTTTTTTTTTTTTTTTTACCGTTTTTGTATTTTTTTTACTTGGTTTTAGTTAGTGAGCATATAAATGTATTTATCATTATTCTGTTGTTGTTTTTACTGCTTTTACTATTATTCAGTTCTGATTACACTACCGCATCCATCGCTCTCCTATCTCGGATCCACTTTTATCCCTTACCATGGCTCACATCTGGCAGAGTTCTCTAGCAAACTTTCTTCTTCTGACCTGGGTTCAGCAATTAAAATCATACATTTTGAAAATAGTTATTACTGTCTTTTAGCATTTTCCATATCTTCGGGGATCAAAACTCTTGTTTTATTTTGGGTTCTTTCTTCCCCCATGAAACAGGGAAGGTGAAAAGCTTTAGACACTGAAATCTCTTCTACTCCCAAATAATGTTGGCCTCTGACTAGAGGTAGATAATCAAAATAAGAAAAACAAAACAAAACAGAACAACTAACTCAACAAACATTATAGGAAATGCGTATCAACCCAAGTAGGAGATTTCATGGTCTTAAAAGGTGATTGCCATTATGTGGAAGTCTGAAGAAGGCAAAGAGGGCAGTGTGAATGTGAGGGTTCTGCAGACTCTCAACAGGGTGGTAAAGTTGCAAGTATTCATATGCATAGGTGCAGAAGAATAAGATCTGTAGATTTGCAGCCAGGTCCCAGGTATGATTGGAGGGCTGGGCGGGGTGGGGGGGGGAAGCATATGAGCAAGAACCCCAGTTTTCTACTGCCCAAAGCAGCAGAGGGGACATATTTGGAAGAGAGACCGGCAGAATTTTCTGAAATGCATTCCCCATTTATTACCTTGCCATCTAATGGAGAGCCTGACTGAGAATGAGGTTCATATCAAATTCCTATTTCTCTTTTCTCTCTTTGAATGTTCCCAGTTTAATTTGGGCGCATGCATTATCAAACATCTGTTTTAATTACAGCCATTGTTGAGGTAGTTAATCAGTTGTCGTCTCTCACCAGCCAAAATCCTATATTGCTGAATTTTTGTACAATCAAAGATACAATAAATATAAAAGGAATTCTTGTATATCAGCAAGGAAAAAAAATGCATACAACTTCTTTGCTCACTGATGCAACCAAAACACCAAGGAGTTATTATAATGTGCATTCCCCTGACACAGACTTTTATTTCATGCAAATGACTGTGATTAAGATTCAAATACTTTTTTTTTCCATTTTCACACATTACTTAATCAATGTGAAGTACTGTGTAAAAATTGCATCTCTTCATAACAGTGATTTTGACCAAGTCAAGTGTTGCTCCTAGAATTATAATCCAGACTTGTGATTCAATTATCATTTAGAGACTTTCTAAATTCAAATTAAGTTCACTCTCTCCTCCTCCTCCCAACACTGTAAACAATATCAGTATGGATCATTTGTAAGGTGTGACCAAAATAACTTTCCATTTCAAAGAAGTATACAATGTGATGTGTAAATTTCCCTTACTTGCAAAAAAAAAAAAAAAAAAGCACAGCAATCAATAGTGACTGGCCATTAAAATGTATGAAATGCACAAAGTACAGTCTATTTACGTTACACTTAGCTTTTACGCTGGATAATACCGACATTCTCCAGCATATTTATCTATTTAAACTTACTTGGAACACTTGTACAAACCACCATTTAAAAAGTTCGAAAAGAACCCATCGAATACATAAAGTTTGGCATCGCCATTTGATGATTTAACTATTGGACATTCAAAAGCTCATTCTTACAGGAATCAACTAGGAATGAATAAAATGAAGTAGGATTCCAGAAGCCAGCTAGGTAACTCTCCTACAACTGTAAACATTGATCTATTTACTGCTTACTGCACCCAAACCAGAGGCTGAATCTTGTTTTGTTATTGTCTGTGACTCTTTCTTGTTCATCTTACATTTCATTTATACTCGAAAAATTAGATGTTGCCGGTGACTAAGTTTTGGTTATTACCAGGTACTGTCCACATCCATTTTCTTACCCTTACCCTTACCCTAACCCTTACCCTTACCCTTTCTATACCCTAAATGTCCTTACCCTCTGAGATGAAAATAAAATCTAATTTTAATTGTTTTCCTTCTTTAAACATTCACCCAAAATTCCTCCTTTTGTGTCCAATTGCAATGAGCAGACAAAGACACTCATCTTTTGTTCTCCATGGTTCCTAGAACACAATGCTTTCTCTATGCTAGAGCTGAATCTCTTGAATTTGAATAGTTTTTTTTTTTTTAAGGGAAGTAGAATTTGCATTTGATTGAGTCTGATGAATTCAAACATATAATGTTTGGATCTGGATATTCCTTTTGGAAGTTTCTTGAACATTCTAAAAGAGACATTCCTCCTTTTCTGCCAGGAAAGATAGAGAGACATTGGCAGTTCATATGAGGGTCTCAACTTGTAGAGACCTTGGCCAGTTGAAACCAAAGGTCTAGTCCTGAATTTTCTGGAAGACTAGGAAACGTCTTTGAAGTTGAGGTGGTTTTATAGGAGGAACAATCATGATCTGCCTAAGAAGGCATTGTCACGTTCTACAGAAATAAGAGTAGCCAGCCATGTCTGGGTCTTTCAAAGCCAGAACCAAGTCATTTGAAGTCAGTGTAGACTACTTACAGAGGACCAGAGAGATGATTCCTATCTATTCTGATTCCATCCAGGGAGTTGTGTGGGGGCTTTATGATAAAGCTTCGAGGGAGAAACAAGATTGGATCAGAGGCCCTGGCTGGTCCCCATTATCTAACCTTCCCTATCCCATAGAAATAGAATTTTTGCTGGGCACATGGCTGCCCAGAACAAGACTGCATTTCCCAATGTGGCCCTTTCCCATAGCCCTTTGCATAGTCCTCATAACTGGTAATGGATCCATGATTAAATTCTGGCCAATAGAATGTAAGAGTATAGGTCCAAAATTCCTTATCCCGAATAGAGGTCATCTATGGTATGGAATTCAGATTTCTTTTTTTTTTTTTTTTTTTTTTTTTTCAGATTTTGAAGGTGATACGATGCATATTCTGCTTATTATTATGGAATATCTCTATTGGTGGCAGGGACAGCATCTCACTATCAACTGCAGCAAAGCATAGTAATATTCACTCTAAATGGGTAAAGGCAATGATCTCATGGCAATGCAGGCTGGCTGAGCCCAAGACCCAGGGGAGGGTCCCATAGGACCGGCTAACAGGGTCCTTGGCTTTACGCAGCATAGAAATCAAACAGGAACCAGAGCAAGTGAAAACAGAGTTTCTTGAACAGTGTCAGTGACAGAAGAGTGCCTGGGAGACTCAGAAAGGAACAGACAATGAGTCTCGTCAGTGCTTGGGGCTACGGGTTTATATCAAGAAAGGGTCTAGGGTACGTTCTCCTCCAGGAACCCAGGGTAGAGGCAACTGTCAGATGAACAATAGGTGCTTTTCCATAAATTACTGAAGGTAGGGGTACTGAGGCCAGCATGAGCTGAGGTTTGTTTGAAGCTCATGTCCTGGAACACGTTTGAGATCTGGCTCTTCGTAGGTGTTATCAGGTGTTTGGGGCCTAGGACAAAATTCAGCCAATGATTAACTTTCTTGCTTCTTCCCTGAAATGGGAACATAGCTTCTTTGGCTTATACAGGGGCAAAATGTGGATCACGAGTTAACGGGGCCTACCAGAAAAACAGCAGAGACGGAGCCTTTCTAAAATGGAGTCTCTTCAATGGCAATCCAGGTCAGGTTTTGTCCTCAAATGAACTGTTGTTGAAAACTATGAAAGGAATTTTGGTTTTTAGAGCTTTTTGGATCTCAGAATTATGTATCATGTGGCAGCTTCTAGAAACCTGTAGAGACAGCTCACAAATATCCTTCGACTCTCCCTTGTTTCTTCCTACATTCTGCCTTCTGGAAAGTGAAGCTTCCTTAGACCACGAGGATCGTGGTTTTAAAGACAATATAAATTGCCCTTATTTATTCTTTTCCTCAAAGTGCTATTAACTTTAAATGTGAATCTTTTTGTTTTGCTGCATCACTTAATATTGAATGCACACCATGTGCAACACACTATACTAAGTATCTCATTTAATTCTGTGATCAGTTCCATTTAATGGATGAGAAAACTGAAGAATAGAAAGTTTGTCTAACTTAGCCAAAGTCCATACTCAGTAAAGCTAGGATTTGAAACTAAGAAGTCTCTCTCAGTGAGACCATACTTGCCATATAAAAAATGTGTTGGAGACTCATTGGTCAAGTTTCACGTTTCCCTATGGTTCTGGGATTGCATTCTTTAGAGGCCTTGTTGAGATACTGTGCTTTTTTTTCCTCCTTCATTTTAGTTTGGCAAGTTTTAATTTGCAATTAACCAGCTTTCTGACAACCCCCAAAAGAGAAGGGGTAAAGCTAAAAGCCTATTGCTTTCTATGATCACGCTAACATTCATGACCACAACTACATCATGATGTAAAGCACTGGACAGAAAGGTTTATAGATATAACTGTTATGCAGACGTACCTCCCAGCCAAATTAGAAGTGAATATAAATTTGGGATACTAATTAACCTATCATCTTGGCCATATTTTCTGGGTGACATCTATGTCTCTCTCTTTTTTTTTTATTTATTTTTTCTATTTTGAGAGAGAGAGAGACAGAGACAGAGAGAGTGTGTGTGTGTGCACGAGCGGGAGTGGAGCAGAGAGACAGAGAATCCCCAGCAGGCTCTCCACTATCAGTGCAGAGTCCAATGTGGGGCTCAGCCTCACAAACTGAGAGATCATGACCTGAGCCGAAATGAAGAGCTGGACGCTCAGCCAGCTGAGCCACACAGGCACCCCATCTGTCTCATTTGAAGTGTCCCATACTCAGTGGTAGGTGCCTTCTTCCTGTTAATACCTGAGTGCCAAAAGAAGTCACAGTCTAATAGCAAAGCCATCCCTGCTCAAATCTGAGAAGATTTCAGAGGTTATAAATGTTGTATTCCCCAGTAATTGTCATTACATTATTGGCATTTCTGGCACAATTCACTCTAGAAACTACGGGGAAAAAATGTAACTAGTTAACAGTAGGAAAGGGCGCTGCTAATGAAATTGGTTTTGACTCTAGAAACATGTGTGTATGACTTAGCCATTCTCAGTTTCGTATCTTTGGTTTCAACTCATTCACGTAGTTGAATCTCAAGTATTAGTGTAGCAAATATGGTAAAATATTAAGTTGTTCAATCTGGGTGTTGAGCAGATGAACGTTCATTATACTATTTTCCCTACTTTTGTGTAAGTTTGACAATTTCATAATAAAATGTCAGAAGACCAGGGAAAAATCCATACAAATGATAACTTTAAAAATCTGCCATTATTTAAGTGAGGTTATCTAGGTGTTTAGCTCTATACTGTCCAATACAGTGGCCGTTACGCAAATGAGGCTATTTAAATTTAAATAGAAATCCATTAAAAAGGAATTAAATTAAAAATTGAGTCCCGGTTGCACTAGCCACACATTTCAGTACTCAGCAGTCACCGCTTATATATTTTTTAAAGCATTCTTAATTGTGGTAAAATTTGCATAACAAAATTTACTATTTTTAAATGTACAGTTCAATGTATAAGTACGTTTGCATCGCTGTGCAACTGTCGCTGTGCATCCATCTCCAGAACTTCAAAAAATTTTCTCTATTTTTTATGTGAGCCATTTTTATTGTGGCAAAACAAATATATGAACATATTAAGAGCCTGTTGAATTTAGTACTGTTGTCTGTTCCCAAATTTCTCTGAAAATATTGGCTTGCTGCTTGCTTCTCCTCATATGGATTGCAAACATAGAGGTAGCAAAAACCTCAGGGTTGAGAAACCTTAAAGGAGAAAATTCTGAATTGTGAAACTTTATACGTTAACTATCTTTTTTTTCCCCCTGGAAATGGAGAAGCAGGAGGAACCCCATTCTTCAACCATAACAATGAATCACACCTCATTCCACTCATAGTTCCCCAAGGCTCTGATCCTCTGGAACATAATTTGAGACACACAGCTCTATTGAGCACAGACATTGATTCACCAGCAAACATTTGTGTGGAGCCTCCCAGAGCCAGGCGCTGTGCTGGTGATGGGAATATAAAGGTAAGGAAGACAGGCAAGGCTCTTGTTTTTCATGGCGCTTCCCTTCTGGTGTGGGGAGACAGACAATCAACCAGTTAGCAAGTCCACAGACAGACCCAAGGTATCATATGGTGTAAATACTGCAAAGAATATAAAACAGGGTGATGTGTTGGAAAACTTCACTGACCGGGCGTTAAATGTCCTATTCAGAAGCTGATTCCGAATTAGCTATAAATCATCTAAAAACAATGAAATATGACATTCACAAAAAAGAAGTTCACCTTCTACTACCTTTGCTTTTCCTGCCTCTGACTGTCATATTGGTTGGTTCTACTCCATTATTTACTTTTTTTTTTTAATTTTTTTTTTAACATTTATTTATTTTTGAGACAGAGAGAGACAGAGCATGAACGGGGGGAAGGCCAGAGAGAGAGGGAGACACAGAATCTGAAGCAGGCTCCAGGCTCTGAGCTGTCAGCACAGAGCCTGATGCGGGGCTCGAACTCACGGACCGTGAGATCGTGACCTGAGCGAATTCGGACACTCAACCGACTGAGCCACCCAGGCGCCCCTCCATTATTTACTTTTAATAAGCTTGGGAGCTTGGGGGATATAAATCTGGTAATCGCTCAGGTAATTCACACCTTATCTTTATATTCAAAAAAGAAGATACCTATAACTTTTGCAAAAGAAATTCATCCAGATTGGTGCTTGTTGCAAATTGAACCCCGGGTTTTCAATGAATAAAGAACAAATCTGAAAAAACAGAGAAGAAAAACTATGGATATGTCGGACAGCTTTGCATAACACCTGTCATTGTCTTCGCGAGCCCAGTCAAGATCGGGAGCCATGTGGGTTAATATTTCCACCAACTTCTCCTCTGTCGTATGTTTGCCAAGTATCGCCTCTACTTGGGATACAACACTGATTTGCAGAGCGTGCAGTTGTGTGAACCCAGGAGGAAGGCAGTGTGATTCACACAACTTCCCTTCTCTCGACAGGAAATACAGCAAAGCATGTCCTGTGTTCCCTTAAAGTTCACCGTCCTATACGTTCTATACCTAAATCGATTACTGACTAGGAGAAAAGTCAATGTATGACAAGAGATATTTTCTTTTCACTGAGTAAAAGTTCCAATGAGTGAAGTGAGCAATGTTGTTATAATCGTCCACATAAAAGGAGATAAAGCAGTTGGAGAGAGAGAAATGCAAACTGTTCCAAGGTCTGATCTTGACAGTAAAGACTTAATCATTTTCAAGCCTTCTTGATTTTCCTGCCTCTTGTCTACACACTTCTGCCAATGTTTCATCTTTAAGATCTATTCACAGCCTTCAAAACAGCCTGGGGCAAATAGCAAGGACGGCCAGAGAATGTGGTTTTCAGTTACCCTACTATTTGGGTGACTCCTTAGCTGGGATAATGGGATTTTGAACGGATTTTAAATGGTAATGGTGATAGGGGATGGTCAATATTTATTTATAAGCTTTCTTAGTTGGGATGCTATTTCAATTTTTACATATCTCTTAAATTTTAGAGAAATACATTTCCCAACTGAGTTTTTTAGGTTTAGAAAATTGACCATTATACAAACATCCTTCATTGTCATTCATTGCCAGCATTTATAACAACAATACTAATGACGAAACTGATATTAACTGTGCTGAGAGCTTACCATATATTACCTCATCTAATTCTCATGACAAGCGATGGAGGAAACTAAGGGTAAGGGAAGTAGAGTAGCCGGTGACTCTTTTTATTATTATTATTTTTTTTAATGTTTATTTATTTTTGAGAGAGGGAGAGACAGAGTGTGAGCAGGCAAGGGGCAGAGAGAGAGGGAGACACAGAATCTGAAGCAGGCTCCAGGCTCCGAGCTGTCAGCACAGAGCCCGATGCGGGGCTCGAACTCACGAACCACGAGATCATGACCTGAGCCGAAGTCGGAAGCTCAACTGACTGAGCCACCCAGGCACCCCAAGTAACCAGCAACTCTTGTTATATGTCCTGTGTTGGCAATGAGTTCAGGTTTCAGGGGGTGCATTGGAGAGCGTTTAATTTCTCATAATCTTGATCAGAACTGCTTCCTCTAAGCCACCCAGAATAAACATTTTATCTGAGTAAGGGCAGTGTGGTTGCTAAGGAAAGGCAGATTGCAATCTTGAAGGCTGTCCCAGGAAGATGTTCTGGAGCTGTCACTCTATATCCACGTGACTGTTACCATCAAATTCCCGTTTCTTCAATGCTCATTGTGTTTGGAACACTAGATTCAGACACTTGTCCAGGGAAGGGGACGCAGAAGACCTGGGGGGCATCCAAAGCAGCATGGCAGCATGGAATGGTAGGACACGACCAACCCTCGTGGACAGATACGCCTATCTTCTAGGCTCGGGTCTTACAAATTATTTCTTTGACCTTAGACAAATTATCTAGTTTCTTTGGGCCTAAGTTTATTGGATCTAAAACAAAAGGTTTGATGTAGTGATTGCTTAAGATCCTTGTAGCTGTAAATTATGATGACTCCATAGGTCTTATCTTCCCAGAATTTACAATCCAGTGTGACAATCAAATAAACTGAAGTATTTGAAAATGTTTCTAAACTTTATCTTGTAATTGCTTTGGTGTGTTTTTTTCCCCTTAGTCTTGAACCTAAGGGCCGTGGGCATGTTCTTGGTACCTCCTCCAAGATTTCACACATATTAGGGGCCCCATAAACGTCTGTTACATAAGTGACAATGAGTGAATACCTGAATAAACACATAAATTTAACTTCCCAAAGAAGCAGTATATATGTAATGACACCAGCTTCTTCTAAATTCACATTCAGGTCTCATTTTTATATCATTTATCCCTGGGAGCAGATCCAGGTTTTGATGAACCCGAAGTTAATACAATTCAAGGGCTCCTCTTTAAGAAAAATTAAAAATTTCAAATATACAATTAAGTACAGCGCCCTTGCAGGAGCCTGTGTAAACGAGGAGCACCAAGGTGCATACCCTACTGGCTTCCAACCCACTTCTGGCCACAGGTCCCCTTCGGCCCTCCACTCCAGGCATATCTGCCTTCTCTCTTCCTGAAAAGTTTACTCCTACCTCAGTGCCTTAGAAAGTGCTCCTCTATTCTCTACCACAGCTCCCTGATTAGTTTTTAAATCATGGTAAAATACACATACTGATCATCTTATCCATTCATAAGTGTACAGTTTAAATACATTCACAATGTTCTGCAATCGTCACCACTGTCTATACCCAAAACCTTTTTTTGTTTTAAATCATCCCTAACCTAAACTCTGTACACATGAATCAATAACTCTCTTCTCCTTCTTCCCCCTAGCTGCTGGTAACTTCTATTCTACTTTCTGTCTCTAAGAATTTGTCTGTTCTAGGTACCTCATATAAGTAGAACCATAGAACACTTGCCCTTCTGTATCTGGCTTATTTCACTAAGCCCAATGTTTCCAAGGTGCGTTGGTGTCTTCGTATATATCAAAAGTCTATTCCTTTTTATGACTGGCCAAAATTCTATTACATGCATACACCACATTTTGTTTATCCCTTCTTCTGACTTGGGTTGTTTCCACCTTTTGGATATTGTACATAAATGTTGCTGGGAACATTGTATGTAAAGTATCTGTTTGAGTTTCTACTTTCAGTTCTTTTCAGTTACATCCTTAGATGTGGAATTGCCCGGTCATTTGGTAGTTCTGTGTTTTATCTTTGGAAACTACTAAACTGTTTTCCATAGTGGCTGCACCATTACACACACACACACACACACACACACACACATTTACTGTTCATTTATCCTTGAGAGACAGAGACAGAGACAGAGCACAAAAAGGGGAGGGGCAAAGAGAGACAGAATCGAAAGCAGGCTCCAGGCTCTGAGCTGTCAGCACAGAGCCCAGTGCAGGGCTTGAACTCTTGAGCCATGAGATCATGACCTGAGCCTAAGTCGGATGTTTAACTGAATGAGTCACCCAGGCACCCGAGCACCATTTTTTATTTTTACCAGCAAGGTATGAGGGTTCCAATTTCTCCACATCCTTGCCGACACTTATTTTCCATTTTTTGAAATTATAGCCATCCTAATGGGTGTGAAGAGGTATATCACTGTGATTCACCTGATTATTATTTTCATAGCCTTTTACGTTATATGAAATGGTCCCATTTATTTGTTACATTGCTTGTGCTGAGATCAATTCTTCAACAATAGCACATGCATTAGATAACAAGTGCACAGTCGTTTGTATTCGGCGTCAGAAAAATCCTGGTAGCCTTGAGCCAGCAGAACACCACTATCTTAGGTCCTCAAACAGTGAAGACCAAACACAATTGAAATGAAAAGATGTGTCATAAGAATTGGAATTCAAGGTGAGTCGATTAATAATTTTCATAAAGCTTGCATGGATAAGTGCATCCTGCTACCTTTTCAAGCTGCCCGGCGCTAATGTTGCTTTGGACCAAATGTAAATGGAACAAAAACATTGCACTGGGGTATGGGAAGGAGCTATGTCACGGAAACCCAGGTCCTAAATGGCTGACTGCTGTGTCAAGTTGGGTTGATAAGAAAGTCACAGCGCTGCCTGCCTTTCCATTTATAACTGTAGGGAGAACAAAATTTCATTTCTTAAACTGAAGGCTGAAAATTACTGAATCCTTCAGAACAATATGTGATCTTAACTCAACACATGGCTTCTGTGCGTTCTTTAAACACACAATTTCACAACTGAAAGCTTTCAACAATTCCATTCCCTATTGCTAAGAGCCAGTCCCCGGACGGGGAGATCCCAGAAACGGCCCGAGGGGCCAGAGCAAACAGGAACTGTGTATAGTGTTGCACCGCGGCGAATTGCAAAGCACACTGCCGTGCAGTATCATACCTGCCCCACTGGGCACCACCCAGTTTCACACGATCTGTTTGCTAATGCTGCAAACGCGAACCAAATCACGCCCGTTGTGTAGTCCACAATTGTTCCCGGTGGCTCTCTGAGTCACTAAACCAAGTTGCATAATGTTAATATTTTGAAATCACGAAGTGTATGTCTCTGAAGGGCTCGCAGAGTGTTTTATTAAGTGGTCAGTATAACTGCTGTCAGGGAAGGAATCAGAGGGCTCCTGAGTATGGAAGGAGGACAGGAGACCCACCTGAAAACAGCTGTCCTAGCCAGAAGCAGATTTGCCCTGATGCCCGTTGAAGATGGAGCTTTCCAGCAGCCAACCTGCGCGGGTGCCTCCCAAGGGCAGAGGGAGGAGGGGACAGAGTACACAATGACTCATGAAACAACTATGTAACTTTTTGGGGGCATATATACCATTATATATTTTTTTTATTCATTGGGAATAAAAAAAAATCTGTGACTTTTAGATTGACATATTATTTGTTTCTACCCAATTAACATAGATTTGTTCAGGGGGCCCCTGGCTGGTTCAGTCAGCAGCATGCGACCCTTGACCTCACAGTTCTGAGTTCAAGCCCCACGTTGGCCGTGCAGCCTACTTTAAAAAAAAAAAAAAGAGGGGTGTCTGGTTGGTTCAGTGTGTTAAGCATCCCACTCTCGATTTCAGCTCAGGTCATGATCTCACGGTTCATGGGATCGAGCCCTGCATCAGGCTCTACGCTGACAGTGCAGAGCCTGCTTGGGATTTGCTCCCCCTCTCTCTCTGCCCCTCCCCTACTCATGCATGCTCACAGGGCACTTGCAAGCTCACTCACTCTCTCTCAAAATAAATAAATAAACAAGAAAAAGAAAAAGGAAAACATCGATTTGTTCAGGGGTACCTGGCTGTCTCAGTTGGAAGAGCATGAGGCTTTTAATCTTGACATTGTGAGCTTGAGCCCCACGTCGAGTGTAAAGATTACTGCTGAAAATGTAAAAAAATAAACTTAAAAAAATAGATGCATTCAAATATCTTGGAATGTATCGCAAATCCCTTTGCACAGTTAAAGTTGACTAATTGCTTTCAGAAGTGAAACATTTCAAATGGCAGTAACTCCCGTGCACACAAGATATGTTTCTTCCGGACCCTCCTGGAGTTTGAAACCCAGTCTGAGAAGAATCTCTGTGAGAAGGTCTAGCTAGTTCACATCAAGTTAGTTAATGTGAGTGCTGTCAGGTGAGGTTTCTAAGTGATTGCGTGGAAAATTCTTGAAATAACCAACCTTACGGATGCTTTGAGAAATTCCTCATCACACCGAACCAGCTGAGGCGTCGTCCCTCCCATACCCAGGATCTGTGCCCAACACCCATGCTGTATTTCCTGCGAGTGGCTCGCTTTTTTTGAGACCTTCACCGTAAAACTTGACCCTCTGGTTTTAGAAGCCGCCGCTCATCTATGAGATGGGAACTTGGTGGGCATGTCCTATTTCTTTTCTTTCAGTTCCGAGAGAAGCATTAGCGGGGAAATTCAAAAGCAAGCAGAACACTGGCATAGCTAATTTAGGCTAATTAGGATGGTGGAGGAGAGTCATACTTCAGAGCTTCCCCTGCCCTCCCGCGTCTCCACCTGATTGCTTTGTCCGGCAGCAAACCCAGGAGGCACTTCCAATTACATCATATCCTCTTCAAACACCAAACCACTCAAGCTAATTTTATCCTATTAAACAGACTGAAGGATCCAGAAGAAAGGCTCTCTCCACCTCCCCAAAAGCTTCAATTACCAGGGTCCCTGATTATCATCGCTTCAATCCTATGTGCACTGCTAAATACTTTTTTTGCTTAGCGTTGCCTTCTTGATTCAGATGAAAAGCAAATATTATGAGCATGTCTTTACAGCTCTGGTAAGTGACACGAAGAGTAAAACTAAAAAGAAACTCCCTGGTTATTAGCATGGTTAATCAAAGTCAAGTTTGAAGTTGCCAAAGACATTGGAATCACAGAGATCTCGGCACCTCTCGGAATGTTAGCATTTAGAAAAAGCCCCGAAGATTTCTTTTTCTTTTTTTCCCCTTCCCTTCTCTTTCCCACTCCTACCCTCTTTCCTGTCTTCCTTTTAACATTTTTATTTTTGAAAGACAGAGTGCAAGTGGAGGAGGGGCAGAGAGAGAGGGAGACGCAGAATCCAAAGCAGGCTCCAGGCTCTGAGCGGTCAGCACAGAGCCCCACGTGGGGCTTGAACTCACAAACCACGAGATCATGACCTGAGCCAAAGTGGGAAGCTCAACTGACTGAGCCACCCAGGCACCCTGGGTCTTCCTTTCTTCTTTTCTCTCCTTAAAGGACTATTCAAAAAGTTAGTAGCAAAAAGGAAATTTGTGATTTGTGAATGGAATAAACAGCTTGGCCATGGCAGAAAATGTAAGGAGGTTTAGAGAGATGAATAACATAGTCATTCATCATTCGGTCTACTTTTTTCTAGCCAACAAATGTGGAGAGTGTAGTTTTCATGACATATGTACACAAAGAGTAAAAGTTAACAGAGTATGAACTTTCAATTTCCAAACTCCATATCAACTTTCCATTCAATTTTGACTCATTTGGGAAGTCTTAATCTGAAATATTTTAATATATATGTATATATTAAACATATAGATGTTATATATAGATTATATATTATAACATATATTACAATATATAGTTATATATTATATATATTATACATATATATTTTTCCTGATGACAGCACGAATAGAACGATGTCTAATTCTGAATGTAAAATTCTTTCTAAACCGTTCGTTTAAGACTTGGAAGCAAAATGGAACACTTAATTGTTCTTGATTCGTTTTTGAAGATTTATAAAAGCCGCCTTAAATGTTCCATGCTTAAGAAGACATGTCAAGTTACAGATAAAATTTACAAGAAGGGGGTTATGATGTCTGAAAGACTTAAAAAAGAAAAAAACCTGTTTCTGAGGTTTAATACATTTACTGTGCAAGCTCTGTTCCTCTTCTCAAGGACGAGAAATAGGTTTGACAAACCTTAAAAGGCAAAGGTGTCACAAAGAAAAGTTTTCTTGCCTTCAGTATTACCCAGTTGCATGGAGCCTTTCACAATGAAAAGAACAGTGATTTTGCATTTCTCCCAAAAATGTATTATAACTTAAAAAAAAAAACCACATCTTTCCAAGACTTTTGGTGGTCCTCAAAGTATTTGTCAGTTTTGTTTTTAGAAAATCTCATTAATATTCTGTGTAGTCAGTCCAAACGTTTGAAATTAAATGTTTGCTTTTGTAACAATCTCTCTCCTTTAACAGAAAATCTGCCCAGTGGCTCTCACCAAGTGCCACTGTTTCACAGGTATCAAGAAGCCATTGTCTTGGGACAATCACCCTCCCCCACAAAAAAGCAGCAGCCACTCACCAGCAATCCACCCAAACTCTGTTTGGGCCAATTTTCTTAATGTTTCAGCAAGGCTTAATCTGTTGGCATAAGTGTTTAGACCCATTAACAGCTAAAGTCACAGAGTCCACAACTCACTGTGCTGACAGTAAACAAGGAATTTGAGGAATGGCTTTTAAACAATGACTAAGCCCCGAGCCATTTTGTCTTCAGATGCTGTGAAACTGGTCCACGCCAGAGTTGCCTCCTTGCTGCAGCCCCACTTTTATTTAAAATGCATCTCCCTCCCACTGTCTTAGATGTGCTGATTAGATTTTATTTTCCTAACTTCACTCTCCTCTGGTTGGCCCCTGAGGACCCCCATGATCATGAAGATAAGACACTATTATTTTTTAAGAACGGTCTTTGGCAAAAAGGAGAAAATGGGTGAGTTTGCCCACACTGGATTTCTTTCCAGAGAACACCATTCAGTCTCCTGTGGGACATGTTCTTTGGGTGGGAGCAGGGGTTTCTTGACCCTTCATTCTAGTCTTCTGGAGACCAGAGAACAGGGAGGACAGAACACAATAAATGTGCATGAATAGACCTCCTCGCTGACAGAAATGATCCCACTAGGGGTGTCAGAGTATAATACTCACCAGAAGTGGTTCATTCTTCTCTTTAAATATCTAACTTTGGGGCACCTGGCTGGCTTAGTTGGTGGAGCATGCCAATCTTGATCTCAGGGTCCTGAGTTTGAGCCCCACGTTGGGTGTGGAGATTACTTAAAAATAAAATCTTAAATAAGTAAATAAATATCTAACTTCATATTGAAGGTTCTTTTCGGTGTTTTCATCAGTAGATCTGTCCTATTACCTCCTAGCTCGTATTCCGTATTCATCACATAACGCCATAAGCAATAGTCAACAGCTTTGTATCTGTGACTTCTTTTTCCCACTCCCCATCCTTTTGCTCTCTTCCCATCAGACCCATTGCCCACCCAGAACTTACAAACAATAACAAAAGAGAGTATTCTTTGCCTCCGGATCTTCGTATGATTCCAGGATTAAGGAGATTCCCCAAGGGATCCAGGCTCCACTTTGGGGGCTTTTTTTTGCCTAGTGATCTTTTTAATGTGAGCTCGCATCGCCTACTTGGCCAATGAAAAACACCAGTTCTTTTCCTGAACCTACAACAAGTGATATTCAAATTCTCTCATGCGTGCTGTCCAGGATTGCTGAATACAAAGGGGTTACACTAGGAGTGTGGTATTCTGGCAGGCTGAGGTTGGACTTGTAAACAAAGGAGGTGAGGAGAAAGCCTGTAAATGGAGAAGTTGACATAGCTGGTAGGGAATTTTGAAACTCCTTTCTCAATCTTTTGTCAAATTAAAAAGCATACAAAGTAAGAGGAAGAAAGAGAGCAAGGAAAGTGAGGGAGTGATGTATTTCTTTCACCTCCCAACACCGTTTAGCAAGTGCCCACTCTATGTCAGACATTGTATTCTATAGGTACTAAGGGCTGGGGATACGGTATAGCAAGATGTATTTACCTACCTACAGTCTGGGAGGGGAAGCAGACCAGAAAAATCAGTTGTTACTAGCTAGAGTGTTAAGGTGCGTTGGGAACCCAACCCTACAGGAGAGGCACCTAGGTTATCCGACAGTGGGGTGTGCTGGGAGTTAGGGATGAAGGCTGCTCAAAGAGAGGGTGCTTTAGATGGGCACTGAAAGGTAAAAAGCAACCACTAGGCAAATGGGGGTGGGGGTTGCACGGATGCATTGTACGATGAGGAGAGGGGAACCCCAGGATAACAAAAAAACTCTGATGCCAAAGCCCAAAGATACAGTGTGTTCGGGTATGGCTGGAGATTAGCGGGGCCAAGAGCAAGCAGAGTCCTAACTCAAATTAGAGAAGCCTAGAAGTCTATGAAACGTGGCTATAATTTATTCCCGTGTTTCACCTATTTCAATTTTCGGGAAATACTTAATATTCTAAGGTCTGGGGGTGCCTGGGTGGCTCAGTTGGTTGAACCTCTGACTTCGGCTCAGGTCATGATCTCATGGTTCGTAGGTTGGAGCCCCATGCCAAGCTCTGGGCTGAACTCTTGCTCAGAGCCTGGAGCCTGCTCTAGGTTCTGTGTCTCCTTCTCTCTCTGCCTCTGCCCCGCTCGCGCTCTGTCTCACTCAGTCTCTCAAAAACAAATAAATGTAAAAAAAAAAAAAAAAATTTTTTTTTTGTAAGTATCCGAGGTCTGTGGTCTTACCCAGATAAACTGCCGTGTCTAAAAGTCTTATAAATGTCAACCATGAGTCTTACAGCTAGGACCTTCAGTTACCTTCATAGTTACAGTTATCTGCAGTCCGTGCAGAGTCCCCCAACTCCAAAACTAGGCTGTTCCTTCTCAGAAACCACCTACTACACACTGTTGTTGTTGCAGGGTTCTGTCTCAGCAGTGTTTGGACTTTACCCACTTTCTCTGGGCAGTTTCAACCACATCCATGGCTTCTACCAACACTATAAAGTAGTAACTTCCAAATCAGCGCCTCAATCCAGGTCTTCTTCTGAGATCCCAATCCTTATTCCACTTGCTCACCTCAAATGCAACATGGTCAAGATTGGACTCTTCCCCGTGCGAAACTGTTTCTCGTCTTCCTATTGCTATATTGTGGTGCCACCACCATCCGTGTAAAGCTGGACACCTGGGGATAATCTTAGAATTTCCTCTTTCCCTTCCTCACTCATGCGTCTGAATCCAAAGTGTTGGCCATTCTATCTCTGAATAGCTCTCTCATCTTTCTCCTTCTCTCCATCTTGATTTACCACGACACTAGAGCAACTAAGTTCAATTCAGTTCCTCAGCTGTTTATTGAATGGCTACTGTCTGTTGTTTATCGAGTTGATAGCCCTGTGAGGAAATAGACTAGGTGGTGGGTTATCATAATTGCAGCTCTCTCTCCCTCCATCTTCTCCCACATCTTCTATCGCATTACTGTCTGCTCAGGAATTTTCAGTGGCTCTCCTTGTGTAAAATCCCAATGTCCTAACATATAAGGAGCTTTAAGATTGGCTCCTGACATTCTGTTGAATATCACCTTTCCACACACTCTCTACAAGAGCCAATCTGAAGAGAGTGCTATGTATGTATGGATATGTGGATATATTTCATGAGCATACTATATTCTGGCAAAACTCCATGATATGTTGTTTCTCTGTCAGGAATACCCTAATAGGTTCAAAACATTTTTCTTCAACCTTCGAGTCTCAGCACTTAGGTTATTCCCTGTTTTTGATTCCCCTCAACCCTTACCCCAATGATTCTACTCACAAGATATAACCTTTCATGTTCCCTTTATACCTTGTAAAAACCTCCTTCAAGTAATTTTATTGATTGATTGATTGATTGATTGATTGAAAGAGAGAAAGCAAGAGTGGTGGAGAGGGAGGGGGGGAGACACAGAGAGAGAGAGAGAGAGAGAGAGAGAGAGAGACCCCAGGCAGTCTACACACTCAGCATGGAGCCCAATATGGGTCTTGATTCCACCACCCTAGGGTCATGACCTGGGCCAAAATCAAGAGTTGGACACTCAACCAATGGAGCCACTCAGGTGTCTTCTAAGCAATTTCTGTGATGCGTTGTAAATCATTTCTTACAGGTCACAGCCTCACTGAACATTAACTCTGTAAAGGTGGGGTCTATGTGTGTGTCTATTCATCTCCATACAGAGGCTGGAACACAATGGGTGCCCAATGAATCATTCAGGCTTTTCTGCAATGAGATCTTACTGTGTACCTCAGGGCTTAATGAGTACCTTTTGTTCCTAGACAGAGATCTTGTGAGTGACCCAAGTGACCCAGTCCCTAGCTGCTCCTCAGTTGCAGGGATTGTGGGGCCTAAGCGCAATGGATTCCCTGGGCACACATGCCTCATTTCCCTTTCAGGGACATCAGAGAGGGAGGAATAGTGGAGCACCACTCAGAGGGCAGAGCCTGTCATTGTCTCCCTCAGCCAATTCTCCAAGGGGCATGGTCCATTTCTGCAAAGTCCTTCATTGGGTGTCCTCATGCTCCTCCCCCCAGCCCAGCCAAGTACTACCACTCGGTTCCTCACCTCTGTGAGGATTTCTCGCCTCTGTGGTTTTGCTCATATCCCTTTGCTTGGACTGCCTGGCTTTCGATTCTACTTGTGAATTCATATCCAATCATTCTTTAAGACTTAAACCCAAATGCCATTTTGTTTGCAAAGTTTTCTCTACACTTCAAATTGGAATTGGCCCCTCCCCTTAAGAGCCTTCTGTTTCTACTAAGCGTTAATTATATCTGCTTGTTATTATTTACATCCTTTCTATCAGCTGGTAAGACTAACTCATAGTTGTTTTCACCCTCAGAGTCTAGTACAATTTCTTACATGAAGTAGGTACTCAACCAATTCAGGCTTAGATATTCATTCCTCCGGAGAGCCCCCCGCCCTTAATCTGGGTCATGTCCCCTTTGTATGTTCACCTTTAGCATCCTGTGTCACTCACTGCCATGTCTGCCTTGGATGGCAGGGATTGCCCTTCTCTTGTCCACAGTTGATATTCCCAGTATCAAGCATAGGACTGACCTCAAGAAACACTTGTTGAAGAAATGAATAACAAAGCAAATATGGGGTATCGAATATGGAGAACTCAAGAAGAATGAATTATCCTGGGGCTTGAGGAACGGCTGCCTTTTAATATATTTGATTGGCTTTGTGCCTTTATTTCACTCTCTGAGGTATGTTGCAAAATGTCGATTCTACAAAGGAATGTCCCATAGCTGGCCAGTGCTATCAAGGAGTCCTGGCTGACTGAAGAGTGATACTGGATGTGGGATGGTGGGAACAAGTTGGTGAGGAATTGGTGGAGATGAGGCCATGGTTATCCTCAAATCCCCAGCATCATCTTCCTTTACTGATTGGTAAAAAGCACTGTCTCCCCTCCTGATACTCCGTGTATGCCCATTCCTAATCTCTTACAGTTTAGGGTGATGGGTTGTGATGGGTTGTGATGAACGGGGGGAGGTCCTCATACTGTAGTCCTAGAATAGATTTCCCTGTCTATAGAGCAAGTCCTACTCTTTGCAGACTCAACCATAGCTACCTTTTAGCCAAGAAGCTTTGGGAAGAGTGGAAGATTTATCTGGGCTGGGGGGCAAGGCCCATGCTCAGCTGGAAAGAGAGTCACTTCAGGATGAGGAATTTTTTTTTTCTTTTCAATTTTATATGTTTATACATTTTTTTAACATTTATTCATTTTTAAGAGACAGAGCATGAATGGGGGAGGGGTAGAGAGAGAGGGAGACACAGAATCTGAAGCAGGCTCCAGGCTCTGAGCTGTCAGCACAGAGTCTGATGTGGGGCTCGAACCCATCAACCGTGAGATCATGACCTGAGCCGAAGTCGGGTGCTTAACCAAGTGAGCCACCCAGGCGTCCCCTTTTCTTTTCAATTTTAAAGATTATTTAAATTTTGTAGTCCGTCTACTCTGTTCCTCAATCTTCAAAGAGTGAGATTCCTTTTCCTAGCTCAGCAGTAAGCCTCCAAACTTCACATGCACAATTTCCACCCCAAATGGGGGGAAAAATAGGCCATATTCAAAACTGAAAAGGAAAATTCATCATAAAACCTTCCCAAGAGCTGTATTATTAAAGTTACCATCATTCAGTTGGATATTATCAAGGCAAAAAAATTAAGGTAGAGATTGTGAACACCACTGCTCACTTTTCCTCCTTTGCTTGTAAATGAATGTTTTTCAGCCTTCCCCATCCATCTTCATTAACATTGTGAGCAATTTGTATTGGCCCGCAGTGCGACATCTTTATACATTGTGCGAGTGTATGTGATGTTCTGGAAATGGGCAATTTAATATGAAAAGCGCACCATATCTCAGATTTTTTTTTTTTAATTTTCTAAACAGTAATTTCTGCTAGGAATTATTCCATGATTTGTGCATAATTTCATGCAGATGGTTATTTAAATATAAATAGAGAAATGTGTCGTTAAATACTGTGCCTGCCTCTACTTAGGTTGGCATTCCCACATTTTAAAATAGTGCCATAAATAAAAGATGAAAAACATCCCTAAGCCACACACTAGTCAGAAGATAATTGTGCCTGTTTGTTCATTGTCATTTGAGTGCCCTCCAATTAACTTTCTTAATATTTTCCAGTTTCTTTAAAAAGAAACTTAAATGGGTCTTTTTGTGAAATGTGTTTACAATGTAATGAAAAACCCCTTTGTTTACCTAATTAAGAGTACATTCTCCCTGTAGTAAAAACAGCACTTCAGTCTTTGGTGACCATCCCACTTTCCTGCCCTCCCAAATGCTGACTTGGGTCTGTAAACTAACATGAGAACGCTTGGTGTTGGAAGCCATATACATGCACAGATGACGGCCTGATCCAGCCATTTAAAAATTCACGTGTATCTTCCGCAAAAAAATGCCACCCAGTTGTTTGCCTTGAAAAGCTTTGTAATAATTAAAATAGACAACATGAAGGAAAATGTGCAATTAACTTTCTTTATTTGAACAAAGTCTAATTCAGTGGCAGCAGGTTTAGAGCTACAGGTTTTATGAACGCCAGTCCAAAACATCGTTGAAGTAAATATCCTGCAACACTCCTTAACCAAAAACTACGATCTTGAACAGTGGTAATGAGAACTTACAAAATGGTGAAAGAAAACCCAGGGGTCTTCTCCAGTGCTCTACCTTCTGTGTTGTTATTCTGTGGACCTTTACTTAACTCTTCTAGCTGAGACGCTGTGGAGATTTTTCCAGACCAAATTTTACTTCAGCGAGTGTGAGTTGGAACCTCTTTTAGGACAAAGGTGATATTTTCCATCCCTAAAAGATGTCTGGAAGCAAGAACCAGCATAAGAAAAGAAGGTGAAGACATGTGAGTGCGCGTGCGTGTGAAAAGATTTATTGGACCTCTTGATACCAATTCTTGTGTGGCATTGACTCTCTGATCTACATCCAGGGCCTGGAACGCTCCTCCCTTTTGCATTTCCAAGCTTCTTAATGGCAACATGGCATCTGAACTTGGAGATCCGGCGTCCGCATAAAAGCAAGTATGCTGATACTCAACAACTTATTTTCTGTCCTTGTCCCTCCTCCCAGTTTCACCAATACCTTGAGACCGAATTTGAAGCGTTCTTCCGGCGTCCGCATAAAAGCAAGTATGCTGATACTCAACAACTTATTTTCTGTCCTTGTCCCTCCTCCCAGTTTCACCAATACCTTGAGACCGAATTTGAAGCGTTCTTTTCCTTCATTGTTCACGTCCACTCCACTCCGTTACCAGTTCAACCCTATAAACGCTTCCTTTAGCAACTTCAGGACATTTCAGCAGTTCCTGTGCCTACTGGCGGGAGCAGGCAGCATCTTCACACATGTCTTTTTGCCTGCTTTCCTTTCTCCCAAGGAATCCTGAAGTAGCTTGCCGATTTTGAATATTGGAAAAGGCCTAGCTTGAGACTTAAGAAAACAAGAAAACTAGGAATTCTCGTCCCAGTTTTGCCTCTGACAGCAAAAGTCATTTCATCTGTCTGCACCTCAGTTCCCTCATTTGTAAAATAAAACGGTTAGACTTAATGAACTATTAATTCCTTCCCAGCTCTCTCCTCCTACGTAGAGGTCTGGATTAAAGCTCCCAGCAAGGGTGTTAGGGTCTTAGGACAACCGCTGTCTATCGTGGGTCCTATTGACCCCATCTAAATCTTCCTCTGTTTCCCTGGGCATACGCTTTCTGCTCTAAGAACCCTGCAGGCTTAAATGTGACTTGATATTTTCAATCCTATCGAATGTGTGAGAGGCTAGTGTCACGTGGTTAAAAGGAACTCCGGCCGGATTACCTGTTTTTGAATCCACCTTCATCACTTACCAGCTGCATGACCTTGAGCATGTTACCTGACCTCCCTGAATCTCAGTTGCCTCATTGAATAAGACATTTCATAAGGTTACCAGGACTAAATGTGATCATTGTTGTAAAGCTCTTAGAATAGTGCCTAGACCTTGGTTAGGACTCGAAAAATACCAGTCATTAAAATGAAATAACTCTTCAAGGGTGTCTGGCTGGCTCAGTCGGTAGAGCATGCAACTCTTGATCTCGGGGCTGTAGTTGAGCCCTACATTGGGCATAGAGTTTTCCTTAAGAATTTTTTTTAAATTTTTTATTAAATAAAATTTTTTTAACGTTTATTTATTTTTGAGACAGCGAGAGACAGAGCATGAACGGGGGAGGGTCAGAGAGAGAGGGAGACACAGAATCGGAAGCAGGCTCCAGGCTCTGAGCTGGCAGCACAGAGCCCGACGCAGGGCTCGAACTCACGGACTGTGAGATCATGACCTGAGCCGAAGTCGGCCGCTTAACCGACTGAGCCACCCAGGCGCCCCTATTAAATAAATTTTTAAAAATGTTTTTATTTATTTTTGAGAGAGAGAGAGAGTGTACAAGGGGGAAGGGCAGAGAGAGAGGGAGACACAGAATCCATAGAAGGGTTCAGGCTCTGAGCTGTCAACCCAGAGCCTGATGTGGGGCTCGAACTTGTGAACTGCAAGATCATGACCTGAGCTGAAGTCAAGGACGCTTAACTAACTGAGCCACCCAGGCGCCTGTAAAAAAAAAAAAAAAAAAAAAAAAAAAAAATTAACATTTATTCATTTTTGAGAGACAGAGGCAGAGGCAGAGCATGAGTGGGGGAGGGGCAGAGAGAGACAGGGAGACACAAAATCCAAAATAGGCTCCAGGCTCTGAGCTGTCAGCACAGAGCCTGACATGGGGCTTGAACCCAAGAACATCGAGATCACGATCTGAGCCGAAGTCAGATGTTCAACCGACTGAGCCACCCAGGCGCCACCCCCCCAATTTTTTTTAATAATAAAATGAAATAGCTCTTCTTTTCACATTATAGATTAATCGGTAAAACATACCAGAACATGTTAGACACAAATGGCTCATAATATTATCCTTTTTAAATTTTTTGCACATTAGCTAGAACACTTGCCTTTAGAGCTATCCCTGATAGGGAGGTATGCTTTTATCACATCATAAACAATTTATACGTGCTTATCTTATCTTAATCATAACAATTTCTACTTGTAAGAGCACAGAGTCTCCTCTTTTTTAATAGTGGAGTACATGCACAGTGTCAAAAGCCAGTTGATTTAGTCATACAGAGCTAATGATCCATTTGGGAAAAAAATATTATACTGGGTCTATTTACAAAAAGTAGTTTAAAACATCCCACTTGTATACATTAAAATGAACAAATATTTAAAAAAAAAGGAACTATGCCATAATTTTAAGTTTAAAATGCTAAGCCTCTTTGTTATTTTCCCAAATAGGATATACAAGGTTTGTTAGGCTAGAATCATATTTAAAGACCCATATTTTGGAGGATCTTATTTTTGTCTTTGAAGGCCTACCTAATGACAATAATAGAAAATTCTTTTGCTAGTGGTATTTAATGAATGTGTGGCACTGGCTTGATGACCTGTTATATTAAACAGCTCCTGCCATTAGCTGGTTAAACTTTAGAAGGGACATTGTTAATGTCCTAGAAAGATCAAGTAGGTTAATCTGAGTAACATACATTGTGTACGCGATGTAAAATGCACATGCAATTCTGTATAAAAATAGCGCATTGCTGGTGACAACCGAGGAGCTACAAATATTAAAGATCCTGTTAAGATTAGCAATTGACGTAGTTTGATTGATAATGAGTGACTTTTCTTTAAAGCTCGAATCTGATATTTAGAACGATATTCGCAGTTTCTCTGTTTGATCTTCACATCTAAAATACAAAGTTTGTCATCACCCGCTTGCTCCTGCTCCCCTGCACCTCATTACCTGTGTCACTCCGGAGCCTAGCAGGGTCTTCTCTCCGGGCCACGCCCTTCCATTCCCCACCCCCCTGCTGACGTCATGCCTCTCCAGGGTCAGAGTAACCTCAGCACCGCTCTCCAGGATGCCGCCTGCATCTCAGGGTCACCGAGCTCCAGTCTGCAAACAAGACTTCCAAACCCGCTTTCGTGTTACGCAGCAGTGGATATTCTGTGTTTGCTTGACATTCCCTTGCTCTGAATTCGACAATTTGAATTCTAGATTTGAGCGTCATGCTCTCCCTGCGTAGACCACTGCGAGCCGTGTTTCCGAGGCTGGTCGCCTGAAAGGACTTCCAAATCCCTGATCTGTGTGGGTGTAAGAGTGTGTGGTATGCCTTGCGCAGGTGGAAGACCATAAAACTTCTGTGAATAATTAAATAGCCAATGATTTGGGGACAACAAGACACAAGTTTGATTAAACTACGCCTCTAGAAAATTAGAAGTGTTAGTGAGGTAAGACTGTCTTAAAACATGAGCATCTGTATATATAGCTAGTTTCTTGTAGGCACTGACATTTCTGTCCACAAGTAAATGGCAGAGAAAACTATAGATGTTACAAATTATGAAAGTTGCAAAGACCTAGGTAGCAAAGAGTAATTTTTAAAAATTAGCGCCTTGGTAATGGAGGAAAGTTAAAGAATGCTATCTCTAATTCATGTTTTTTACAGTAATTTTGTTTTTATTTTTTCTTCCTTGCCATGTTGCTAACTGCACACATGATCTTCCATGGAGACATAACCCATGCAAACCAAGGTGATTTTCCCTAAATAAAGACAACACGATTGAATTCTATGTACCACCTAGGCCCACAGTTGATTTCTAGCCAACAGGGAGACATTTGACCAAAAATTTCAAACCAGAAGAAATAGGAAAATAAAGAGACAGAACTGAGTTCTCTAATTCCAAGGAAAAGCTCAGTGAACGTTTCCTCCAGTATCTTAAGGGCCGTGGAACTTGAAATAACTACTTCCTGTGGACCTAAATGTCCACTGCCTCTTGTTAATAAAGTAAGCTAGTTTTCAAAATTATTGCCACGAAAATAAGCCAAAAATGTCCTCAGAAAACATGAAATGAAGTTGAGCCAGAATCAAGGCTGGGGATGGGAGAATATTTGTAGGGGAAAGGCAGTGGGACGGGGAGAGGCTATCTGCGGGAGAGGGTGAAAAAATGAAGGTCAGTCTTCACGATTCCAAGCCAAGAATCCAGAAGAGCACGAATGGACATAACACCACCTCACCTGTTAAACAAAAACACCAGAAATTTAAACTGAGATACATTCAGATAAAGCACTTTTACTTTTAGTGAATATTCTGTTAATTCTTAAAAATACCCTTTTGGGAAAAAACATTCTTTTTTCCGCCTCCACTCTATATGGGCATCTCTAAAAGCCTACATATCTGGAAACATAAGTAGATATCCATCCAGTGAAATATGAGTTAATCAGACAAATCCAGTTTTACCTCCATGCTGAATCTAAAACTGCTTAAATGTACAACTCGAAGAGAAGAGAAGAGAAGAGAAGAGAGAAAAGCAGATAAAGAGAAGGGATCCAAGACTTCCATTTTGTTACTTGCAGATAAACATATTCAACATCTACGAATTACAAGGGAAGTTTTAGACAGCTTTGAGGAAGCCCCACAGAATTATTCACTAATAGACCCCAAATGCACATTTTAACTGCCTCCAATTGCCCAATTACATTTTTAATTACCAAGTGCCTTCCACAGAGTAAAATGTCATGGTGTGAACACCACACATCTCCTTTTACTCCCCCCACGCCCCACCCCGTTCAGAAGAGTCCTTCTACATTCATTTAATCCCAAATCTGATTTCATCGGTCTAAAATTTTGAACGTGTTCAACGACACAGTATTTCCCTCTTAGAAAACCTGAGACAATGACAGGAATTCATAGTAAGTTTTCCCATTCAACCAGACATTTCTTGAGGGAATTGAAAAGGCTCTGCAAAGAAACAGTTAATATGTATACGTCTCTCTGAAATTGGCAACTGTCTTTTATTTCCTCTAATATTCTAGCCAAAGATCTGAGCTCATTTTTTTTTCTGTCCATAGGCTCCAAAAAAAAAAAAAAAAAAAAAAGACTGTATTCTCGCTAATTATACATCCTGAAAAGAATTTGGTTCAGTGTAAGATGATCCTAGTGATATGCTAATCCTTTTTTCTGCTTGGTGCTGCCTGAAGCTTGTGTCTAACATTTTTTTCAACTGTATGACAATAAAAGTTCTGGCAACAAAAGAAATAAATGGGCAGCTAAAGAAGGTATAGCTCAAACACATGGCAGGCCGGCTCTCCCCTCTCCTTCTGGCTGCTCTTTTGTAAACTGCAGTTTGGTATCTTCAAGTCAATAGCTGAAATCCAGCCACCTTAGCAACTTAGTATGACACCCAAGCCCTCTCTCTTTACATTCATGAATAGTCAGCACCCAGCAGACAAAATAGAACTAATCTTTTTTGACAGAATTGTTCAATTTTGGAGGAAAAGCTTTTGAGTCTTCCACACATTTGCAGAATATGAGACAACAATGGCTGCGATCAAATTTTAAAAACAACAGTGGCCAACAGGGCTGCGAAAAAAAAAGTCTCTTTGAATTAAACAGCACATGCAGGCAGTCCCAGTGGTCATAAACTTGGGGCAAACATTAATTTCAATACGTGAAAAAGAGAGAGAGAGAGAGAGAGAGAGACAAACGGAGAGAGTACCCCACAGCCTGCTCTGAGCTTCATGCAGTAATTCCTTCTGCTATGATACACACATAATTTTTTTTCAGTTTCCTTTTTATTTTTCTTTTGTGAAGACTAATACAAATATTTCTTCCCTCTCTAAAATAATTTTGTTTGGGGGGGGTGGTGGTGGTGGGAGGCAACGCGTCTCGGTTTAAAATGCTTTTTATCCAGCAGCCTTTTGTAGTCATTTGAAAGCAGTTTTACCATTTAGAAATCCTGTAATGTATCAGTCACTTACAAGTCTAACATGTGCTAAAAATGAATCTTCTCTCCACTCCCACCCCCGCCCCTCCCCATTTAATACAAGGCATCGCTATACATTTGGAGACAATATGAACAAGAAGAAAAATCTACCCAGTTCATGGCAAAAACAGAAGTTAGCAACATGGTCCATGCAGCTGCAACATTGCATTTAAAATTCAGTTTCCTCATAGGAAGAGGGCTAATCCTGCCCCCGTAATTCCCTACAGCCAAAATGTGCCCCCTCCCCTAGTGACAGTGCAATGCAAAGACACTAGCACGCTTATCTTGCCTAACCAGATGGCCGACTTGGATCAATGCACACACGCCACGATCAATGGGAGAGATAAAGAATTAGGAAAACAGTGGTACATGCTCCCAGAAAGCTTGTACACTGCATAATTATTTTATGATTCTACACATGGCTACATGTGATACTGAAGTAGAGAAGGAAAGGATAATTAAGAGTGCTAGGAAGAATTTTGTAGGAGACTACACTTTGTCTGTCAGCACTTCCCACTCGAGCAAACTCACTGCCCTTATCGGAAAGTGAATTTAGAAAAACATGAGCAAAAATGTCAGGGAAGGTATTTCCATTTTTGCCAGGTCCTGTCACATCCCAAAGTTTAGCTCAAAGCCTGAGGAGGCTTGCTGGGATTTGGATATGCCTCTTGCCATTAGCCACCCCCCGGTTCCCCAGCCAAGGAAACCCACCAGCTAATATTTGGATGTGATGCAGACTGTCACGAGGAAGAATTTGGTCTCCAAGTGATTTCAGTCAAGTTCATTCAGTAAAATAGAGCGGGACGAGGCATTCCCTTAATTTCTGTTTCCTGATTGGCTAACCAAAGCAATGTTTTTGAGCAGGTTAGTTGCCCACTTCAAACTAAGAAAAAAATATATGGCCCTACATCCCTGTGAAGCGCCCAGGTTAGGAGGCAAGTATACGAAGGGGCTGAAGCTGGCACACTGCCGCTTTATTCTGAATTCAGACCAAGATCATAAACCAGAACAATAAACTGCTGCAATCCTCCACTGTGGCAGTGTGCTAATCAGAAGAAAAGACAGTGTTCCTTCAGCCCCTAGCGCACGATGGGTGCTTAATAAATGATTATACTATCGTTGCAAGTAGCAATAATAATAATAATAATGTTTTACCCGGCGCTAGCCCCAAATTGTATTCTTGCATCGCCTTGTGTTAGATGCAATTAAAAGTAGTATTAGGGTCTCCTTTTGGATTTAAGACTCAGCTTGCATGCTAATTAAAACATTCAATGAACTTTTTACACCATTTCTTATGTAAAGAGAGACGGGAACTGGAATCTTGAATTAGACACAGCTCTCCCCCACTATCAACCTCACAAAACCCCGGGGGGTGAGCTAGTCATTTTAAGTAGTCTATTACATTCAAAATAGAGTGAATATTCAATATCCAAATAATTAAAATTACTATAATTTAATTCCTGAGGATAAATAAAATATAGTCTGGGTAAAAATTCAGAGGGAAAAAGAGAGAAATGTTGACAATTGTAAAAAGCCGGAGGCGACCTCTTTCTACGTGATTTTAGTTAGGTTAAATATGATGCTTTGCATGTTTACATGATTCGGTTGTTCTCTGTGATGTTCTTTGTCGAGTTGTTTTGTTATCTCTGAACATTATCCCTGAACGTTCCTCACCTCCACCTGAGCGCATACGGATAGTTATATATAAGTAGCACTTGGCTTTGCTGCCCATAATCAGATTTGGAGAAAGATCCTGGGTTCGGGGATATGATGCATATTATCACACCTATTTTTAGTTCAAAAGCCTTAAAAGGCAAGGCTATCATTTTACTGTTTAGGGCTGAGCCCCCCTTTTCTCTGAGGCTCAAAAACATGAGTGTAAACATGCCATACCCTGCCAGCCTTGTAACAGATTCACTGAGGTTTCCTTTTGCTGTAAAACAACTGATCGGCATGTGGCATCCTTTCTATCATGTAGCTGAGTTTGCAGGGAGTAAGAGAAACCTCTGGGTGTTAGGGAGGGGAGAAATCCATGAGCTGGAGCTGGAGCCTTTGAGGAGAAAGAGCATATGAGTTTTCTCTGAGGTCAAGGCTGAGATGGGCTTAGCTTTGGGCTGGAGACAAGGTTGGCTGGTAGCCGGACCTGAGTCCCACCATTAAGTTGGAAAACCCGGAAGCTGGTGTGCTCTCAGCTCAGCAGTACCTCTGGCTCCCTGTAAAAACAAACCCAAATCATGTCTGCAGTAAAGCGTCATCAGGTTAGACCCCCAGGTTTTCAAGGAATTAAGATTAATGAAATATAAACTTCTAATCAAAGATCACCAATGACACAAGAAAATAATCCTCTATAAGTGAGGGTCAGTGGAAATAGTCAACAGCGTTAGAAACTTCTAGGACTAGATGATCAGAATGTATCAGATACAGAATACAAAATAAACAGGTGTAAAATATTTATTTTAATTAAAGTTGAAATTGCTAAAATGAGTCAATATTAAGAGATGATCAAAAATGGGGGTGGCTGGTGGCCCAGTAGGTCAAGCAAGTGACTCCTGGTTTCGGCTCAGGTCATGATCTCATGGTCGTGAGCCTGAGACCCACATCGATCTCCATGCCCAGTGTGGATTCTGCTGAAGATTTTCTCTCTCCCTCTCTTCTGCCCCTTCCTTGCTCTCTCTCTCTTTCTCTCTCTCTCTCAAAAAAAAAAAAAAAAAGATAAGACAAGTTGGAAGAGAACCAAATAGTACTTATACTTTTTTTTAATTTATTGAGGAATCATTTACTGACAATACATTATACGCATTTAAAGTGTACAAATCAGTGAGTTTTCAAAAAGCGTTAGTGAAACTATCTCCACAAGCAAGACACAGAACATTCCATCAACCTCAAATGTTTCCTCATGCCCCTTTGCAATTTATCCGTCCCTCCACCCCTGGCCCCAGGCGACCACTGATTTGGTTTGTATTGCTAGAACTACTTTACATCTTCTAGAATTTTCTATAAATGAAATCATACATTATAAACATTTCCGGCTCCGGCTTCTTTGACTCAGCATAATGATTTTGAGATGTGCTCATTTTCTTGTGCATATCAATAGTTCATTTCTTTCTGTTACCACCGTTTGGATACCACATTTTGTTGATCTGTTCTCCAATTTATGGACATTTGGGTTGTTTCCAGTTTTTGGCCACTGTGATTAAAGATGCAATGAACAGCCACATAGAAGTCTTTGTGCGGACATATGGTTTCATTGCTTTTGGGTAAACACCTCGCAGTGAAACGGTTGGGTCATGTGATAGATGTACGCTTAACTTTTAAAAAACTGCCAAAAAAGTTTCTAAAGTGATTGTACCATTTTCTCTTCTCACCAGTAGTGTATGAGAGTTCCAGTTACACTACATCCTCTGCAAGACATGACATGGTCAGTCTTTGTAACGTTAACCATTATAATAAGTACTCATTGTGGCTTTTTAAAAAACTTTTTAAAAATGTTTATTTTTGAGTAAGAGAGACAGAGACAGAGAGACAGAGAATGAGTGGGGGAGGGGCAGAGAGAGGGGGAGACACAGAATCCGAAGCAGGCTCCAGGCTCTGAGTTGTCAGCACAGAGCCCGATGTGGGGCTCGAACCTATAAACCACGAGATCATGACCTGAGCCAAGATCAAGAATCAGATGTTTAGCTGACTGAGCTACCAAGGTGACCCTATATTATTTTATTTTTAAATGAATGCTATGCCCAAGATAGGGCTGGAACTCACAGCCCTGAGATCAAGAGTAGTATGCTTTACCAGCTGAGCCAGCCAGGTGCCCCACCATTCTTCTATATTGTTGTGTGAAGTGTTCAAATTTTTTGCCCATTAAAAAAAATTCTTTTTTGGTTATATTGACTTGTAAGAGTTCTTTATGTATCCTGGATACAAGTTTTTTGTCAGATTAATCTATCTACCTATTGCATTATTTTCTCCCATTCTGTGGCTTGCTTTCTTATTTATTGTATTTTGCAGAACAAAGTTTTTAATTTTGATAAAGTCTAATTGATCAATTCTCTGTTTTATAGTTGTGTGCCTTTTTGTGGTTATCTAAGAAATATTTGCCTATTACAAGTTTGCAAAATTTTTTTCTCCTGCATATTGTTTTATAAATCTTGTAGTTTAGGGGCGCCTGGGTGGCGCAGTGGGTTAAGCGTCCGACTTCAGCCAGGTCACGATCTTGCGGTCTGTGAGTTCGAGCCCCGTGTCAGGCTCTGGGCTGATGGCTCAGAGCCTGGAGCCTGTTTCCAATTCTGTGTCTCCCTCTCTCTCTGCCCCTCCCCCGTTCATGCTCTGTCTCTCTCTGTCCCAAAAATAAATAAAAAACGTTGAAAACAACAACAACAAAAAAAATAAAGTCTTATAGTTTTACCCTTTAGGTCTGTGTTCCATTTTGGGTTAATCTTCGTGTATGGTGTAAGATAAAAGTCTGTTTTCCCCCCCATACGTAGTGCCGATTGTTCTAGCGCCATGTGTTGAAAAAGACTTCCCCTGTCAAATTTTCTTGGCAACTTTGCTGAAACATTAACCGGACATACATGGGTCTATTTCTGACTCTTTATTCTGCAGATCTATATGTGTATACTTGCATTAATACCACACTAATGGTATTGATTTTTATAACTTTATCGTAAGTTGAAATCAGATACTAATATCATCCCATTTGGTCTTTAAAAAAGTTGCTTAGGCTATTCCAAAACACTGGCATTTTTTTTTTTTTTTTATGCTTTAAAATCAGTTTGCCGATTTCTATAAGATTGCCTACTGGGGTTTTGATTGGTATTATTTTTGGTCTATTAATCACTTTGGGGATAATTGATGTCCCAAGAATACTAAGTCTTTCAATTCATGACCATGGTATATGTTTTCATTTATTTGGGATTTAAAATTTTTCCCTTAGTAATGTTCTGTAATTTTTAATGCAGAGGTCTTTTTAGCACTGATGAGTTTATTTGTAAATAGTTTTTGGTTTTGGACACAATTGTAAATTGAATTGATTTTTAAAATTTAATTTTCCAATTGCTTGTGGCCAGTATATAAATATACAGTTGATTTTTTATATTAACAATTTATCTTACGATCTTACTAAATTTACTTATTAGTTCTCATAGTTGTGTTTTGGATTCCTTAGGATTTTCTATATAAATAGTCATGTTTTCAGCAAGTGAAAGTTTTCTTTTTTTCCTCTTCAATATTTATGACTTTTATTTATTTGTCTTGCCTTATTGCAATGGCTAATAAGGCCATTCCCTATTCAATGTTGAATAGAAGTGGTGAGAACAAGCATCTCTGTAATGTTCCCAGTCTTAGGGGGAAAGCACTCAATTCCTCACCATTAAGTGTATTAGCTATAGGTTTTCCATGGATACCCTTTGTCAGATTGAAGAATTTCCCTTTTCTTATTTTCCTGAGTTTTTTAAAATCATAAATTGATATTGAATCATGTCAAAAGCTTTTTCTGAATCTATATAAATTATTACATGGGTTTTCTCCTTTATTGTATTAATAAGGTGATTCTGCTTATAGTCTTGATTTTATATTTAAAAATACCTTGCAGTTAGTTATGGGATAAAACCCCTCTTGGTCATAATGTAATAATTTTTAAATATATTGTTGGGGCATGTTGGGGCATGTGGGTGGCTCATTGGTTGAGTGTCTGACTCTTGATTTCAGCTCAGGTCATGATCCCAGGGTCGTGGGATCAGCCCTGCATGCTGAGTGTGGAGCCTGCTTAAGATTCTCTCTCTCTCTCTCTCTCTCTCTCTCTCTCTCTCTCTCTCTCTCTTTCCCTCTGCCCCTCTCCCCCACTTGCACTCACTCATTCTCTAAAAATTTTAAATATATGAGTATTATTTACTAATACTTTGTTAAGAATATTTGCTTTATGTTTATGAAGGATGGTGATCCATTATTCCCTCCCCCCCTTTTTTTGGTAGTGTTCTTGTTATCTTTTGGTAAAAGGATATGATATCTGTATAGTATATAGTATATAGTATATAGTATATAGTATAGTATTGTGCCTACTTCACTTCATGAACCTGACAAGTGCTTACATCTGTTCCAAAATACAAAAGATAAGTTCTGTTATAAGAACTATTCATTAGGTAAGAGGATGTGTCATTAAAGGTTCTGCTCAAATGTTGACAGGCCTTTCCTAACCACTCTGTCTAAGGCAGTACCATCTGTCCATTAGTCTTAGTTTCTTGCCATATTTTATTTTTCTTCATAGCACTTATCACTACTCAACCTACTATATATGTACTTGTTTATTTGTTTACAGTCTAATTTCTCCACTAGTATGTAAACTCCATGAGAAAAGGGTTCTCACCTTCTTTCCTCATCATGACTCTTCTTCCTTGTCTAGGATGAGTTCTGGTAGATTGCCTCAAACACCTAGAAGCTAGAGAAAGACCTCCAGAAAAATAAAGACTGACTTTCCAATTGAAATGAGACACAGAAGATTGTGCTCTGGAGTCAGACTGCTTAGACTTGAATCCTGGTTCCACCATTTACTAGCTGTACAAACTTGGGCAAATTACTGAGTCATTCTTGTTTCTTAGTCCAATTGAAAAGAAGATAGGGGGCCTGGGTGGCTCAGTCAGTTAAGCATCTGCCTCTTGATTTCGGCTCACTTCATGATCTCATGGTTTATGAGTTTTAGCCCTACATAGGGCTCCTTGCAGACAGGGCAGAGCCTGCTTAGGATTCTCTCTCTCTGTCTCTCTCTCTCCCTTTTCCCCTCTCTCTCTGCCCCTCCCTGCATGCACCCCATCTCTCTCTCTCTGTCAAAATAAATAAATAAATGAAAAAATTCTTTAAAAAATAGCATTTATATAAAAAATATTAGAATAATAGCAGCACCTAGTTCATAGGGTTGTAGTAAGAATTAAGTAAACTGATACATGTGAAACATTACAAAAAGGTCCTGACATGTTATAAATGACCTCTAAATGTTTATAAAGTAAGTTGTATGCATACCCTCAGAATCAGATGTAATTATTATAATGCCATGCATTAAAAATGCCCAACGTGGGTTCACACTCACAACCCTGAGATCAAGACTCTCATGCTCTACCGACTGAGCCAGCCGGTGGCCCCTCCTGTGAATTCTTTTGTTGCACACATGGCCAATGTTACCTTCTTTGCTGTCAGTTTGATGATTCTCCCTGTCAGTGCCTCAGCTCTAGAGCTGTAGTCCCTCCATTAACCCGGATAGCGGTTTGTACTATAATTTCGTTTCTAAGAGGATGCCCTATTTAAGCTGTGCCTGAGTGGCACAAGTAAGGTTACCACAGCACACGTGTGCTGCTGTAATGAAATCTGAATGAGGTTCCTTTACAAATAAACTATTGGAAAATACCTGAATAACACCATAGAGGAATTTATACACAGAATTACTCACAGTTAGATGGACAATGGTCTTGTTTCAATACGAATTCTCCTTCTCTAGAGGGTGGATCTATAGCCACATACAACTGAGTCCCACTCCACTGTTTCCCCTGTTCTCATCTGCTTTGTCCTTTTCTGTCCTGACCTGCATTGTCCTCTGCTTAGTCCCTTGCTGTCCCAGGCAAGCAGTTAACATCTTTTGCCGGGGCACTGTCTGTAGCTGTCCAGAGGCCACAGGGCTTTACTGACTCCTGTGAATTGCTGGATGACCAGTTATAGTATAGAAGTTTGTTGCCCTAACATCAAAAAAAAAAAAAAGTCCTCTGTTAGTGCTGCTCTTTCTGCTTCCGCTGTTTTACCATATACATATACACATTCCATACAATGCTAGACTTCTTTCGCTTAGCTTATCAACTCCACCCAAGGTTGAACAGGAAACTGCTGAAGTCTATTTCAAATAGAGCTATTAATTAGAATACTCTCTTCCCTAGAAAGCTAAAACAGATCCTTATTGTGGTTTTTCCCTGTTCCACTTTGGAGTGACCTGCTTGGATACAACAAAAGAACTAGAATCAGGGGCGCCTGGGTGGCGCAGTCGGTTAAGATTCCGACTTCAGCCAGGTCACGATCTCGCGGTCCGTGAGTTCGAGCCCCGCGTCAGGCTCTGTGCTGACTGCTCAGAGCCTGGAGCCTGTTTCTGATTCTGTGTCTCCCTCTCTCTCTGCCCCTCCCCCGTTCGTGCTCTGTCTCTCTCTGTCCCAAAAATAAATAAACGTTGAAAAAAGAAGAACTAGAATCAAAGATGTCATCCAGCAGTAAAATAGTATCTAGTTCTCTACTGACTTTTCTTAATAAAGATTTGTATTACATTAGTGGAATGCTCCCACCATATCACATGGGAATATAGGGTAGACCAGTTGGTTACAAATAGGCTGAGGATGCTGCTATCATACCTCCCATTCTGGGAGGCTTAGATAGTATTGGGCCATTGGTCTTCCTGACTTCTCTGAACATTGACCAACAACTTCTGGAAAACACCTGGTCACAAGATCATTCTTAAAGACCGATTTAGTTTGGTATATCTTAAATTCCTTCCAATACTCTAGATTTCTGCACTTTAGTGGAAGAATCCAAAGAAACTCTCCCACGATCTAGTTAGGGATTATACTCAATACCAGTGTAGATATTTATCAATTAAAACTCCCTAAAACTAAATAAACTCTGAATCCCAGGTGTAGGATATGCCTTACAGGTCCCAGAGTGATTAATAATTGTAAATGATATGAAGCCTTATCTTTCATTTAACAGACTAACCATATTCATGATATACTTCTAGATGAACTGAAATGCGATCTCCTATGAAGACTCATAAACACAGAATCAAATGAGAAAAAAATAGACTTATCGTTCGCTAATTCTCAATCTTACTGCCTTGTTTCTTTAAGTACTTATAGCAGACATACCTATCTTTGCCTCTTTTGGCACGGTCTTTGCTTGGAGGGGCCATAAATTGCATGAGCCTACCTCATGGCCACAGCTAATGACTAGAGCTAGACATCTAACCAAGGAGAGCCAGTCAAATTTTTTATCTTATGAATTTGAATCAAGAGATGAAGAGTATCTGCCAGCACTGGAAGGCCATGTGTGGATGTGGGAGTGGTGGCCATGTTTTGTGACATGCGAGATGAATAGAGGCCAAAGATCCTGCAGCCTCAGAAACACAGCATAGACTTCATTCCTGAGGACCTACCAGCAGCCAAAATGCCAACTCAGCTTTAAATCCTATCCTTGGATTCTGCAAGAACCAGATCTTTACAATGAACTGCTCTTTATTTGTACTAGTTTAAGTCTGTCACCCGCAAACAAAAGTGCCTTGGGAACGGCATATCTTCCTGTGCTGGAGAACAGGCTGGGTATCTTCATTTGATTCTATTGGTATCCCAGCAGAACGCAGTGTTTGACACAGTAAGGACTCAGCAACTTGGTTGAACTTTATGACTGTGACTAACCATTTTTCACTTTCAAACCTTTTAAATGTGCTCTACCATACAACTTAACTCATCCTTAGAAGACCACTGTTGTGTCTAGTTTCTTTAACAACAGAAAAGCAAAGTTCAAAAAGCTCACCTGTCTTATAAGCAAGAACTATTGAGAAGGTACACAGTGTGAGTTAGAGGCAACCAGAAGCCCTCATATTTACTCTTCCCCCCCTTTTTTTTTATTTTGTGGGTCACTGAAACACTATTAGAATCACTCCTGAAGTTGTTCTCTTCTTCCAAGTTGTTAACTAAAATACAAATATCTTGGCCAATATTTCCCAAGATGTGTTTTGCCGAACTCCAATCTCTCAAGATCCTCCCTGAAAAAAAATAAGAGAGGGAGACAAATAAGTAAGAGAGCCACAGTCTACTACCTTCTCATGTTGGAGACTCACGGGCACTACAGCATACTAAAGGCTCTGAGAACTCCTGCAGTGAAGAAACCTGCTTAGGTTGGGTTTGGTGGAGGTGAGAATGGCTGACTCATTAAGGAAACTGCCTGGGGGGCAGGGGAGCAACTGGGTGGCTCAGTCAGTTAAGTGCCCTTCTTCAGTTCAGGTCATGATCTTGTGGTCTGAGAGTTCTAGCCTGGCATCAGTCTCTCTGCTGTGAGCGAGGTGCCTGCTTCAGATCCTCTGTCCCCCTCTCTCTCTGCCCTTCCCTTGTTGCACTCTCTCTCTCAAAAATAAGTAAACATTAAAAAAAAAATAAACAGGAAACTGTCCGGTGAAGAGGAATGACTCTCTGTCATCCACCGGTTGTGTAACTTAGACAAAATGAGGATCGCAAGAGCCCCTAACTCATAGGTTTAGTGGGAGAATTAAATGAAGTAATGAATATAAAGCACCTAGCACCTCAGCAACACAGAAGCAGTCCACAAAGATTGTGTTTTTTTAAAGATTTTATTTTAGGCAGTCTCTATATCCGACACGGGGCTCAAACTTACAGCCCTAAAATCAAGAGTTGCATGCTCTACTGGCTGAGTCAGCCAGGCGCCCTGATAAAAACTGTTTTTATTATTATGTAGCTTTTTCTAAACTCACTGAACCGTGCTTTTAGACACAAGTCATTTACTAACCTCTCAGAATATCTACTGTGGAGGAAATTAGGAGGAAGAAAAGCTGTTTGAGAGGCAGGAAGCAAGAGGCACTGAAAGGAGAAAGAGAAATAAACAAAAGGTAACTTTGCTTATTCTATAATTCTGTAATTTAGCGACGAGACATTCAGGTCCAGCCTCTTCTCCAATCCTAGTACAGTGCCAGGTTTAGAGCAGGCATTTAACAAAAAAGCTTGCCATTTCATTAACTAAAAATGCAAATGGCAAATTCATTTGAACTCTTCTGCCCCCCACCTTATATTTTAACCCATTTCAGAGCAAGAGAAAAATCCTAATCTATTAAAAGTCCCTGGAAATATTGATCATCTGGACATTCCAATGCAGGCCTCGAGTTAGTTTTCAGGGCTACAAAAATACTTTTGGGGCTGCAGGGCCCGCTAAGCCAAGGCAAACGCATCTCCGCACCCGCCCACTTTCTTTAGGCTCTGAATTTAGGGTCACATTCTAACGCCAGGACGAAAGCATAATAAAACTGCAACACCCCTGCTAGTTAGAAAACAGAGTGAACAAGCAGAGGCTCAAGTGCAATTTTAACTGCTTTTCTGCCGGGGCTGTATGCTGGGATGTGGCCGGCACCACCTCGGCCCTGCAGAGGAAATAGCAGCATGCATTCAAAAGGAAAACAATAATTGCTCAGGGGAGAAGAACAACATAAAAGGCCCTTCATAGTATTGTTTCAGAAACACCCAGATGAAGAACGTATACTTGGGAGTAAACAAACCCAGCTCTGGCTGAAGTTTGATGAGTATCTCCAAGTCTCAAACCCGTCCCCAAGTATTCATGTCTGGTTACATCTGTCAGTGCTTTTGTGGCCAGCCCTTCTTGGCTTTTCATAAGATAGATAGGTGGAGACTAAGACAGACAGATGCATACAGAAGCATCTTACAAGGGCCTTTCAAATATATTCATTTTTTTTTAACGTGTATTCATTTTTGAGAGACAGAGTGTGAGTGGGGGAGGGTCAGGGAGAGAGAGGGAGACACAGAATCCGAAGAAGGTTCCAGGCTCTGAGCTGGCAGCACAGAACCCGACATGGGGCTCAACTCACAAACCAGGAGATCATGACCTGAGCCGAAGTCGGATGCTTAACGGACCGAGCCACCCAGGCGCCCCTCAAATATATGAATCTTTAAAAACTCCCGCATCCCTGGCAGCTCCAGGAAGACAGACCGACATTGAGGATTTGAGAATGAATGGCAAGAAGAAGGACTACAGAGCCAAAGGCAGTTTGCCTAGTTTTCAGAATGAGAGAGACCCGGAATCTCAACTCTAGACTCCCACATAGTAACAGTTGAAATGCACTCCACCTCCCCAGTCTAAATCTACTGAAGGTAACAATATGTAAGTTTCCAGGTGTTGTAAGGACGAAATGAGATAGTATATGCAAAATATCCAGCATAGGGCAGGGCACAGAGCCATAATAGCTAGCATTTTAGTGAGCCCTGTGTGCCAGGAACTGTGCTAAATGCTTTAAATGCATTATTTCACCCAATCCTCAAAATAACCGTTTACAAGTACTTGAATATATTATCTCCTCTTTGTAAGTAAGGAATCCCAGCTTTCGAGTCATTAGGTAATTGGCCACAGGAATCGTCTAGCCAGGTTAGAGTCTATGTCGCCCTGACTCCAGAGACCTCACTCTTGGCTTCCACATACAATGGAGTCAGGACGGTAGTTACTTAGTTTACTGAGAACCATTGTGTGCCTGGAGCTTCACGAGTTTAAGAAATAACTCATTTAATATTTGTTATAGCACACAGCCAATTTTGCCTTCCATTTTACAGATGGGGACATTAAGGCACAATCAAGAGGGACATCAAGAGATTAAATATGACCCTCAGGGGGTACCTGGGTGGCTCAGTTGGTTAAGCGGCCGACTTCGGCTCAGGTCATGATCTCACGGTCAGTGAGTTCGAGCCCCGCGTCGGGCTCTGTGCTGACAGCTCAGAGCCTGAAGCCTGTTTCAGATTCTGTGTCTCCCTCTCTCTGACCCTTCCCCGTTCATGCTCTGTCTCTCTCTGTCTCAAAAATAAATAAACGTTAAAAAAAAATTAAAAAAAAAAAATATGACCCTCAGGTTGGGCTGGCCACATAGGTCTTCAACCCTGTGCTTAGAAGGACTCAGTGCTTGTTTAGTGCCCTGCTGTTGCCATCTTGAAATTCTTAAGCATCTTTGAAGAAGGGACTACATATATATATTTGTATTGGGTCCCACAGATTAAGCAGCCAGTCCTGCCTTCAAACCTTTTCCCACCACACTGCGCTTCCATGGACAGAGTGAGGGGGCCACTTTATTCTCTGAAGGCAATACTTGTGCCTTGACGATCCTAGAAACAGATGCCCACAAAATTAATGTTGGCGAGCGCTGCCTAATTAATGACAGAGCCATCTCAGAAAATGAATGGAATGGTGCTGGAGTTGGAGTTGGAAATAAAAAACACCCTGCCTTCTTGTAAGTACTCTTTAAAAGGAAAGGAAACCCGGGTCCGTGCTTTCAAAGTGTTCGTGGCAACAGTGCCGTATATTTGCTATCAGAGAAGAGGTGCTCTGATCTGTATCACAGCTGGACGCCACCAACCTGCCCAATGAACTCTAGAGAAAGAATGCCAAACACATAAGACGACAAATGTTTACCATGGCATTGTGGCCAAGCTGCCGGCTTAATTTAACACATAGTATACGGTAAGAACTTGCAATTGGGTTAGTTTAATATAGGTAGGGAATGAGCACTTAATCACTATCAAACCTTGGCATAAAACACCAAGAATACCTCCAAACAGTTGTCAGAGTACCGCCCATCTGTCTTTATCTCTTGATTCTTCTTAGTTACCCTTCTATTCTCTTACTACAGGCTGGCTGTGTTCAAATGGTAGGAAGCACAGCGGTTGCCCACAAGGCTCACATCCTTGCAGCATGCAACCAACATGGAAAAGAGACCATCACTTCCCCAGCCTCTTTGTATCAGATCACATGGAGAGGTTCTGATTGGCCCTACCTGGGACAAAGCTTATGCATTAGACCAATCAATGTGAACAGGGGGATTAGGGATGCTGTGATTTGTCAGTTCTGGGTCATGTACCCACCTATATGAAGCCACGTGGACATTCTGATTGGCAGATAAGATTGCTCCATTTATTTATTATTCTTCGCTTATCTGCAATTCAAATTTATCTAGGGATTCTGTATTTTAGCTGATAACTCTACCTCCAGAACCAAGGGAAAGAGCAAGAGCAGTTCCCAATAGAAAGAAGGATTGTGGACCAACAAGAATGACACTCGACAAAGACAGCATTCAGCTCAGTCCTATTGGTTTCACACCTGGTTTGGAAAGGCTAGGTCTTTCTCAGTCCCAAATTCCAGGAGAAAATGCTGAGTTCCAGTTATAGCCCCATTTTCAGGGTCACACCCTGACTTGTGAGGTAACATACTACTTGAGGCTCTAAACTGATTATGTTTGACACCACTGACTTCTGTGTTCAAAGCTCTTCAGGGGCGTCTGGATGGCTCAGTTGATTAAGTGTCTGACTCTTGGTTTTGGCTCAGGTCATGCTCCCACCAAGCATAAGCTGGAGCTTAACTTGGGGCTCTGCGCTGACAGTGCAGAGCCTGCTTGGGATGCTTTCTCTCTGTCTCTCTCGCTCTCTGCCCCTCCCCCACTCTCTCTAAATAAACAAACTAACAAAAAAGCTATTGAAATTCTACTCAAAATTTAAATTCATTTCTTTAGTGGAATGATTAGTAATGAATCCGGCTTCATTTATATATGTCATTTATATATTTGGGTTTGTTACATTGAAAGTATGAATTTTTTTTTTCTTACAAACCAGGATATACTTTTAAAAAATGTTGAAAGGAAAAAAAAATGTTTTTTCTTTTGCCAAAGGCCTCTACAGTCTCATCCTGTTGCAGAATTAATCTATTTAATTGAAAAATATTTAAGGGAACTCTAGCCAATGGCTCAGATATTGCACACAATATCAAATGGAATTAAATTATTGTACAAAAGGAAAATTTGGATGGCCCCCTGTAATATGTTGAAATGTAATTTATTCTTGAAAACCAGGCTCAAGCATTTTGACCTGAAGGTGTATTTAAAAATGAAGATAAAAAAATGTCCCTTTCTTCCTCTCTCAGTCTTCTGGTAGTCCTTTTGCCCTCCCTTGGATTCTGATCCTCATGTAAAACATGATAATAATGTAGAAAAAAAAAACCTAGAACAGCACTGTCCAGTTAAAATAAGAGAGAGCCAAATACGTAATTTAAACTTTTCTAGTAGCCACATTAAAAAAGTAAAAAGGAAAGATGAAAGCAATTTTAACAGTATATTTTATTTGACCTAATATATTCAAAATGTTATCATTTTAACATGTTATCACTATAAAAATTATTGAGGACATAGTTTATATTCTTTTTACATTTATAGTACATCTGAACTTGGACACTAATTTAATTGGAAATATTTGATCTGTATTTCGCTTTCACAAAATTTATATTTGATTTATATATTTTTATATGTTATCAATTATATTTTTATGATTTTTTCATATACCCAATTTGTGCCAAAAATAGTTAATCATTTTCTAATAACTGAATTGAGTTTCATTTCAGATGTGTCAGCCATGGTCCACTTAGGAGACAAACCACATCAGTATTTGAATGCGGAGAAATTCATCCAAAGAATTGTTGGCTATACAAAATTATCAATTTGGTAACTAAACAGGCTAAAAAAGAGAGAGTTGAGAGAACTGTATGCTCTCACCGACATAGCAACTGCAGGAAGCAGTGACCACGGCTAGGGCTGCGGAAATAAAAGGAAAGGACTGGAATTAATAAAACTCAGAAACTTAAAAGTGGGGCCCCAGGAGATAACACTCAGCCCTTAGAGAAAGAAGCACTGCTTGCCTGCCATTGCGCCAGCATTCGGAGGATTTCTAATTAGCCCCAGTAAAACTGTTATTGCATTTCCAAACATTCTACTGCCAGGGCTAATACATTTTTACATGGCAGCTGAAATAAGTCTAAACTATTCATGGGTATAAAATTAAAAGCATTAAGCTGATGAAGAGATGGACTGAAAAGGTTCTTAAAATTCTCATGGGAGGCAGAGATACTCCCCAAAGTTGCCTTGTTCAGTTTTAGTGATTGACAAATGATCACCTCAGTCAGGGATTAGCAGACTATGGGATGGGGATCAAATCTGGTCTGCTACCTGTTTTTATAAATAAAAGTTTTATTGGAACACAGCCATGTTCACTTATTTATGTATTGTCTATGGCTGCTTTTCCACCACAATGGTAGAGTTCAGTAGTTGCAACAAAGGTCATATGGCCCTACAAAGCCTAAAATAGATACCATTTTGCTCTTTATAGAAAAGTTTGCACAACCCCGATGTAAACTTTTGCTAAAATAAATGTTTGTTTAAACATGATCTAGTAGCAAAGCATTTCCTAATATGCCAGACAATATACGTCTGTGTGGAGCACAATCCAATCAATCCTTACTCTGGGTACCCCAACACTTGTTTCTTAATGTTGGCTTGCTTTAAGCTTTCCCCAAATCTTAGGAACTGCATAATATCTGCAAGCATATGAATTAAAAATATCCTGGCTACTGGCATTATCTCCTCTGGATTTCTAAATTCTACTGTACATATTTTTCGTGGAATATGATCTAAACTTAAGAGTAAAGTATATCCATATATTTCTTTAAATAATAAACTCCCTCAAAATAGAAAAAGTAGTCAATCAGTATAAGAAATAGAAATAAAAAGCTCAATACAGATATTATGGGGGAAAATATATCTTACTCATTGTCAAAGTCAATTGCAGTGCAAAATTATATTTAATTTTCCATTTGTTACAGTAAAATTGCACAAAGTCTGAGTCTTTCCAAATAATTTTTAACAATATAATTTTTCCAGAAATGGGAAAACCAGGATCTTTACAGAAATTTTAAAGCTCTAAGATTTAAAAAAAAATTTTTTTTTTCAACGTTTTTTATTTATTTTTGGGACAGAGAGAGACAGAGCATGAATGGGGGAGGGGCAAAGAGAGAGGGAGACACAGAATCGAAAACAGGCTCCAGCTCCCAGCCATCAGCCCAGAGCCTGACGCGGGGCTCAAACTCACGGACCGCGAGATCGTGACCTGGCTGAAATCGGACGCTTAACCGACTGCGCCACCCAGGCGCCCCTCAAAGCTCTAAGATTTTTTAAAAATTCAATATTTCGTTTAGGTTCCCATGTAGAAAGCTAATGTGTATAATTTTCTGGTCTCAGGCAAAATCTGTGACTCTTAAAGAGAAAACAAAATCTAGATTGCTTTCTTGGACTTTTTAATAACATTCTTTTTATTGTACTTCATCATGTGGGTGATCCATTTCTTTATCTAAAGTCACAGCCAGACACATAAATGAACAAGAAGGCAAATAACCACCAATGTTATTCAGAGCATAAACTAATTCTGAAATGTGGGCATGGTCCCTTTAATAAAAAGCTTACCATTGTGGGAATAATAAATTTAGTAATAAGCCTTCCTCTTCCTCTCCCTCTCTCCCCTCTTTCCCCTCTTTCTCCTTGCTTATTTCATTCAGCATAATGTCTTTAAAGTTAATCCACGTTGTAACATATGTCAGAATTTCCTTTCTTTCAAGGTTGAATAATATTTCATTGTTAGAGTTGCAATTAAAAAAATGTCACTTTTAGAAGTGGAAAGATACACAAAAGGATAAGTAAAGACACAGAGAAATTAAATAATAAAAGCAATAAAGTAGACTTACTAAAATTGCGTACAATTTGGATCCTGCCAATACAGAGTATGTATTTTTTATGATTATAAAATGTGTAAAAATGATGATACATTTGACTACAAAAGAAAAAATCCTTAAAACTTAGGTAAGAGTATTCACAGACCACAAGAAAATTACAAAGAAATAACAAACTAATGACTAAAATCATCTTAAAGTTTGGAAGTTAAGAAATATTTACCTAAATAGCTTCCAAATCAAAGAAATTTAAAACTGACATTGCATGCTATCTAGAAAGCATGGAAAGAATAATTCACATTACATACTTATATTAAAACAGCTTAATTATATTCAGAGAAAAACACACAGCCTCAAATTCTTTCATATTTGAAGAAAATTGAAAATAATTTAAACTCACTGTTATGGCCTGAATTGCATCCACCCAAAATTCATATGTTGAAGTCCTAACTCCCATACTGTATTGGAGATAGGGACTTTACAATGGGTGTTGTATGTAGGGGATGAATCACAGAAATCTACTCTCGAAGCCAAGACTACACTCTATACACTGTATGTTAGCTAACATGACAATAAATTTTTTAAAAAAGAAAGAGGTCATTGGGGTACAGTGAGGTCAAAAGGGTGGGCTCTAATCCAATATGACTGGAGTCCCTATAAGAAGAAGAAATTTGGACACACAAAGAGACACAAGGGAGCCATACACGCTGCAAAAGACCTTGTGAGGCCATGATGAGAAGCCAAGGAGAGAGGTCCTGGAAGAAATCAAACCTGCCAACATCTTGATCTTGGACTTCTGGCCTCCAGAACTGAGAAAGTAAGAGCATAGATTTCTGCTGTTTCAGCCACCCACTCTATTTTGTTATAGAGGCCCTAGCAAATTAATATATTCATCTAAATAATCAGTAAAAAGAAATAAATCAAAGAAAGTATGCAGTAGGGATTTAAAAAGACAAAACATAAAATTGATAAAATAGAAAACAGAAAACTAGAAGAAGAAAAAAATGATGTTATGACAAGAGCAATCAAATCAGTACATTATTACTGGAGTAAGAAAAATAGGAAATATGCAAGATTAAGAATAAGTTCACAATCACAAATATAAAAGAGGTGAAAATAATTAAAAGGATGTACATTGGGAAACCCTGTGGCAACAGTTTGATAATCTGGAAGAAACAGATGATTTAATAACAAAATAAATTACAAAATTGACCCAAGACATAATGAAAAACTTGGAAAGAATAATCACCATATAAAAGATTACAAAGGTGATTGAAGATTTATTAGTTTTTGTTTTTATTTTTTTAAGTTTATTTATTTATTTTGGGGTGGAGGGCAGAAAGAGGGAGAGACAGAATCCCAAGCAGGCTCCATGCTGTCGGCACAGAGCTCGACTTGGGGCTCAAACTCATGAACTGTGAGATCATGACCTGAGCCGAAATCAAGAGTCAGACGCTTAACTGACTTAGCCAGCCAGGTGGCCAGAAGATCTACTGGTTTTTAAAAAAAATATATTCATATGATTTTATAGCTGAGTTCAACCTAATCTTTGAAACGATATCATTTTCACTATTTTAGATAATAAAAGATAAAAATCCCCCCAATGTGTTTCATGATGCTATTATATTACGTGACAATCTAATTCTAAAACCTGACCAAGATGGAAGTATCTGTCTGAGAAAACTTGGGCCCTCAGATTAACCTCAGCGTCACAAAAAGGGGGAAACTACACACCAAGTGTCTCTTGAGGTAGTGCAGTAGGAGGTACCTAGCACCACCCATAAATATTCTTGCCAAGGGAGGAAGGAAGGAAAGGGAGGGAAAGAGGGAGGGAGGGAAGGAAGGACAAATGTAAATTTAATTGAGCTTATAGATGTACTCGTTTACAGAAGATAGAGGGGGATAGAAGAATAAGCTGAACAGTGCCAGGAAGAAGCTAAGAGCCAAGTCCAGAATTTGCGGAAATCAACAGGGTCAGTGACCTGGTCCTTTCAAAAATCTAAATGGTAAGAATAAAAGGGGAAGGGATGCGCTACAGATTAAAAGAAAATTGAGAAATATAACAGCAAAGTATGCTGTACGTTCCATTTTTGGTTTCTGATTTGAATAACCAATAAAAAGTCATTTTTTAGATCAGTCAGGGGAACTTGGTTAGGGGTCGTGTTACCCAATACCAAAGAATTTTTGTTAATTTTGTTAGTTGTAGAAACAGCCTGTTATATTTAAAGTCTCCTTACCTATTAGATGTAAATAGTGAAGTATTTGTGACATTCTGTCTGAAATATGATTTTAAAGACTTCAGAACGCAGGGTGCCTGGCAGCTGGTAGAACATGTGACTCTTGATCTCAGAGTCATGAGTTCTAGCCCCACCTTGGGTGTAGAGATTACCTAAAAATAAATAAATAAATACTCCAGAAATAAATTTTAAAAAGCGTCTATGTGTGGTGGAGGAAGCTACACTGATGAAATAAAACTGACAAAGTGATTGAAGCTCAATGATGAGGGCACAGGAGTTCGTAGACTGTCCTCGCCACTTCCGTGTATATTTGAAAAGATCTGTAATTAAACTTAAACAATAAAATTCTAAAATTCAAGAAAAAATGTTCCTACTCACAGTTTTGGTACAAATAGATATTGCCCGAGTTTGCCAATGTGAACATTTATCATTATTTAGGAAGTTAGGTCTTGTATCTCTGACTGAGACAGACAGATACTTGGGGGTTCCTAGTTTAACCTGTATAGTTAGTTATACATAGTTTTCAAAAATGAGAAAGAAAATCATACAGTAAAAACGGATGTGGAGGGGCGCCTGGCTGGCTCAGCTGGTGGAGCATGCAACTCTTAATCTCAGGGTCATGGGTTCAAGCCCCATGTTGGGTGATAGAGATTACTTTAATAAATAAATAAAACTTTTGAAAAAAAAAAAACAACCAGATTTGGGGAAGATGTGGGAATAAATATGTCTGAAAAGCCAAAAAAGAAAGCAACAGCCTCTGAAGACACAGGACAAGTTCACTGTATTGTGTTGTGTAAGAATGAGAACTTGAGATTCCCTACGAAGAAATAAATATCATCCAACTTCCTACCCGAGCAAAGGGCAGCTTAGTAGGAAAGGAGGTACCATGAGTATTTTTAAGATTGCATTCTTTCTAGTATACTCGATGTCTAAATCTTACAAAGAGATGTCCTTAGTTACCTCTGAGCTGGGAGACTGTAAAGTCTAACCTGACAGGAGCACCAGGGTGGCTCAGTGGGTTGAGCATCTGACTCTTGGTTTCAGCTCAGGTCATGATCTCATGGTTCGTGGGTTGGAGTCCCATGTCTGGCTCTGCACTGAATGGTGGAGCCTGCTTGGGATTCTCCATCTCTCCCTCTCTCTCTGCCCCTCCCCTATTCGTGCTGTCTCTCTCTCTCTCTCTCTCAAAATGAATAAATAAAGCTTTAAAAAAGTAGTCTAACCAGTCATTTGTTAAGCATGGCTCACTCAGGTCACTTGCTCTGTACCCATCCTGCCCACTAAAGTGTAAGCGTCATGAGGGCAGGGACCATGTCTGCAGTACATAATCCCATCCCTTCTACAGTGCCTGAGCATGGTAAGTGCTCGCTGAGTATTATTTAACCGACGGACTGAATACCTTTTTGTTATAAAATTATTTCTCAATCTTCTCTAATGAATTTTATACGATAAGAGATTGTTTTCATTGAGAAATGGTATACAAAGGGCTTTAGCTCCCCTGAAGATTACGTACGAAAATCCCCATAACCATTTGTTGTTCTTACGGGACTGCATGGACTCGAAGGACATTTATAATGCCAAATAATGCTCTAGGAAGTTAGCCAAGAACTCCACCGTCACCTAGAAGTTTCGAAACCTTGAGAAGTTTCCTCCTGGTGTGCCTAAGAGTATTCAGGCTCAATCTGCACGCGGAATGTACTGGCTTACGTTGGCATTTTTGTCTTTCCCCACCTCCCCCCCGTAAGTGACACCGCAGTTTCTTTTCAGGGTCATCCGCGATTCCAGCAGTCTTTTCGGTGTACGGACGAGAGCTGTACGTGCTTCCCCCGGCTCTCACAGCTGTACTAAGAGACAATCCCCGCAGCACAGTACAGGTTCTCAGCAGGATAAAAGCTGGTTTCTATAAAGTAATATTTCTCCCTTAAGAAAGTATAGTTTGTAACTCTGGCACTATCAAATTTCCAGGTCATCTTTGCTTGCTGGGAAAAAGAATCCTTATGAAGGGACATTGCTCCCTGGAGGGAGAAGAAGGCAACGATCTCCCTCGCTCCCAAACTGCCCCCGCGTCCCGGAAGGATGGCGACAATGGGCCACACGGAGGCCGCCGAGCTGTTGGGCAGAGGTGGTCTGGGTGACCACAGAAGGGAAGATCCCTTAAATGGATTGACTCCCACAGCCTTCGCGTAAAGCTCTCGCCAACTGACCAACGCGGTCATCAGCCGTGCTCTGATCAGTTTCAAGTTGTTGAAGTGGCTCAGCGGATTAATAGGATGTTGCGCTGGCTTTCTCTAACGCACACGCCTGGAATCATTTAATGCCATTTTCAAGGGCAAAAGGAAGGAGATGTGCTAGCACGGCCAGTGAACAGAGAATGAGGGAGCCCCCATCGCCACCACCAAACAGCGAGAAAGAGCACTGCGTGGGAGAACATGAGCCCTCCCATTGCACCCGCCTTGCACTCTCTCCGTCTAAACTCCTGGCCGGCACAGTTCCACTTTCCCGGGTCCCCGCCTCAAAGCTGCTAAGGGAAGGTCCCCTTCCCTCTAACACGAACCCCAAAGTACATATACCTGCCCATCTCACTGCACTTCTAGTCAGGAGAACACTACAAGGCAACATCTTTGTGACCTTTGGAGTTTACTTCGATTTTTCAAAAATCTGGAATAGACCTAGTAAAGGGGGAAGAAGAATCACTTGAGTAGAGTTGCACCCTGGGTAGCCTCAGGGTGAGGTTTACAACATCATTATTGGGTTCTATTTACTGAGTGTCTTACCTGCTCTATTATGTTTTTTTCAGGTGTGAGCTGTTTTTGATTTTTAATTGCTCTCATTTACCAAATGCCTTACTCATTACACTATCTGGCCTTTCAGATGCGCCCTCCTTTTTATTTCACTGTGAAGAGAGTCTAGCCTGACAAAATTGGTAACTTGCTTAGTAATCCAAGAACTGTGAAGCACTGTGTACAGGTTGAGCTGACAGATTCCATAGCGGTGACTGGCATTTGTCTTAGTCCTTATGATCAATGCTTTTTATAAGGACCAAAGAATTTGCCTTCGAAGAGAAATTTTAAATACTGACAATTGGTTCGATAAGGATCAAATATTTCGTTGCATCAAATGCCTTCCGTATTCAAAGGGACCGCTTCAGTGTCCTCCCATTATCTTCTAAAAACAAACAAGCAAACAAGTAAACCTTTGGGGTCTTTTGTAATTTAAAGAAGTTATAGTAGCGCTTAAATTTCTGAAAATGCCCATGTAGACAAATATATCCTAATATGTCTGCGGGAGGAGATAACAATGGAAACCCTTTCCAAAAAGTGTGAAGTCAGTGATAGATTGAATGGATATAATATACTTTATAATATTTTGGATGTTTACATTTTGTCATTTTTTTTCCCACTTAAATACTGGACAGAAAAATATTTTGGCTCATTTATTCTCTTCTAAGAAAGTCTAAGTTGCTTTACATGTGACCAAGCGCAGAGTTAACTAGAATCCCATAATCATACAATTCACTGTATAGATTCAGATATTCCGTGGCACAAATCATAACCAACAAAAAAATCAGAGCTGCAAAAAGAGAAAAAGCTTATATGAGCATATACCTATCTATTTGATTTCCTTCTAAAGCGTTTACTTTCTTTGTGCACTGTCTTTGGCCAACTACATTATCATTTAAGTTTTTTCTTTTTTAAAAAAATTTTTTTTGTAATATTTATTTATTTTTGAGAGAGAGAGAAAGCAGAGTATGAGTAGGGGTGGGGAGGGGCAGGGAGAGAGGGAGACACAGAACTTGAAGCAGGCTCCAGGCTCTGAGCTCTCAGCACAGAGCCCGACACGGGGCTCGAACTCACAAACTGTGAGATCATGACCTGAGCCGAATTCAGATGCTCAACTGACTGAGCCACCTAGGTGCCCCTATCATTTAAGTTTTAATCAGTACTCACGAGAAATCTCTCTGTCTCTCTCTCTCCAATGATTATAGGTCCTTTAGGTATTAGGTACTTTTCATGAACTCTCAGCCATTAGCTATGTGTGTGTATTCAATTACCAAAAATCTCTTTCAGATTTCTCTGTTTCAGAACTATCTAAAGAATGAATTGTGCTGGCAGCCATACTCATTAAGAAATAGCTTCATAAAAGCAATTTAACCAGGTGAGGGTCCCTGTGCTTATGTAACAGATGGATCAGGCTCTTCTAAGTTTAAAATTTTTCCCTTTTAAGGCTTTTGATCACCCTGGAGTCTTCATAGAAAGACCAAAAATCTATATACTTTCACATGTTCATAGTTAACTCACTTCAACATGTGATCACTTGGGCTAGGCCCTGGGGTTCAAACATGAATACCACATGTTTCCTCTTCAAGGACCTAACAATCTGAGAAGAAATCAGTAAATAAGATAGCCAACTGTGTCGCAACATAATAACTATAAAATTATCACTATGGAAAAGGCTCCCAGAGTATGTGAGAGCAAATGATCAATTCCTCCTAGAGGATGTGTAGAAAGGTCATAGACTCACTTTATTGCCTGCTTCCAAATATTTAATTTTTCCTTTGGGTGGGATTATAAGGATTATCCCCACTTTGGCTCCAGGGCTGAGTCTTCACAAGTATAACCCACTCCCAGACCTCTTCAGGCCATTAGCTCAAAAATGGACGCTATTATTTTCATTGGTCGTAGGGACTGGTAACAAGGATCCTTACGTCCCGTTGGAAGGCTTTAAATATTATCTGTGCACCAACAATTCTGAAATGTATCTTGCCAGTCTAGACTTCTCTCCCAAAGGTAGACTCAGATCCCTCTGCCTACTCAACTTCTTCACCTGGGTGTTGAGAGACTTCTAAGAGTCCACATGTCCAAAACCTACGCCAGGATCTTCCTCCCCAAACCTGCTCTATCTAGGGCCCTCCCCATCTCGATGGTTTAGGCCCAAATCTTGGAGACATTCCGGACTCTTCTTTCATCTCTCACCTCCTATCTGTCAGGAAATCTTGTTAGCCCTACACTCGGACGCTTTCCAGAATCCCACCATGCCTCATCACTCCCCTTGTGACCACCCTGGTCCAGCCATATTATCTCTTGCCTGTATTATTTTAGTAGACTTTTTTGAGTCTACTGATTTCCCAGATTCCATCCCCACGCCCCTACAGTCTGCCTTCAAAGCAGCAGCCACAGAGATCCTATCAAACCTGACTTGGATCATTTACTCTTTGATTCAAAACCCTGCAGATGAAAAGCCAGAGTCTTTATAGTGGCCCTTATGACTTGGCCCTCTGATACTTCCGTGATCTAATATCCAGCTGCTAATCCCTTATTCACTCCATTCCAGCTACACTGGTCCTCTGATGCTGTTTAAACATGCTGGGAATATTCCTGCTCAGGACCTTTGTGCTGGTTGTGTCTTCTGCCCGGAACACTCTTCCCTAAGCCATTCACATGTCTCTCTTTCACATCCTCATGTCTTTGCTCAAATACCATTTTCTGGATGAAGGCTCCCTGATCACCAACATAAACTTCAACCCCCCACCCCCTTCCTACACTCTCCATCCTCTTCACTCTGCACTATGTTTTTCTTTCTCCATGGACTTCATCATCATTTAACATGCTATATGAATTACATATGTGTAAAGTTTACATATAAAATATAAACAAATATATATATATATATATTTTAATGTTTATCTTCTCCCATTTGAATATATGCTTCAGAAGAGCAGGGATCTTTATTTAGTTTTGCTTACTGTTGTGTCCCAAGAACCGAGAAAGTTCCTGGCATGCTGTAGGTGCCCAATAAATATTTATTTTAATAAACAAATAAAATAGGAAAGTCAGAAAGGGCAAGAACTGAGAGAATTGGATCCAAAGCCTGATCAAACTATGCCTGAAGTCCACGCTGGACTTTTTTCAGTAGCCCAAAGCCACTGTTGGATTTTACTTTTTAAGCCAGTTTGAATTCAGTTTTCTGGTACTTATCAGCAAAAGCAGCCTAAGAGATCCAGAGAAACTTCAGAGACCTCGTATGAGGAGGGTCTTAAAAGGTAAATAGCATAGGGGAGCCTGGCTGGCTCAGTTGGTGGAGCACACAACTCTTGATCTTGGGGTTGTGAACTCAAACCCCAAGTTGGGTGTAGAGATTACTTAAAAAAATAAAACCTTAAAAAAAAAAGTGAGTAAGATCTCATACTCCTTCACAGCCAAGACATTTCCAAGAGTGGTCTGTATATTTTGTCTGCATTTCCTCGTCAGCTCTAAGTAGGCCTCCACACCTAGCACTGCACCAAAACTGTAGTCAGTCAGGCCATCAGGGGTCTTCTGATTGGACATGTGTTCAACTTTGATCTTGTTTGCCCTCTTTGTAGAGTTTGCCTCTTCTCTGCAGGGTTGGCCCACTTACCTCTCCGCCTTCCCTTTTTATTATACCACCTTCTTCTGGATTCCCCACTTTGTTTCTGGAAACTGCTTTACACCTCTGTGATGGAGGCTGGGCATCTCCTGAAATTTGGTGTTCTCCAGGGCTGCGTCTGTGGACCACATCACCTCAGACTCTGCAGTGTCCCTGGGAGGGATCCCCTCCAGTCCACGACTTCCATAATGGGTAGATGATCTGCCGCCCTTTCCCAAATTTCTGTGTCCACCTTAGACCTCAGAATACCACACACACACATTCCATAGCCTAGCTCTCAGTACCCCTTAGATCTCCCACAGGAATCCCAAACTCAGTAAAAGGAATCCATTGATTTTGAAGCAAAATCCTACTCCGGTCTTCCTTATGTGAATGCTCCCTCCTCTTCCAGTTGGTTCTCCAGCCATTTCTCCCTTAGATAAAAGCAGCCACTTCCTACCTGTGCTCCCGAACTTCAAGTGTCATTCTCTGCCTGTCCCCTCCACGACTGCCAATCTTTCTCTAACCGGTGTTCATTACTGGGGACAGCACCCCACCTAGGGGGCATTTGGGAAAGGTGACTGGGGTGGGGGGTTACTTCTTGTTACCACATAGATTGCGAGGCAGTGCAAGCATTTAATTGTCACGGTCCAGGGAAGCTAGACACCCTGCAGCACCTGGGGCAGCCACATGTCCCTCAAATGCCTTGCCAGTCAATTGTGCCACCAAAGCAACTATTGAAGTAATTCTCTTTTTGTTTCTTCTTTGTCTTATAATTAGGGCCTTGTTGATGTATATATATATATACACATATATATATGTACGTACATATATATGTATATATGTATATATATGTATGTACATATATATTACATACATATATATGTATATATGTATATATATATGTGTATATATATATATATATATATGTATATACTTGTGTGTGCTTAATCTTACAATCCTAGTTTGACCAGCATGCTGCTGCTTTTTTTTTTTTTTAAATCAGCGTATCTTTACCTTCAAATTTTGATTTCAAGATTTCTTTGAAAAAAGCAGAGGTCTAGATTTTTCCTATACTCTTGCACGGCAACAGGCAGCTGGAGCTGAACGGGGGCTGTACCCCTTCCACGGCACCTGCTCTCCAGAGTTCACTGCAGCCCCTGCCCCACGTTCTCCCCCACTGAGGCAAGAAAGTGAAGCATTGCCACTCATCAAAGTGTTTGCTATTGGTAACTCCCGTGGCTAAAAGAAGAGTCAAGTGTTTCTTTCATTCATTTGTTGTATCTATCAAAAACCAAAAAATGAAAGATAATGAATGGGGCCATGTCTTCAAGAAAATGGGAGGGAATGTATTTCTTTGAGGATGTGATGAGCTTTCTCATGTGTTTTCTTACTTTGACCAGCTTTATTCTGGTCTTAGAAATATTTAACTTTCTGGCATCTTCCCCAACCTAATTTTCAAATTGATTTAACCAAAGATGCAAATACAGCTGTTGTTTCCCTGCTTAAGTACAGAAATCCCTCAGTAGCTGTCCACTTTTTTTCAAGTGACAAGTCCAAAATCCTGTCCAGGACCCAGAAGACCCTCCCGGCCTCATCTGTCACCCCTCCCACTTACTCTTTCTTTCTTCATCTGCTCTTGAACGTTTCAAATCAGTTTCAAATACTCACCCGTTCTCTCATTCCCTCTTGCTTGTCTAGGGACATTCTTCAGGCCCTAACTCAGGCATCCTTCCTGTGAAAGGCCCCTTGATGTGAGTTATCATTCCCTGCACCTCCCTCCTCACCCTGAAATTTGAGTTAGTACTCCTCAGTGAGCTGTCCTAATGGGCCCACCCCCACTGTATTATCATTTACTGTTGTTCTTTGAGTGCATCCCATCAGACTGTGAGATGGTTGAGGTCAGACATCCAGATTTACTCCCCTCCATAGCCCCAGAATCTGGCCCATAGGAGGAGTTCAATATATGTGGAATCAACAAACACGTGGACAAGGAAAGAGAATTCCAGGCACAAGGAACAGCATGAGCAAAGGCACAGAAACATGAAGGCACAGGTTGTGTTTGGGAAATAACAGGAAGTTGGGTAGCTGGTGCTGTGCTTGGAGATGTGGTGGCAGCCAAATAAATCTGCAAAGGCTGTGGCATCAGATTATAAAGATCTCGGAAAACAAGACTGGGGAGGTTGGACTTTTCTCTGTAGGTGTTAGAGAGTCAAAGATGGGTTGAAGTAGGGAAAGCATGTGAGCAGAGGCATATGACAAAATTGAGAAGGACACAGAAATGCCATGTTTTTCTGGCTGCTCTTTTCCTTAAACATTAAATTTTTCCCTAGCAGTGATTAAATTGAGAAGACGAAGAGAGGGCAAAAACATGGAGAGGAGAGAGAGAAGTGATTAAGACAGTTAAAAAATAAAAGTGTCAGAGTTACGATGAGATATATGTGAAGTTCGAATTTTGGCTCTGTCTGAATTTTCTTAATTCTTAATTTCTGCTTCCACATCCGAGATGTTAAGGTAACAACTTTTTACCCTCCTCAGAGGGTTGCTAATGATTAATTGAAATAATGTGTGTCGGGGCACCTGGCTGGCTTAGTCAGTAGAGCATGCAACTCTTGATCTCAGGTGGTGAGTTCAAGCCCCACATTGGGTGCAGAGCTTACTTAAAATAACACATGCCCGCTACAAAGCTTGTCCAAAGTAAGTGTTCAAATAACATTAGCTGTTGGTGTGGCTCCCCATTGCGTGCCACCTCCAGATGGCTCCCGGAGCAAAGCAGAGAAAGTTACAGTTGAGAATGGAGGCAACTGTTTCTGCTCTGAAGAGAACACGGTGATGCTTACTGATGCTACCTTGCTCCCAGCCACAAATTAGGCAACATTCCCTTGCCTTTCCTCCTATCAAAAACTGGCCCTGTGAGCTTATTGCTGTAGGGCTATTGGTGAGAGAAAGTTTGCTTCAGGCACAGCTGTGGTGTGTGGACATCACCAGGGGCCTCCTCTCTTACAACTTCCTGGTCCTTGAGTCCTTCTAGATGTGATCCTGACACCGATGAGACTCTAGAGGCAGCTGTTCTCATCCTGCCCCTGACTCAGGTCTCAGGGCAATTGTTTCTTCGTTGCCTGACCTTTTTTACCTAGATTCTGTTCCCTCGAGTTCTACAGAGGTGACTGAAGGCAAGGTGGCCACTGAATTCACAATGAAAGGGACAGTGACTTAATGTATGAGCCCTCTCTCATCTGGTAAGTCTCTGCCTAAAGAAAGGGGGTGTTTCCCCACTTCTAGGCCAATAGGTTTGATGAGAAGTGATCAGGGTCACTTGTGGGCTGAACGTTGAATGGCTGACATAAAATCCCTAGAGGTCTTTTCTCCTCTGCATGTGACCAACAAGGTCCAAGATGGTGGCTGCTCCATCCCTGAATGACTATCCCTGAATGACTATCATGGGCGGACCTTTGCCCTGCTAACCTACATGGATGTGTAGCATTAAGTTAGAAATAATTAGTTGCTTTAAGCCCATGAGAATATAGGGCAGTTTGTTATGTAGCATAAACAGCCTAGACTGACTGATACACTAAATACAGTTAAGAACTTTTATGCATACACTATTCATCCTCCAAATAAATCTAGGAGGCAGGTATTATTGTTATGCACCCCCCCCCCCTTTTTTTGAGAGAGAATCAAAGAGAGAAGAAGGCAGAATCCCAAGCAGGCGCCACACCTTCAGCGCAGGGCCTGACTCAGGACTCAAACCCATGAACCGCGAGATGGTGACCTGAGCCGAAATCAAGAGTCGGACACTTAACTCCCTGAGCCACCCAGGCGCCCTTGTTATGCCCATTTCAAGGATGAAAAAGCCTAGGCTGAGAGAAGTTAATTAAGTTGTCTATGGTCACTGCAGATGGCTAAGGCAATTTTTTATTCCACGTCTCTCTGGCTCCCAGTCCTGGCTCTTAATCAGCGCTCCACCTCTGTCCTTTCGGTCTAGGTGCTTTCTGAACCAGGAAGAAAATAACGCTTGTTACACATTCTCCCCAAACACATATTTACTTCATCTTGCCACCCACCACATGAGCTCAGATTTCCTATCGTACTTAACATCCACATGTTAAAAAAGCAAAATTCTGTTTCTGACAAACTGCGGTAGCACCATAAATTATAGTTCAATGGCTGGCATTCTATCACTTTCCTGAAAATATGACCTGGCAAATATAACTTCTTCTCACAGCAAGCAGCCCTCAGCTAAGAAAATTAGTTTTATTAACCAAAAAATCATTCTTCGGCTTGATGGCTGTGCAGCTGACCTTTGGCCTCCTGTAATATAGCAATGTGTCTACCACAGTAAAAATGCCAGAGTAAGACAGGTCCCACAAAAGGCAATAAAGGAACAACATTCCAAAGACAAATGCACTTGAGACACATATGACAGCCATGGGAAGGGAGAGTAATCAGTTATAAGAAATGACAGTGTTTTGGCAGCTTCAGCTACTTTAACTGACAGGACACATAAAACTAATGTAAATTATTTTTTTTAAAGAGCAAGTCAAAAGATTTTCAAATACGAATCGGAGTTAGTTTTGGAGTTTGATTTAAGTCTGCTGGGTATTCCTAGTCTTTCAATGCACCGAGGTCGGCATTTTCCCTGGTACAAGCATTAAAATCTTTCTTGTTCTACTCATTTTTCTTTGGTCATTTGATTTAATCTGGGTTTTATTTTGCTGTTAATCCTCTCAGATTGACTTTGCCCTTCCAATATTCTCTTTGAGGCGTATCCTCATCTGGGGGTGTGTTTACAGTTACGTGTAAATCCCCCGTGAATTTCACTGGAGTATAGAGGGCAGTCCATTGAAATAGCCATTGTTGCTTCAAATGCAACCTGTTCTAAAAAGATCGTGAGATATTCCAACTTTTGGACGTTTTAAATGGGGACCCTAAAATACTACCACGACTTACTTCTAAAATGCCTATAAAGGGCTCTCGGGGAGGCAGAAGTGAAAGTCTTAAGCTACGTTCACATTTATCCTGTGAACAGAAGGAAGAAACCAAACCAATAACCAAACTAAGTACCCTCCTCCTGAAGGCATTTCTTTCCCTAGCGTATCCCTTACTCATCACTACTCGCACTGGGCCGAGCGGGTTCTGCTTTATTTGCCGCTCAAAGACGAGGGTATTGGGATTCTTGCTAAAGTACGGGACCTAAATCCAGGGGCTTCTGAAGTCTTCAGTGGCTTAATGTTCAAAACTTTACTTCCTCAAGATGAAGGTTCAGACACAATTTAGGTCAAAGGTTAAAGAAGTCTGCCATTCAGCGGACAGATAAGGATTTTGAAGGTTGCCGCGCGGCGGCGGGGTGGCTGGGCCAGCCTGGGAAGCTGGAAGAGAAACGAGACTCGGCCCCACCCTCGGCTATCTGCCTCTGGTTTCCTGAAGAACTAATGTTCATTAAATTCCTCTCCCTTAATAAAGAAGAAAGATTCACACCCACCAAGAAAAGTAAATGCTATTCTGGCAAAGTAGGTCAGCGTCGTGTGTCCCCGCTGGCAGTTCTCTGTGGTGTGGGCTTCGCGGATGAGTCACAGGTATTTAGGCAACTGTGCTTGATTAAACTTCCCCTTTTCCCCATCTGAAGGCTCTAGTGTCTCTTAGTCGGAGAGAGATGGAGTTGGCGGGTGTCTCTCTCTCGGAAGACTCGTAAGTGAAGACAGCAGATCTGAGGTCTACCTGGGCGCCAGCTTGATTTGGAACCGAAGCATCAGAAACATATACGCCGCGTGCCGAGAAGCCGCTGTCACATGAAAGCGGCTTAGCAGCATGGGAACTTTATTTATTTATTTATTTTTACAACCCGTTTTAATGGGATTGGATTCAGTGCTAAAAAATTGTACTCTCTGCTCTTAAAAACAGAAGTGCAGACACATCGCCCCCAGACTTCTGGTTCTGTCTCCAGACTCATCAATATGGCCGTTTAGCACTTCTGTGGTAATCAGAGAGCCACGGTAAGGATTTTCTCGTTGAAGCAGTAAGACAACAGCAGTCTTTGGATGTAGTTCTGGGGCGTCGCAGGAGAGTGACGCACGGGTTATGGATGTCGGTGCAAATGCAAAAAGTAAACCTCCCCTATGCAAGCAGATGAGGTGGCATTCGTGACTCTCCCACGCACATGGCCTCAGACAAGTGTCCCCAGAGCCAGATTGTACCCATGGGGACAAGTGTACCCAGAGCAAGATTTTTGAGGGGCGCCCAGGTGGCTCAGTAGGGTGAGCGTCCGGCTCCTGATTTTGGCTCATGATTGTAAAATCAATCGTCCTGCATCGGGCTCTACGGGGACAGTGCAGAACCTGCTTGGGATACTCTCTCTCTCTCTCTCTCTCAGTCTGCCCCTCCCTCACACTCCCTCTCAAAATAAATAAATAAACATTAAAAAAAAAAAGATTTTTGTAAAGGAGGACTTAATAATCGTTACAAAAGATTTCACATGCGTGTTCCCATTGCTGGAGCCAGAGAACAAGAGCTAGGAATTCTTGGGTCTTGTGATTACATCCATTGCCAACTCACTGTGCACTTGAGCCTTATGTATTTTCCACTTCTGTTTTTCTTTTTTTTTTTTTTTTAATTTGTTTAATGTTTATTTATTTTTTTGAGAGACAGAGAGACACAGAGCACGAGTGGGGGAGGGGTAGAGAGAGAGAGACGGAGACAGAATCCGAAGCAGGCTCCAGGCTCTGAGCTGTTAGCACATATCCCAGTGTGGGATTCGAACTCACAAACCGTGAGATCGTGACCTGAGCTGAAGTCGGATGCTTAACCCACCGAGCCACCCAGGCGCCCCTCCACTGCTATTTTTCATGACTGTACAGGAATATAACTCTGCAATAAACCGATGGGGAGGGCTACCTTTTCCCTGCACATTAGCTAGCCTCTCGGAAGTAACTTTTTTGTGTGTCCTTGCTTAGCACAGGTAGAAACCAGCGCAAGGCACGGCCAGGCTTGGAGTTGGCACCTAGAGGGAGCGGCTGTGTGACCTGAGTCCCCACCTTCTCTTCTCATGTGCCCCCAAAGCTTTCTTGAGTTGTGTTAGAAAGACATGTGGCCATTGGTTAGAAGTGCTTCTGTCTTAAAAGAAAAATGCTCACCTCAAACCTCAGGTAAGTCCATTTGAGAGGGAAGCAAAGAGTAGGGACATGAAAGAAGCACTGGGTTAATTATCTGCACGCATTACTCTCAGCAGCCACCCAGGACCAGGGCCCAGGGCTTCACCAGCTCGTGGGTCATCTGGGCATGTTGTTAAATGCAGATTCTGATTCCCTGGGTCTGGGGTGGTCCTGAGATTCAGCATTTCTAGCAGGGTCTCAGGCGATGTGCGGTTGTGAGTAACAAAGAAACGATGTAATCTTGGCTCAAATCCTGGTACGAACAAATGTCATCATATGCAGCAGGCACTTAATCTAACCAAACTCCAGTGTTTTCTTCTGTTCTGGGTATTAACTATGATGGCATCTTGGAAATGCAGATGAGAAATGACAAGGGCTGGAAAGAAGGCCATGGTAATCGGGTGGACATAAGGGTAGATATAAGCCCCTGAGACCCCTAAGGAGGCCAAATTAATGGGATCGACTTACTGCAGGAAGTGGGGTGCCGGAAAGAGTCAAGGATGCTCCCCGGGTTGTGGAAGTGGATGGGCAGGTGCACATGGTTGCCTGAAGACAGGGGAGCACACGGTGAGAGAGGGGAGAGGCCACCCTGGGGAGAAATGACAAATACAATTTGGGGCACACTGAGCTGGGGATGGGGGCTGGAGACACAGGTTCGAAAGGGCTCACACGGGAGACCAAGTGGAGTGACCCGAAAGGAAAAGCCGGGAAGAAGCTGGCAAACACTCGTGTTTAGGGCATAAGTGGCAGAAGAATCTACAAAAGAGACGGAGAAAGATGTGCCCACGGGTAGGAAGAAAGCCAGGAACGCGTGGCACCTTGTGCTGGGAGGCTGGGAAGGGTAACGCTGGCGAAGACGGAGTGAGTGGGAGAGGACGCCTGTTTGGGAGAGAAGATAGCAATTCTGAATTGGAGACACTGATTGTGAGATGTGGGACAGTGACCTGTGACTTTGCCAGGAGCTGCACCCGCAGAGGGGTGCCATGGGGGTCCAGCCCAAGCCGACCAGAGTGGGGAGGTGGCGGGTCACAATCAGGATACACTGGGAACCGCACACAGAGGCCCTGCGATGGGGGGTGGGGGAGTGGGGGCAGCCGGAGCGCGGGGTTTCACACAGGCTGACCCAGGCCAGTTTCCCAGTTTCCCCCACTTTTCGTTTTTAAAAGTTAGCAATTAGAAATGCTAAAAAAAGGGGCGCCTGGGTGGCTCAGTCGGTTAAGCGTCTGACTTCGGCTCAGGTCATGATCTCACAGTTCGTGAGTTCGAGCCGCGCATCGGGCTCTGTGCTGACAGCTCAGAGCCTGGAGTCTGCTTCACATTCTGTGTCTCCCTCCCCCTCTCCCTCTCCCTCTCTCTCTCTCTCTCTCTCTCTGCCCCTTCCCTGCTCATGCTCTGTCTCAAAAATAAAGAAACATTAAAAAAAATTTTTTTAAATGCTAAAAACAAATTCTCCATGAAGAAAATGTTTAAACCTTTCAATACAATATCATAAGTATTAGAGAGTGAAAGCATCAGCAGAAATTGGAAAGGAGCCTTTCAACCTAATCTGTGGAACAGCTGCCCCACTAGTTGAAAAGTTTAACAAAGCGAACTTTTTATGAGCCAAATGGCACATAACTGACTGGAATACTTTCTGACAGAGTTGGCCAAAGTGACAGATGATTTTAAGAAGCGTGCATGTGCCCGAGGCCTTTGGTAAGCTCCTTTTGGTAGAGAGTTTTAGGGTGTTCCATCTACATTATCTCTGAGACATATCTGAGACAGCAGGCTGTGTAGCCCTTTTGATTTTCCCTGATCTTGCAGTGACCAGAAAGCCAACATCAGAACCGAGATGTAGAAAGAGTTACGTAAAAATTCTAACGTGAGCCAAAACATGGTATGTGCCGGGGTCAAAATGAACAGCCAGGCTTGGGAATGCGACCTTGTCTTGTTCATCTTGCCATCCCACACTTTAGCTAACCGAGGACCCAGCCCACAGAGACCCTTCACAAATGTTTGTGGAATGAAAGGCAACATAAAATATTGCATTTAGCAAGCCCCGCTCAAATCCCACTACTTCAGAGGGCTTTGCCTGACGAATCCCACTCTCAGAAGGCACTTTGTACTCGTGGATTTCTATATAAGCTTTTAATCTTGCCATCTTGCAATTATTATTATTCATGTGTTGTTTTTAATTATTCTCTTATTAATTTGTGTGTGTGTGTGTGCATGTGTGTGTGCACACGTGTGCGTGTGCCTCACTTCTATTGACTACAGGTCCCTTCAGTCAGATCCTTTATGTTTTTTTCTGTTTTGAATTCCCAAAGTGCCTTATACGGGTCTGGGCACTGCGGATGCTTAAAAATACTTGTTGATGAAAAATCTCTCCTCTGCCTGGATTGCACGGTCAGATATTTTAATCACTACCAATAATTCTCCTGTCCCGAGTATGTATGCTTTTCTACTTCATAGGGAAAAAATGAGAAATACTCAAGTGCTAAGATTTTGTAATCGAATGAATTTCTAAGATAACTAAGACTTGATTTTTCTCTAGAAGGTCAGTAGAGTCCTTATTTTTGGCCGCAAACTCTCACACACACCTAAAGGCTAGCCTAGAGTTGATAATACATCGCATCCAAGCTGGGGCTCTCACATACCAAACACATAGTGCACTTCAATTCTGTAGATCAGTGATGCAAAAAAATACACTCCCTATTTCACATACAAACAAATATATCATGGGAAAGATCCAAAGCAGCGATTGTACGAACTAAATGAATTCTTTATGATTTACTAAAATTGGACATTTCCCTGGTGAGCATTCATTTCATCAAGATGCTTGATAGAAGCAGAAAGTTTTCCAAGTCAGAGAAGAACCAGTCCTGTTTGGCACAACAATCAACATTAAAAAGGGCGAGATACGGGGTGCCTGTGTGGCTCAGTCTATTGAGTTTCCAACTTTGGCTTAGGTCATGATCTCATGGTTTGGTTCGTGAGTTCGAGCCCCATGTCGGGCTCTCTGCTGTCAGCACAGAGCCTGCTTTGGATCCTCTGTCTCCCTCTCTCTCTGCCCCTTCCCTGCACGTGCTCTCTATCTCTCAAAAATAAAATAAAAACTTTTTTTTTAAAAAAGACTAGATGCTTCTTTTTCATATTTAGGGAAATGCAAACATCAAAAGGCAATCTCTTTTGATAACTATAATTACAGTCTTCATGTAGTATACAACTATAATATACACCTTTTGTAGGCTTACCATAAAATTCATTCATTCATTCATTCATTCATTCAACAAATATTTATTGAGCACCCACAAAAGGGGCTAAGGATATGTGAGAAAAGCAAACAAAATCCCTGTCTTCAGCTACCACATTCTGGTTTAATAAAACAACATCAGCACAAATGGCATTATATTTTGGAATTAAAAGAAATTGCTTAGGGTTTTTTTTCTGGAGAATATATTTAAAATTCAGAACAACACCATGGTCAATTGAGGTTATAATTGTCATTTTAAATAAAAATTTCTAAATAGTTTCTTTTTTTAATAATTTTTAAAAATTTAAATTTTTAAAAAAGTTTTATTTATTTATTACTGACAGAGAGAGAACACAAGCTGCGGAGGGGCAGAGAGAGAGGGAGACACAGAATCTGAAGCAGGCTCCAGGCTCTGAGCTGTCAGCACAGAGCCCAATGGGGGGCTTGAACCCATGAACTGTGATATCACGACTTAAGCCGAAGTCAGGCACTTAACTGACCGAGCCACCCAGGCCCCCCTGAAATACTTTCTTATTCAATATTTTAAGTCCACCAAATAATAATTACATAAAAGAACCACTACCTAGTCTTACGGATGAAGCCTATGGAGACTCAGGAAATACACATTTTTCTATGTTTTAAGCTTTTATGACAGAATACCTGGAGTCTTCTATAACATATAGCCTGATTACTTGCCAGGTTAATTAAGGTAGAATCTAGTCTAAGATTGATCACAAAGAATTTACTTACAGGACTTCTATGATCTATTAAAAGTGAGTTTCAATTCAGGCTCCCCGGTTTTATTGTTATCTATGAAGCCACCGGGATGAGCAAAGTCTTTTGGTGCCAAGTACTTAACTCTAGCTCAGCACAGATAGCTGTGTTTTGAAAAGAAGACCATTTGAGTGATAGATTCTTTTGGCCTACACGTTGACCTTATTGTTCTGTTTCCCAAAGCTGCTCATGTTGTGGTTATTGTAATAAAGCTCAGCTATTGAAAACCCGAGGCTACGCATCATAGCACGTGCTTATTGGATGACATGTTTATTATTTTTCTTTCCGCTGGTTTTATGGTACGTTCCCACGGTGGCACATGAGTAACTATATATGTTTGTTTTTGAGGTGTGTGAGTTGGCTCAGAGATCGACAGCAGTGCTAGCCTCACCTGTGGCTGTATGCTTGTTAGAATTCCAAGAACCGTAAAGGATCAAAGGTAGCCCCCGGTACCTTGGAGGAACATGGCCCGAATTTCCTGGCCGAAGACTTTAATTCAAAGCTCATTTATTAAGAGGACTATTAATTAGTTTGTCTCCTTCCTCTGTTACAAACGAGAGCAGGCAACATGTTATGGGAATGCCTATGTTCTAAACTGAGTCCCTGCAGCATTCCCTCGCAATGCACCCTTTTCGAGAGACTAGATCCTTTAGACCCATTTACTCTGGCGTAAGAAAGTCCAATTTGTTGATTGCTGTGAGGAGAGAAAAGCCAACTCTATCGATGACATTACCTACATGAGACCAGTTATCCCAGAAGAAAAAGAAATATGATTTTAACCTTTGCCTGAAAAATATGTTTTAGAAAACAGTTTGTCTCTAAAGTATCAAACATTAGCAAATCTGCTTGCTTTGTATTTTTGAGGTCTGCCACTCTGTCACATTCTTTTTTTCCCATTAGAAACTTTGGCTTTCTCGTTGGTTCTTGATTAAAATTCCTTGGATTGCCTCAAAGTGCAATCCCTTAGACAAATTTAGTTGCCTTTAAAAAACGCCAGCCATAGAAAGCCCAGTAGGAAAACAAGCATTATTCTAGAGAGCAGCAACCCTGGAAAGACAGTTTTGTTAGTGGAAACACATTAGTCTTTCACAAACTAAGCAACGATGATATTTACAGAGCAGTTTATAAAAGGTCAAATGCGCGTCTTCTGCCAAGGAGCGATGCTTCTCCCTGCCAAAAGGAGAGCAGGTTGTTCAAATTGGGGGTTCATGGACATGTTTCCAGGATTCCAAGACTTTTAGGGTATTTAAAATATTTGTAATTGCTTTGTTTCAAGAAAAGACTAAAGAGTTCAATGTTCCACCTTTTAGCAGTTACAAAGACAGAACTTGTCTTTGCTGTTAGAATTCTGAACGGAAGGAGATAGCTATAGAATGAGATCTTAATTTTTAAGCCGGCGTTTCCCAAAGTGGACTCCACTGATGTATTGCGGGTTGTGCGGAGATTAATCTACCATCTTAAGAGGGGTCCGGGCAATATTCAAGTTTGAGAACCCGTGCTCGGCAGTGGGACCGGCTCCACACTGCAGAAAGGGCCGGCAAAGGTAGAGGGCGCCACCGTGAGGCTTCCATTTCAACGCTTGTCATTTCAATTGTGGTGGGTTAGAGATCACAGGGAAGCAGTGCTATCTGTTGAAGAGACATCAGACAGTGTAGTAAAAAGGGTAATCCATTTATTTTTAGAGAAGTTTTCCACTCAGAGATCATACACGCTGCAGATCACAGAAACACATGCAAGCATGAAATTTAATTTTTAGGAACTCTTTCCCGGGGCTTCCACAGAAAGCGACAGTGAAAGGAAAATGATAATCATGACAAGGCAATTATAGAAAGGTTTGGGGGAAATGAAAAACTTCGAGAACACGTCGTTAAAAATATTTTTTAATTAAAAAAATCACGCAAGCTGTATTATTTTAGCTCAAAAGAGCTAAATGAACATGGCAGAGACAATACTTTTAAACTTTAAAATAGTAAAAAAAAAAAAAAAAAGGTGTGCGTGTTTTTCTCCAACCTGATTTTTTACCCCCGTGGTGATTCAGAATTTATAAACGTGATAAATATTGACTTATGAGGCTTCCAGCAGACGGAATGAAACATGCAGTAAAACAAAAGCAATACATTTGTGCTTTCAGCATGAAATGAGTAAGAGATTAAGCGGAGGCCTCCCTAGATTATTAAGAGGGAACAAAGTGGATAATATTAGTGTTTATGCACAACTGCATGCCATTTCCAGCAAATAAATATGGCAAATTAAGAAAGGAAACTCAACCATGATTCCCCCCCCCCACCCCCACCCAGGGCGATAATTCCTTTTCCTGTAATTTTCTGTTTTTGAAAAACATTCCTGAAAAACAATAATAAAAAAAGTTTATATTCTCTTTGAGTTTCCTGATACCCCTTTCAGTGGCATGTCTTCAACCAAATACTCAGTGAACATTTGAGAATTAAGATTTGGCACACTGAACAGCACTGAGAAAGAATACCAGCACAGGAGAATACACATTTCCTGAGATTCCCCAGCATTCAGGAGATACCACCAACAGAAGATGGACTTTTTGAAACTTACACTCAGATCTTTCCCGGCAGCAATGGCACATTGCAACAGAAATTCAAACCGTGGAAGAACTACTTTATGACGTGATATAATCACACTGGCACGAGTGTCTGTTCCTCCAAAAAAAAATCTTTGGGAAGAACTTTTAGCTGAAATATGGGCCAAAATGGCAATTTTTCCCTGCATTAGTTGAAATAGTATGTGATGAAAGGATGAAAGCCCACTTACCAGTGTTTTGGTTTTGAACACACACACACACACACACACACACGCACGCATACACACATGGACACACAGAGGCGCACACACAGGCACTTTCCACGCCCCCCTAAAGGTTGCTACCTTTGTTACATTGATAAAATGCTCTCTCGGTCCAGTGGGAAAACAAGAGGCCTCTTATGTGTCAGTTTTTCCAAACCGTCATCACCATAGCAAAATAATTTGTCAAATTGTCAAAATTTACAGCTATCCCAGACCCGGAAAATTTTGACCGAGGTTATGCCTTCACAAGGTGCCAATCTGACTCCCAGAGCTGTAAACATGATGGCCGAAGTGACAGCCTGGCCACAAATCCGTCTGGCAGCTTCATTAGGCATCTCTCGCCTGACTGATTAAACTGCATTTAAGACCCACTTTTATTTTTTCAAGCCTTTTGTTTAAATTAAAAGGTCATGTTTTCAAGCAAATGATCCGCTGCTCCCCTCAGCCTAGCACCATAATACAGTTACTTTATTACTAGTGTTACCCCAAAAGCTCCAGTCAGCTGTCTAGGCACACCGGCCAGGGCCCCTCCCTTGGGGCTGGCCAGGACCCTGGGGTTAGTACAGTAGGGCCTAGGGAGGGAGCCTGGCTGGGGGAACATTCAAGTTGTTGAATAACAAAATCCTAATGGAAGCCTAATGGCAAAACGGGGTTCGAAATGTAAGGCACCCCTGCCATTTGGACATCCTTCCTTTGCAATTTGAGCAGTAGGTTTTGATTTGGCTTAAACGGACAGCATTTCACAAACCTCTGTATTTTATCTCTGTCCGTGTTGGAAAAACAACCAAAAAAAAAAATCAACTTTCTCAGAGCATGGATAATGGCATCACGAAAATATAATAGACACACGCGTCACACTTTGAATAGTATTTGCTAACTGTGGTATATCAAGAGGTTCATATTATGTATAAAACAGAGAGTAGGCCCATACTCATAAGCCCCTACCTCCGGCATTCAAGCCAAAGAAGGCCATGGAGGAAGCTTTGCTTCCTCTTTCTTGTGGTTTTTCTGTTAAAGTGCATGGCAAATACAGAGGAACCATCTGAGATATAAGGTATCACCGGGCTGTTTTAACTTTGTGGGCAGCCACTAAAGCTGTTCCCCATTCATTTCATATCAGGCCCAGGAGGCGGAATCTACAAACTAGAGACTATGGATGCAAGGGCGGCTCAGCTTCAGTATAAAAGAGGAGGAAGAAGCTGTCTGTTTGCAGGCCTGTTTTTGCCTTCGTCCTTTGTCATGAATTTGACGAAAGAAGCCAGGTCAGGAAGCATCTACACAGGTGTCGGGATTGATGCTGGGAATTAGTTTTACTTCCTGGTGCTGATAGGTTTCATTTGGTAGGTTTAGAATTTTGAGCTTTTATCTGTTATTAAGTTCTATGCCAAATTGATTTTTGGATTCGATTTCCATCTTTCTCTTTTCTCTTTCTTTCTTTCTTTCTTCCTCCTTTTTTTACATTTTCAATTATAATTAAATCCGCCATAATCATCAAGGGTTGAGCAGAACTGGTGCTGGCCAACCCCTAGTGAGCATCAGTAACTCAGTGTGAACAGGGTCAGTGAACCATATTAAAGAAATAGTATTGCCTTTTCATTTTCATTTCAATGAGATTCAACCGATAATAAATACATTTGCATGTTGATATGCAAATAAAACCCCCAAACAAACAAGCAAACAACCCCCCCCCCACACACACACGTTCACATACTTGGAATGTAAGCAATTTCTAGTTCTTTGAGAATATTGCTAGGCTATCTGTTCCGCAAAGCCCACTGTTCCTGAAACACATGCCTGTGAGCCTATTTGCGGGAGACTTTGCTCCCCTCGATGTGTGGGGAGTTTACACGTGGGCACCGAGAAGAAAAGAGAATCTAGATTTTTGTACTTAAATGAAGGAACTTTTGCATTTTCATGTCTCTAACCTTCTGATGCTGCAAATTAAAATAAAACAAAACAGAACAGGAAAACTGGATTATAGAAAAATAAAATACACATAGTGTGGTCAAGTCATTACATAACCTGAATAATATGCCTAAGAGTCAAAGGCAGCTAGTTTTCAATTCTGGCACCTAAAATTTAGATTAATAATAAAAATATCTTCCAAAAGGTACAGAATTCCTAGGTATATTTACCAGCTTGCAAATTTCGAAAAGGGTAGTTTACCATTAAGCTCTTTAAAAAACAAATCACTATAAAAAGTGTATTAACAACAACAACAACAAAATATATCTCTCTATATATATATACTAACACATACTCTAAATTAGGATCACTCGGAACATTACACGAGTGTGTCCCTATTTTGTTTTATGCAGCACAAAGTCCAAATTAATTTTAAACCTTAAAGTTGATTTCAATAACTTTAGTAAGGAAACACATATGTAATATCCCTTGTACCTCATCAGTGCTTAACAAATGCTGTTTGTAGTTAGTGATTAGTTTCTAATAAATAATCTGACTACTAATGATCAAAGTAGTTGCTATTCTACACCTTCCAGTCCTGATCCAATATTTCAATAAAATAAACCAACCGTTACTTATGGAACACAAATACATAAATAAACAAAGCCAATAATTTCAAAATGTTTTCAGATATCAAAACCTTCTTAAAATCAAGCTCACGTCATCAGTTTTAGGTGCAAAGATTTTCCCCCAAATAATGCCACGTTGGCAGGAAGAAGGGGAGATATTTTTCTAGTCTTTTCCTATAATGTTTTCACTCTGAAAATAAGAATCCGTTTTCCATTTGGAAATCTCTTCCAAGTGGGTCTGAATCCAAATAACTTACAATTTGTTCCATTCATTAATCATGAAAGCACTAAATATGTTTTTGAATACACTATATCAGTACTGATGGACCTATTTAGCAAAGCAATGTATCAGCTATATACAAAAGCCATTTTAACAGCCTCTTTAATAAAGTCGGAGACAAAAAATACCAAGGCACAGTGATATGTGTTTAATTAGGAGGTATACTGTACTTAGGAACATTCTAATGAATAATAAATGATGTTTTATTTCCTGTGTCTGAGACACAAAGCCAAATAATCAAGAATCAAAGCAACTCAGAGTATTAGGTAACAATCAGTAAACTTGGGCAAGATCCTTTTTCCCTCTCAAGTTTAATTGGCTCATTGTTCCCAGGAACTATAAACCATGGGGTTGGTGGCAGTGCTGAAGTTTACTTCTATAAAGGAAGATTAACATATTCTGGAACTTTACACTAATCCTTGTTTTGAGTTAACTCAAGCAGATTGGATTAGTAATTCTTACCTACCACCCACTAGAAGGGACCCCAGCTTCTTTTCTTTGACAAACGGTGGTATTGTACCCCTTCTGTACATTATCTCCCACCGAAAACATTGTGGGGAAAAGAAATTGTGTTATATGAGGGGGGCAGGAACCCAGAGTTTCTCTATTATCAGCTTGGTGCACATTTGGTTAATTCAGCCTGTGGTGGGGACTCTGAGAAGTTCATTAAACATTTCCTCCTCACTGAATGTGGGGAGGGCTGTGGCCGGAGGGCGAGAGAAAAGCCTTCTCCCGCCCAGCCCTGTCGGACCATTTCCATATCCCTTCTTCCCTTGTATTCCCTCAACTCTCACATATGAACCCAAAAAAGTAACTGGCCCATTCTCCAGAAGAGCGATTAGGTACTTCTGTTCTTCCTACTATCGTGACTTCATCTACATACTGAGGTGGCGTCTCTAGTCTTGAAAGAAAAGAATACCAACGAAATTAAGTGCTGTCGAGTCCCACAAAGGAGATGCCCTCACCCTGTCGACCTCCCAGTCCTAGGCTTGTTGCCATGTGCCTGAAGAAGTTTGATTTTCCAGTTATAAGTAAACACTTGAAAACTTCTTTCTTTTTTGCAGTTTCATTGAGATACAATTGGCAAACAGCACTGTTAAGTTTAAGATACATAGGACAATGATTTGACTGACACGAATTGTGAAATGATTACCATATAAGTTTAGTTAACATCTGTCCTCTCATACGGATGCAGGAAAAAAAGGAAAGGAAAAAGCAAAAAATATGTTTTTTCCTTGCGCTAAGAACCCTTGAGATCTACTCTCTTTGGAACTTTCAGGTACGCCACACAGCAGAGTTAATTATAGTCATCATGTGCACATCACATCCCTGGGACTTATCTTCTAACTGGAAGTTTGTACCTTTTAACCACTTGTGTCCAATTCTCCTTTGATTCCTTTCTTTAATTTTCCAACAGTCATAAACGGGGAGCCACACCCACTCAGGACCTACTTCCCTTCCCTATAGAACACTGTCCTACAAATCTACTGCTGTCCTCGTTTGCTTAATTGCTTCGGCTTCAGAGCAGCCAGATGGCTCTTTTGTCATGATGGGACATAGTTAATTACTGGCGTTACTATGAACAATTATTAGAAACAGATAAAACCGTCCATTTTTCGTTCTGTGAATGGAAGTCTAAATCTTAACTATTGTTTTACTTGAAATAACCAAAATAATGTAGTCTGAAGCAGGATTTCCAGTACATTAGTTTTGAATCTGATGTTTAAGATTCTTTGACCTCGTTCCTGTAAGTGGACTCCAGCAAATGAAAACAAATTACGTACTGACCATTAAATGAGGAATAGCGATCTACAGCGACTTTGAGGAATTTGAAAGGAGCAAGGAGGGATATTTGCTTGGCATCCACTGGGCACCAGGCTCTCGGCTGAGCAATTTATATACAATCTGAGTGAGCGGACACTGGTTTGCATGGATGTAGAATCCCAGAAGTTAGAATGAAGTGCTCGGGGCCATACAGCGAGAGTAGGGCTTTGAACCCAGGTCGACTTGATTCCAGTACTCATACTGTTTTCTGTACCAAGTGTCTTCAGGTTTTGGGAGCTATATGTTAATAAGTTATAAACACTGAACAGTAAACGAATCCACTTTACATGTTTGCCATGCCTCGGATGACGCTGATTGACAGAAAGGGGAGGGACGAGAGGCTGGACAAGAAATGAGCTGCGGGCAAACTCCCCCACCCAGCAGGCAGGCCTGGGTAGGACTGGTAACCATTGGCTGCCCATGCTCACGAATACCTAGAAACGCTTTAAAGGGACCTCCGACTGTGGAGGTGAGGGCTTCAAGAAAGGACATCACCTACCTCTAAACTGTGTCTCTGCCTCCTTCCCTGCCCCCAACCTTCCCAGCAGTGTCTGTTCAGTGCTGGCCTGGAAACCAGACCAGCCGCCCTCCAGGCCCATAGACAAAAATCACAAAGCAGGTCCACGACGCCGACCCAGACCCTCTGCCTACAGCACTGTCACCTCTTGCTAGTGCCTAGACCCCATTTTCACTGGCTGCAAAATCTTGGTCCCCTGACCCAGGTGCACCCCTCCCTCCCTCTGGCCTCCCTCCAGCCCCTCTCTGCAGGTCCTCACCAACACTGGCTTTGCTGACCCCTTCAGTGCTGGGGTCTCCTGTGCGGCCCCCTGCCTGGTCCTCTCACGCTCACTGTCTGGTTCCATCAGGTCACCCCTCACGTCTTCTCTGCCCCCTGCCGCACTCCAGCTCAGGGGAGACCCTGCCAAGAACTGGCCCCAAGGAACCTTCAGTGAGAAGCCCTCACCACGCATGGGCCGGGTTGGGTCAGGATGGACCTTCACAAAACTGCCACCACGCATTCTGCTCCTGCTCCTTTCTATCACCCCCTCGGGGAAGGGAAGCACAGAGAAAAGAAGAAGAGAATATAAAGACACATTAAAGGTTGCTAGAGTAGGAAGTAACTTGGAGGCCCCCCAGGCTTAGGTGGGAACTTTGAGGTCAAGGGGGAAGGGAAGGAGGTAGGGAGGGAAGGGGAGGTGGCCTAAGTCCCTCCCTGCCAGGGACAGTGACACCAATAGGTCAGTGATACTTCTCTTGCCCCTCCTTTCCCCACCCCCCCTGCCTCATGTGTGTGTGGCTCTCAAGCCTGGGATTCCTGATTCTGAGGTTCTGGTTTCTTTCCAGGAAGAAAGAGGAGGGGGGGGAGGCAGCGCTACTTTAAGCCAACATTGCTTGAACACCTCGGATCTTCCCTGTGGGGGCTGGTTACCCCGAGGGGTCAGAAAGGAGACCCCCTCCCCCGGCACACACTAGGATCCGGCATAGGTGCCTGCAGGTCTCAGACCAACTTCCTGCTTTACGTGTCAACTCCCTCCTTCTGTGGCTGTAACTGTGTGAAAGTCATGTAAAGTGTGTACGTGCGACCAGGCAGGAAGGGTATGGCTACACATAACTGTGAATGTAGCAGATACCCGGATTTATTCATACGTCTTCTGCTCGAGATTACTACCCTGAACTACTTCTTCCTTTTCTTCTTCTCCTTCTCCTTCTCCTCCTTCTTCTTTCTTCTTCTTCTTCTTCTTCTTCTTCTTCTTCTTCTTCTTCTTCTTCATAAAATTTATGGTTACATTGGTTTCCATACAACACCCAGTGCTCATCCTAACAGGTGCCCTCCTCAATGCCCATCACCCACTTTCCCCTCCCCCCCACCCCCATCAACCCTCAGTTTATTCTCAGTATTTAAGAGCCTCTTATCGTTGCCTCCTTCCCTGTCTGTAACTTTTTTTTTCTCCCTCTCCTTCCCCCTGGTCTTCTGTTGAGTTTCTCAGGATCCACATATGAGTGAAAACATATGGTATCTGTCTTTCTCTGCCAGATTTATTTCACTTAGCATAATACCCTCCAGTTCTATCCGTGTTGCTACAAAAGGCCATATTTCATTCTTTCTCATTGTCAAGCAGTATTCCATTGTGCATATAAACCACATCTTCTTTATCCATTCGTCAGTTGATGGACATTTAGGCTCTGTCCATAATTTGGCTATTGTTGAAAGCGCTGCTATAAACATTGGGGTACAAGTGCCCGTATGCATCAGCACTTCTGTATCCCTTGGGTAAATGCTACCTTGAACTTCTTATCTCTGCCCAATCTCCTGAGCGCACTGCTCAGGAAGCATGGGGTCGCTGCTCCCTACTTGAAAAAATTAAGAAGTGCAGCATTTCCATGCATATTTGCTACTACTTTCTCCTTGCTCAAGAGGTTTTCTGTGATACTCAACATTCACTGAGCCCTTGTATGACTCTCTCGCGTCAGGAACAGGAAGAAGACCCGAGTCTTGTCCTCAAGGGGCTCACGGTTTAGTAGACGACGTAAGTTTGTCTCATGAGGAGATGAAGGTGAAGGACAAAGCATTATGCAAGTTAGTCCTATTAATAAGTGTCCACGTACTTGTTGTCCCTGAGTCTTCATTACTCGTGTCCCCTTGCAGTCTCAAACCTGCCCTAGGTTAGAGGCTAAATTATGCAGTTACCTCACCTGTTGGGTGAGGACACACACACACACACACACACACATGCAACCATCAGCCAAACTCCTGAGCTTTCCTTACAGATAATGCCTTCCCAAGCAATCGTGGACAGGGTGTACATTACGTTTCTGTGGAAAGGAAAGGAAGGAACTAGATTCTGACCCTTCCTCTGAAGTCACACGCAGAAAATGGAATGGGAGAGAGGAGGCAAGCCAGCATCTCTTCGCTACTTCCTGTGTGACGGCCAGGCATGGCGAGTAGGTTTCAGTGATGTGTTCTTCCCAACAAGTGGCAGTGTCTGTGTGGAAGACCGAGAGTCTGTCCATGCTCAGGCACACAGATGCCACAATGGACCCACAGCGTCAGCAGCATCTGCAGAAGGAAAGCGTTCCGGATGCATTCTACCGACAAACACTCCCTTGGTTTCTGTGTGCACTTTCCAGACTAAATTTCAGAAGTTCGGCTTTATTTTGTCGCTTGTCCTGGTCTTTTCTTTTTCTATTTTCCCAATATTCTTTTCGGTCCACGAGCTATATTGATTACCTAAAAATTTCAGTGGGACAACTGTATCACAAAGAAAATTTAGTAGCTCACAACACCTATAAGACATTAAAGAGAACGGTGTGTTAGAACAGCAATACCCGTGGTTTTTCCTAAGTCCATCGAAATAGCACACAATATCTGACATTGTAGCCGGGCTTGATTTTTTTTTTCTTTTTACCGTCCTATAAATGTTTAAATCTATAGAACATTCCTTGACTATGCATTGGATTGTCCCACATATAAGTCAAGGCTCCTTGAGGTGCTAGTGAAAGAGACCCAGATCAAGCTAGTGTGAGCCTTAAAAGATATTTGACTGGCTCACTTAAATGAGAAGTGCAAGAGTAGCTTCAGGTATGGCTGAATCCAGGGGCAAATGTCATCCAAACTTTCTCTGTACCTTCCACTACATATGGGTCTCTTTAATTCCTTTGCTTTGCAAATGTACTTCCTCAAAGGGCCTGGGGGCCAGCAGTTCCCAAACACACACACACACACACACACACACACACACACACACCCATTCATTCATTGAATGGAGAAGGAATGTTAGGAACACCAAATGAAGGGCTCTATCTTATACATTCTAAGACCCCTTCCATTGTCCATTCTGTCCTTCATTCTTTTCTTTCTTCTGTTCTTTAAATGTTTTCAGCATTTTAACATCTATAAAATCAGAATGTATCTTAAATTTGCTGTCATTAGGTGGCAGTTGAGACATAGTTGTTTTTACCTGAGCACATGATCAAACCTGCAGAATGAATGTCTGTAGCTCAAGAAACCAGTCCTGGGGCCGTAACAGAGCACTTTTTTCAGAAATAGTCATACTGAGTCACTAATATTCCTGATAGCACAAAGAACATTGGGGGGAAAGACGTATATAGCAACCACTGCAAATGCAAAAGGACATTGCACATAAAGAAGTTTTAGAATATCATTAGTTTTGGGCACCTTGGTGGCTCAGTTGGTTAAGCGACGGACTCTTGATTTTGACTCACATCAAGATCTCATGGTTGGTGGGATCGAGCCCCCACATGGGGCTTTGAGCTAACAGTGATGAACCTGTTTGGGATTCTCTCTCTCCCTCTCTCTCTGTCCCTCTTCTGCTCACACTCGTTCTTCTCTCAAAATAAATAAATACATAAAAAGAAATATCATTAGTTTTGTTTACATCTTCGTTTTAAAAGAGATATCTTCTTTTTTTAAAGTTTAGTTATTTATTTTGAAAGACAGGTTAAGCCCAAGCAGGGGAGGGGCAGAGAGACAGGGAGAGAGAATCCCAAGCAGGTTCCATGCCGTCAGCGAGGAACCAACGTGGGGCTCAATCTCACAAATCATGAGATCATGACCTGAGCAGAAATCAAGAGTCAGGTGCTTAACCGACTGAGCCACTCAGGCACCCCATCCTCTTTCCATTTACCCACAAGAATCAGAAGGTCTATAAACCAGTGTCTCAGCGAGTCTAAAAAAGTTTTTCCAGTAAATAAAATTTTATAAGGATGCATCTGACACTTGAGGGCATCTTAGTGCAATTAAAGTGTTGCCTTCCAAGTCACTTTCTGTTCACTAGAAGTGGCTCAGCTCACAAGTCTGAGCTGATTGTTCTGTGGCATTATAACACCATTTCCGTTCTGCACTTACAGCTGCAGTGGGGCTCCTGTGGGACAGTCCAGCAGGAAGAGCCCTGGTCTGTCAGAAAGGAGCTGGGGATTCCGGACTCCACATCTCCCTCTCATCAGCAACTGCTGGGGACCTACCTCACCTCTCTGCACCTCGGTTTCTTTATCTGTAACAGAAATTGCACGATCGCTAAGAAGTCTCCTGGGTATAATGCTTTTGAAGCTAGCAATGGCATATGCTATATAAACCTGGTGTTCTTATCATAGAGCTATATTGATTATTTAAAAATTTCAGCGGGACAACTGTATTTTAGCTCACAATACCTATAAGACATTAAAAAGAATGATGTGTTAGAGCCGCAACACCCATGGTTTTTCCTAAGTCCATCAAAATAGCACGCAATATTAGGCTAAGCTTTATTAAAAATCTTTTCTTTTAACCTGCCCATGCTAAACACGCCAAGGCATCCAGTGTGTGCTAATGAGGTCAACACTATTAGGCAACATCAGGAAATGCTGATTCCCGACTCTAAGTTATTTGTTCTGCAGTTTGAGTCTGTCTGTGCAGAAAAGGTGTCAGTCAATTTCTTCATTTCTTCCCAAAAAAGCAAGAGAAAGACGCGGTCACCAGGTAAGCAGGCCAGACTAAAGGCATCCCACAGCTAAGAACCAGAGTGCAGAGGAAAAACAGCTTGGTGTTCAGAATTACATTAAGTTTCTGTTAGAGCACAATGCAGGCGAAATACTCCAGTTTACAGAAAAGTCTACCAACCCAGGAAAGAGGAAGAAAACAGGTGACAGACCTATGGTAACCTGACGACAAAGACACTAGTTCCTGGGAGGCAGTGTTAACCCCTGCATGGAATATCCAGGCAGCCAGTCTTTCCTGTGTCCGAGTTTGTAGTATTCATTTCTTTTCATCACATCTGCATAGAAACCCTGGGATGTTGGTGCTTCTGATTTCCACAAAACACGTAAACAGTAAGAAGCGGGAAGAGGGGAAAACAAAACAAAGCAAAACCAACAAAACACCAAACTTTACTAAGCTCTGGAAGCCCGGTGTTTCCTAAATGCACAACAGAGCCTCCTTGGCAGCTTCTTTTTTGGTGAGGAAACGGAAGCAATTAAGGAGTGAGTTATCCAGGGTCACAAAAGAATCAGTGCCTAGAATTCGAACAAGTCTGACTCCTGAGCCATTGATTAAATGAAAAATTAAGCTCTCATTTCAAAAATGACTGCCTCGGGACTTTCACTAGAGCAAGATAACGTCGGGGTAGGCATAAGGAAAAGTTTCCTGATATGAATATATAAGATGGTAGGCTATGTCAAGGAAGGAGAGCACCCAAGTCCTGCCCTTTGAAACAAGAGGGGCCGGCTGATGAGTTCGTTCCATACAACCACTGCTGGCCTGGTAATCTTTCAGGCATGGAAATGTTTTCTTCCTACCCGTCTCTCTGACTGCTTCTTTCTAGTTTCCTTCAATAGCTTCCACTTTCTTTTAATAGTCTGTCATTCTCCTGTGCCTCAAACTACTTTACCAGTAGTATTTTTCAATGCTGTGCCCCAGCTGAATGCAACACCCTTAAGAGTGGTCTGACCCATAGAGTACAGAACAGTCTAGTTAACTCCCTTTTCCTCTGTACAAAAGTATTAATGCAACCAGTGTTCCCTGTGGCTTTTTAATTTTTTTTCTTGTGGTAGATTTTGCCTCATTCTGATGTCAGTCCAAATCCCTGAAGCACTTGTCCTATTACGTCACCATTTCCCCATCCCATACTTGATTTGGGGACCCAAGTGCAAGACTTCACTTTTTTTTTTTTTTCTTATTACATTCCTTTTTGTTAGATTTGGCCCACGGAGATATTTTTAGATTCCGAGCCTGCCTTCCAGCAAATAGCTTTTCCAGCCAGCTCCAGGCCATTTGCAAATGTGATTAGCATACCTGCTACATCATCAGCTGAGTTATTGATAAAAACGGTGAGAGCAAAAGGAGAGCCTGGAAGCACCAGTCTAAACCTTCCTCTAGAGTGACATTCACAGGTTAGCTGCCCTATTAGTCAGGGTCCAACCAGGAAAAACAGAAACCACCCTAAGTGTTTAAGAGAGAGAGAATCTAATACAGGGGAGTTGTTTGATGGACAATGGAAGACGGGAGAAGTCAACCAGGGAGCAATAAAGCAAACGGGTGTAGTGATGGCAGGAAGCCATTGTCACGCACAGGCTGGAGTACCCAACGGGGGAGGGTCAGTAGGAGCCACAGAGCAGTGAAAGGTGGGCCCAGGGACTCCTACCCTGTCATAACCGCCACCCAAGTCACAGAGGTGAGGGGGGAGAAGTACTCAACTTCTTTATTCCTGCCATTGGCCTAACCCAGCTGGAAGCTTTCTTCCCAGCTTGGGAAACAGAGCTCCTGTGTGATAAAGCGGAGGAGCAGAAGAGGAAGAAATGGATTTGAGTTTCCACAGGCCCCGGATGGTACAGCACACCCCACCTCGCCCCAGCTTTTTTTTTTAACCTATAAACTTTATTGAGGTTGATGATACAGCTCTCTTTTTCTGGGGCTATTTAGCCAGTTACTAATGGATTGTTCTTGAATCCAAGATAATTTCTACATCTTGCTCACAAGAAAATAAGAGAAGAATTTGTCAAGTGTCCTGGTCCATACCCTTAACCCTATTTGATTTATCCAAATAGAGGGATGGTCCCATAAAAAATAAAATAAAATAAAAGGAAGACTACTATGATCCTTTGCTTTCTTATCTGAACTCCCCACAATCATTGGGCTATACGCACAGGTTGGCCAACTACAGTCTATAGGCCAAATGCTGCCCATTGTTTGTTACTGTAAATAAAGTTTTATTGAATACATACTCATTCATTTCTGTGTTGCCTGCTGCTTTTATGCAACAAGGGTAGAGTTAAGCTGTTGTGACAAAAACCAGATGGCCTGAAAAGCCTAAATTATTTACTATCTGATCCTTTACATTAAAAGTCAACTCCTGGTCTATAATTTACTTCTAGAAAATATCCAATTATTTTTACTTTCTGAATATCAGACATTTCGCATCTTTGGCTTTTTCTTCCTCTTCCATTTTCTATTTTATCCCCTAGATCGTCAATAGTGGTTGAGCAATCTGTACTCTTTCCCTCAGGGGACCTGAAAATGTCCCCACAATAACCGTTAAGACCTTATACAAAATGAACCCCTCTCTAACCTCATCTACCACCCCTAACCCCTTGTCCACTCCTGTTAAATTCTGTCTTGTTTGGGTTGGTCCATTCAGACCTTTTTAAATTCTGATTCTTTCTCGCTACCCCCTAGAACATAGTAGGCACATCCTGCTGCAGGGTCTTGGCCCCTGTCTTTCTCTGTCCAGCCAGCTCTCACCCCCGATGTCTACAGAGATGCCTCCCACGTTCCTTTGCTGAAGATTCACTTCTCAGTGAGCCTTTCCTGACTTTCTGATTCAAAATTGCCTCTCTCTCCCTGTAGTATCCCTCCTGCCCTTCCCTGCTTTACTCTTCTCCATAGCACTTAGCACTTTCTGACATAATTATTTGCTTATTGTCTGTTCTCCCCACTCCCACGAGAATGGGAACTCCAGGAGGGCAGGATTTCCGTCTGCTTTGTTCACTAATGCACCCCCAACATCTAGAACAGTGCCAGGCAATAATAGGTGCACAGTAAGTATTTTTTGAAAGAATGAATGAAAGTCAAGACACTAGCAAACTCATTTGGAGCAACTGACTACTCTCTTCTATCTCCAGCCACCTCAGGTTCTCTTGTGTCATCTTCTGCAAGCACGGAGAACGGGTACCGAATCATGCCTGCAGCTAGACCCGCAAAGAGAGAACTTCAGTGTGGTTAACCATTAAGGATCTATTGGAGTTTGCATACAAGTTAATCACAAAGGAGTCTGTAGTCAACATTTTAGAGCCAAAGATGAAAGAAACTTGAAAGAGCCGTGTCTAGGTAGCAGCTGGTTTTTAATTGCTGTTCCAGGGATGTGTCCTTTCCCACCCCCACCCATGACCCTCCTTTAATAAAGGTGCTATGACTCAACCCTACATGGGTGTAATAGCTGTATTTGAAGAGCTCTGAGAAGTTTCTTATAACTCACTGAGCCGCAGGAAGACCTCCCAGCACCTAAGTCAGAGTATTTGTCCATGCCCACTCCTTTACCTTTTCTTATTCATAAAGACGTCTTCAAGGATATAGAACTGTAAAGCCCCAAATTCTTCACACACAGAGTCCTATCACGGGCTTGATGAAAGAAGGCTGATCTAAATAAATTTCACTGGGTAAACTTTATTTCATTGTCAGCCAACAATTACTGTTTCAGACTGTGTTTATTGATCAAGTTGACTTTTTGAGGTTTTGAAATATGCATAAGTACACAATACTGTATTTTTTTCAGCGTGAAGTTTCCATTGAATATTTTGTACCTAAGCCTTCAGCATAACTGAAATCTTTGCAGAGCCTAAAAGTTAGCATTTTGTCTTTTTTTTTTTTTTAAATAAACCTGTACTTTCAGAATACCACTTCCTTTTTCAAACCCTTGTCTGTCTTCACTGTGGATCTTTTTCATTTGGGGATTATAAAATCATCTTTCTTTTCATTTTACCTTATAGAAACATTTTACAAGTGTTCAGTCATTAAAGCATTAAGATCTATAGGATAACATCATTGTAGTTTTAAAATTAAACATGAAGCCACTGTGCCTCAGACCTTTTGCTCTGAGTCTTTGGGTAAAGCTCACACAAACGAACTATATGAGATGATCTAAGCTCTTTTCAACCACCCTTTAGGACCTAACTTCAGTGCTTGAAATTTATTTCTAAATATTTTTATAGTTAATAAAAATATGATTAAAAAAAGATTTAATCGCATCTCCAGTGCTAACCTAAAACTGTTTCCAATGACCTCCATTTCATGATTTTACAACAGCCTTTTGTTCTGGGGTTTTCCAACTGTTTGCTAAGCATTTTTCAATGGAAGTCTCAATTAGAAGAAAAAAAAGGAAGGGGGGTACAATCATTTAATTCAAAAATTAATTTGGAGATCAGGCAACTGACTTAGGCTCATGCCAGCAAATTAAGGCTTTCAGCCTTGGCCACATGATCCCAGGAACTGAGCAACAGCTGTCTGGCTGCTTTAATCCTCCTTAATTTGAGAGCAAAGAAACTCACATGTGTTTCTAAGAACATTTTTGGAGCACAAGAGGTCCATTTCTGGGGGACACCGTCTAATGCCCTTGTTCCGCTGATCTCATGTATTTCTAAGTTAATTTTTAAACCGCACATGAGCAGCAGGTGGCCTGGGGTGGGGGTGGGGGGAATGTCCCGTGTTGTTAAAACAGCTACGGAAGGAGGCTTGGAGAACCTCGTCCTCGTCCGGACCGTGGCCTGGGCCCCATGCGCGAGGAAGGCGAGAGTTGCAGTGCTTGCCCTGACTTCCCCCTGAGAAAGAAGCTAGTGAAAGACCCACAGCCATCAGGCTGCTTCTCCCCCTATGTGTGCAGCCCCTCTAGGCTCATGGTCCCTAGAAGAACTTAAACCCTGTGGATGGTTTTCCCAGAAGTAGATTAGGCCCTATGGTAAATGTGATCTGTTGGGGGAGGGGGGGGATCTTTGATTCTCTCTGGACTTTTTTACTTGGGAGGGGAAAAGCTTACAGTCTGAAAAAAACTGGTGGGTCTCCCATGCGTTTCAAGTCTGATGAGTTGATAGGCAACTGGGTTCTCAAAACTTTGTCTCTGGGATTTACGAATCAAAATGGAAACTCAGGAAGCCGAGCAGGGCTGGACCTCCAGGGGCTAGGCCGCAAAGATGTTTCTCTCGTACTCTCCATCTCAGCTTTCTTTAATCTTCTTCCCCCTTGGTTTTCGTCTGAAGCCCTTCAAACAGCCTCCTCCCTTACTTTCCTTGCCCTTCACCTACGCAGAGCCAGAGTTACTCTCAAAGAGAGTCTGATCAAACCCTTCAAACCAACGAGCACATAATAGCTAGCATTTCTTGATATTTGACTTTCTGCCAGGCACTGGTCTAAGCATTTTACATGTATTATTACTTAATGCTTGTGACAACCCTATAGACGGGCATATTCTTATTTCTATTCTACGGAGGAGGCTAGGGGACTGTGAAATTCACACAGGGATTCCAACCCAGGGAGTCTCATCACCAAGCTTGTTCTCTTAATCGCACACCCCTGCAATCATTATGCCTCAGTGTGTCTGTACCAGAAGACTGGGAACCCAGCGTTGCTTCTCCCAGATCAGCCGCCATTGACTAGGGGACAGAGCCTTCAGCGAAGGAGTGAGGCTGTAATTGTGTGCGTTTCTAATCAGTGGAGCCTTCCCTGGGGCCCTGAAACCCAGTCCCTAAAGCAGTGGCCTATTCTGGCCTTGCCCTCAGCCTTTTGCACACTAACGAGCCAATTTGGAAATGGAATTAAATAATATTCATTAAGCCTCTATGACACAGAGTTATGTTCGAGTAAAAATATTCAGGGAGTCACAACCCTTTGGGTTATATGAATTTTCAGTTTCCTAATCCAACTTCCCATTCAAAACAGGAACCCCCTTGCCGAATCCTTGAAAGATAGTCTGTAAGCCTCTTACTTCCAATGCCAGCGAGTTCATTGTACGCCTCAGCTGACTGATCTTTACTAATTGTTAAAATGTTCTTATTCATACTGAGTGCGAGCCTGCCTCCCTATAAGTGCCATTTGCATTGAGGGTAAGACAAGTACAAGGGTGTGGCGTTACCTCCTCTCCTCAGAACTTTCCAAATGAAATTATATTCTCAACGGCACTGTCATGGACCAGAGGGGATACACGTGGGCCCAGGGTGGGAAAGCCCATGAGGCCAGCCCCACCAGCAGTGGCTCTGAGGATAAAGAAGCAGAGTTTTACCATTTTCTGTAGCAATGACAGAGCTGGGGGGCTTAACTCTGAAGAGTGGTCTTCTATCTCCTCAAACGCCCTGCCATCTGATCTGCCCTTCGTTTCACAGTCCATACTCTCAACCCCCTTGACTTTGACAGCATATCCTTCCTTGACTGCACACCCCCCCAATTATGCCTTCTCACAATGACTTAAAAAAAAGAAAAGAAAAGTGGGGTGCATGCCTTAAGGGCCTGGGCTGTGTGCTTCATTTTGTTACTGGCAGCCGGATCTCAGGCCCACACTATTTGAGGTTTTCAGTATGTGATCCTTTTCAGAGCTCATGGTTGTACTTTTAAAAAATATTAATAAAGGAAAATATTGACTTTTATCAATCACGTGTGGATAAAGAGTAAGCAGCATATCAATAAGACACTGTCTTTAAGATTTGAATAAAGAAAAGGAATCTTCTGTGAATGAGATACCTGCCCCCAAACTCGAGTCTTGTTTGCTTCAGGTGTGATGGGCTCATTTCCGGAAACCAGGAATCCTTATTAAAAGAGAAAAGTCCGTGTTCTTTCCGGAAGCATCATTACGAGACGGTGAGGGAACAAGAAAGACTCTCCTCTTGGCTTCCAAACTCTGATCCAGAGTTTACCCAGTCCAGTAGGGTAGTGCTGTCACTGTAAGGTATTCAGCCTTAATGCACCCACTCAGCTGGTGAAGAAGCACCACCAAAGTAGTTATAACAGGGTAGGAGAAGAGACAGGAAGGTCTGAGGATGATAGTCATGTTTGTGCTGATGTTAGTCAAGTTTTGGACTAAGTTGGTGGGAATAAGTATCTCGAGGAAACAGCAGTGAACAGTTCCAACATTTTGTGAATATAATTTGGGCGTGCTGAAATCAATAGGTTTCATAAATACTTTATTGTTATTATTGAAATTTTTGAACCTTCTTGGTAGTTCACCTATTTCTTACTGACTGGATGGCAGACGTAATCAAGCACAGACCCCGAATTACATCATATATATAAATTACTGTGTGTTGGAAAAAACAATGACTAGGAGTCAGAAGCCAGTTTTCTAGTCTCAACTTAAAAACAGTTAGCCATGACCTTGAGCAAGTCACTGAAGCCTGTGAACTTCTATGAGAGAAGAACTTTAAGACCTCTTACATCTCTGCCAATTTAATGCTTTAGTGCCATATAATAGCTCACACCAAAAGATATATCTATCACTATCTATTTCTCTCTCTCTCTCTGTCCATCCATCTATCCATCTATTCATATATCCATATCCATTTCTGCCAAGTGGCCCAATGTAGTCGCAGTTTCACTGTGTTTCCAAATTCAGCCATCAGAAGTCTTTAAAGGAAGCAGTGTTGGAGGGAAGGCAGAAATGTATGAATGGCCAGATAGATAGTAACAGAATGGCAGATCTCAAAACCACTGAAGAGGCAGGAAGAAGGAATTAAATTGTGGTATTAAGAAAAACTTCAGTAGGGTAGGGGCTACATTTAATTAGGGCAGTGCCCAGCGTAGTACGTGTAGGTGCTCACTTAACATTACTGAATGAATGTAATACTTATAAACAAGGACCCTCAGGAAATGGATACAGCACGTTCCAGTGCAGGGTTAAGTTTCGAGGTGGGGGAGGGCACTACCAGAGTTCAAATCCTATCCAGTGACTCTAGAAGCACAGAGTCAGGCAACCACAAAGCACATTTTTGTATTCATGTTATGAGGTCTATGAATGTTCTGCGTTGACTCAAATCAGTCAGAAAAGCAAAAGTGCAGACAGGCCATTGCAAAACCAGTGCTAGGTCTGCTTTATGGAGAGCTCAGGGCAGTGTGGCCGGGATGAAAGGTGGTCCAGCTGCAGAGGCGAGCTCTGGAAGAATGAGCAATCACTCTTGCTCTTTTCCTAGCACACATTTCCTGGTGAGGAAGAGCAAGCATTCTATAGATGTCATCAGCAGGACCCAACCTGGTCATAATGATAAAGCCATCAAACTTTGCCTTTTGCAGCTCAGGGTCCTCTTTCTTCCATTTACCCCTGAATTAGACTTGTTGCTGTCAACTCTTTGATTCAGAGGTCTGGCACCAGGAGCTCTGGGGAGGAGTTCTGTAGAGCTATTTTTAAAGGTGTTCATTAGGACAACAGTACATTCAACTAGTCATGCCCAACTATATATCATGCTGTCGGATGCATAGTTATGTCGCCACACACCCACAATGGTGAAACTATATTGAAAACCAATGATTTGGCTTCTAATTCTCTCTGCCTCTGATCCTGTAAAAATGGGAAGGCTTCCGTGGCCCTTTTGGCATGGGATGTAGTTAACTCCATTTTGAATAGAGATACCAAATCTGCTCCAAAATTTGGTTCAGTTATCACCTGGGTTACAAGTTGCCTGCCTCTAGGCTTCTCCACTTGAGTGGTATTTTTCTGCTTTATAACCAAGCTTCTTGAGCCAGTTATTGGTCATTTTGCAAGGCAACTGCAGGACAGCAAAGAGTTAAGGTGTTATTAATCCAAATGCATCCAACAACCCAAGAACATCATTTCCTCCCGATTGCTGAGAAGCAAAAGAAAAATTCCCCCCAATATTTGCATCTCCCAAATAAAAGAGCAAGATTGAGGAGGAGGACCAGACTGGAAAACAAAAGAGAGGAGGAACCTCCAGGGAGAGGCGGCAGATGGTCCACCAGGTGGACCTTGACAGTCCACAGAACTGGCCAAACCGACTGGTGGACCAGGCAATTTTTAGCAATGATTGCAGTGTGAGCCAGAGTGCACCAGCCACAGGGCACGTTGCCAGTCATCACTCCTAGTGACATTCCAACCAGATAAGCAATACATTCATTGCTGGAAGGGGGTTGAGGAACACTGGGGAGGAAGTTAAGGAGAACAGGCAGGCAGGCAGGCAGGCAAGATAGAATAAAGATGGAACAGAGCACGCTCGCAACCCACGTCTAACAGGTTCCAACATGTCTGAACAGGTAACTAGTAAGGTGGCTTAACCTTTGGTCTTTGCACACCCGGGGACATTGCTCTGTAAGACAAATTTGATTTACTCAAAGAAGTAATTAAATCTGGTGGCACAGTGCTAATCAGAATAGCATTCATCAGCACAGAGAGTTGGAAAATTCTTTCTCTCCCCTTTGTAAATGCCCAAACCCTGGGCACCTTATTATTCAAGTTTTTAATTAAAAAGGAACATGAACAGTTCAATAACCTGGAGCAATCCATCATGCTCACAACCTAATAAAAGAATGCGGGGTTGCAAAGACACTCGCCCCTCGACAGGATACTGTGAGCTCCATGGCGAGAAAGCCAGGAGTCACTCGGTTTTCTACCTCTCCGCTGACTTAACCGTCATATTACATACTTGCTGCTAAACTGCACGGAAGGTATTTCTAATCTCATGACGGTGACTGGAAGAGGTTGAAGGACGCAAATTAAGTCTCAGAGCAGTACAGCTGAGTAAGAATGGAAGGTCAGTCAGTTGACTCTTCCCACAATTCCCCGAACAAGGCAATTATTCATGAAGGAAATTTCAAATTATTTTCATTAGACTTGTGTTTTACCAATCTAACCAAAGTGATTAATTAGGGATTAAAATATTTACTCTGCACATGCTGCCTTGGCTCAGCACTAGCATATTTAAGCATTGTGCTAAAAGGGTCAGCTGTTTCCAGTATTGTTTGGAATTCATTTCCTATTTTCTAGGTAAAAGGGCACTGACATGCATGTCCATAGCCATACTTAGGGTCTCTCCAGGCACCACACCGGAGAAGAAGAAAGAGGCTTCAGAGCTCCCACCCTTGACCCCCAAATTTCTTCCTCATTAGAACCACTTTGGGTCTATGGCCCTGGTTTTGCTGTATCTCAGCGTCATTGGAACAAGGTGTTTAGCCCACCTGGGGGCCAACGACAACACCCTGATCAATGACACGTGATAGAGCAGTGACAATTGCGCAGCGGAATACATCGTGGCACACAGGTGTGAAGGAGACTACGAGAGCGGGGAGGTATTCCAAGACTTTAGAGGGCTTTTCAGCACCATATGACGGCATAGAGCAAGTTATAATAACTATATCCTGTGTGTCAAGACGGTGGCAGCAGAAGTGGCTACTCAAACAGGATGCCCCAGGCTCACTTGTTCCAGGGGTACCCAACAGTGCCAGAGCATTTCTGAGTTTAAACTGCCACCTTAACAAGACTCCGAATGGGATACCAGTGTTCAGAAACTTCTAACCTTTTAAGAGATTGCTAAGACGTTGCCTGGAAAGGAGGTGGTGAGAGAATTCCTTATATTGCTACTGGACACCCTCACTGAAGGGATGAGACTCATGCGAGTTTCATGATTGCACCTCTGAAGGTTTGTAAAGAGTAGTTAAGAAGATGCAGATGATACTTAGGCGTTTTCCCGTTGGCTTCCTGCCAACACTTGTAATCACGTTCCTTCGAGAGTTCTCACCAAGCCTTTAGAGATGTAGAAAACAAATTATATATATATAACTATACATATAACCATATATGGGGTTACACCATTTAGGGGAATAAACCAATTAATGGTTCTGGAAGCAGAGATGGTGAATAATGCAAGGCGATACGTATGGAGAGGTAACTATAACCGTGATCTTTGTAGGGTACAGTTGAAGAAGAGAAGAGTGAGTCCACGACTTTGCAGGAATAAGCAGAGCTCAAAAGGGTGGGATGAGGGAAGTGGTGCCATGAGAAGAAGAGGGAGCCATGTCTGAGGAAAATCACCAGGATGGGGCAAGCTGATGCCAAGACTGAAAAGCCTCCAGTGGAGAGGGATGAGTCCGCAGTGCCCTGAGCAAGGAGAGAGGTCCTGGATTGGTCAGAAGGAGGTATTTATTGACAAGGAGAGCTGTAGTTTCAGTGGAGTATTGAGGCCAAGAGCCAGGTTGGCCAGAACCCAAGGAGACAGCTGGTGTGGAGACGTGGCTATGGCAGCAGGTACAGCAGTGCGGCTCTGGAGTTTATCTAGCAATCATAATAATAACAACGAAAATTTGTTGAGTGCTTTCCATGCACCAGGTACTATGTAGGCAATATCTTACTTTCTTTAGTCCTCACAAGAAACCTTTGTTCATTTCATACATGGCTATTAAGAGCCAGAACCAGGATTCAAACCCAGGTCTGTCAGGGAGCAAAGATTATGCTCTCTTAATGAGCACAAAATGCAGTCTTCATAGAAGAGCAATGAGATGGGCACGGCTGGGAACATTAGTGACAGTTATGATGCCCAAAGGGATAAGATGTGGAGGACTGAGGGCCATCTCTCACCCCAGAACAATCATGTGCTCTAGGAGACTCTAGGGAACAAATGTGAGGTTGGAAACCAGCAGGTTTGGATTCCAATTTTGACTCAGATCCCCCCGAATCTCTGAAAGTTACTCAACTTTCATGCCTCAGATTCAAAGGCACCCATTGAACAAAAATAATACTGCGCGTTTTACCTAATTTGTGAGGCTATCGTAAGGATGAAATATAGTAAATTAATTCATTAAAATGGTTTACAATTATTTGGCAAATGCTATGGGCCAGCACTGTGCTAATCACTTCACATGAATTCTTTCATCTGGTTCTCATGATAACCCCGTGCATAGGTACTATTATTCCCATGAGATAAAAGAGAAAGAAAGAAACATTTCATAAAGTTCAAAGAACCACAAGCATGTAAGGGGTGATTATGATTTTGTAGGAAGTAGCATTATCCAGCTTGAAAAGGAGACGGTAAAAAAAAAAAATCTCTTCTGAACCTTCTGGAAAGAAAAAAGGATAGAGGCTGAGGTAAGGTATGCATAGATATGTAATTAGGAATCATGTGATGTTACTGAAGGCTCGGCTACGGGGGACATTTTAGAGAGAAGCCATGTTGGTTACCTGAAATTCTGAATAACTGAATTTGGGATAATCTTGGCTGGATTTCTGAGAAAGAATGTATCAGATAGAAGACAAATTGATCTTGGCCAGCAGCTTTGAAACACTATCTGCCCCTAGAAGTTGGACGTGTTTCAGGGCATTTTAAGTCTCAAGGGAAGGTATACTTCGCTTTACCTTATATCTAACTTTTATGGCCACTGCAACCGCACCAAGATGAAAACGATGCATAACAGGATTTGCGTTCCTTCTCAGAATATGACTGCTGCAAGCAAACAGTTCAGAACTTTCTTGTTAGCAATATTATTAGAAGTCTCAATCGTTTCCTCACAGGGCACAAGGCCCCGAGGGGAAAGAAGTCACCTGCCACTTTCTAATGTTATTTAATCTTTTTAGTCTGAGCTGTAAACTGTCAATCACGGCGAATGTTTAGTCACCTTGAATGCTGTTTAATCAGTAGAATGCTTTGTATATCTATAAATACCTGATGACACAGGAATTAAGTCTTCACAATAATTACCCCACTACATCATTTGACATCATTACTCACAGGCAAGGCCAAAACCGTTTTTAATCTCTCCTGGTTTTTCACTAAAAAAAATGGTTCATTACTGCTACGTAAATGGAATTGCTATTTCACATTGAGAAAAACGGGGAACTGAAATCTGCACACGGGGCTGGGTATAACGTCTGAATGGCCCTGTCTGTCATTATATGCTGCTGATGACAGGATAATTATGATCATGTGACCGGATTGCCAAGTGTGTGCAGCAAGAAACAAGAGCAGCCTCCGTTCAGCATTTGAGAAGTGATTCATGTTATGTGCACTGAGGTTCACGCTAATGTACTCAGTTTGTTAAGGTCATTCAGAGATTACTTTTTTTTTTAAGTTGAGAAAAAAAGGGGCGCCTGGCTGGTTGGTAGAGCCTGCGACTCCCGATCTTGGGGTCATGAGTTCGAAACCCATATTGGGGAGAGAGATCACTTAAAAAAAGTGTAAAGAAAAAAGATGTTAGGTCAACCAGTAGGCCAACTGTATATGTTTGTGACTGTGGTTGTTCCTCTCTTTCTAGCTTTCCTTGTCTTTCACTCTTTGTTCCTTTACTATTTTCTACATTTTCCAAATCACGTATCCTGAATAGGTTTTTACAGAGAGAAATATAAATGCATTTTAAAAACGTGTTAAAATCATAACCATTTGGTAATATTATGTAAAATAAAAACACACTTGGTTTGACACATTGTTATGTTAAATGTAACAACACTCGCTTCAAGTGCCTGCTTGGCATGGATTCTCGGAAGGCTGATCGTAGGACCCCAATCTTCTATGGAGGGCTCTGTCAGCATGATTATTGGGATGGATTCAATGTTGAGGGCTGTGAAAATGCTGCCTGGTGATGGTGCAGAATATTTTCTGTTAAGTGTATGAAGCTATCGCTCTCTTTCCCTTTCGTTTCTTCTTTCTTTCGCTTATGGTCTGTTTTTTAAGAAACACTTTAAAACTTGTATATTCCTGTCTGTGCAGAAAATTCATTCATTCACCCATTCATTCATCCCATAAATATTTCTTGAACACTCATGAGTGCCGGGCCCGGTTCTAGGGGCTGAAATACAGCAAGGAGGAAAACAAACAAAAATCCTTGCCTGCATTGAGCTAAATCCTAGGGAGGGCAGGCCAAAGAAATAAGACAATTAAAAAAATTTTTTAATGTTTATTTATTTTTGAGACGGAGACAGAGCATGAGCAGGGGAGGGGCAGAGAGAGAGGGAGACACAGAATCCGAAGCAGGCTCCAGGCTCTGAGCTGTCAGCGCAAAGCCTGATGTGGGGCTCGAACCCATGAGCGGTGAGATCATGGCCCAACTGACTGAGCCATCCGGGCACCGCAAGAAATAAGACAACTTAATCAAATGAATTGTAAGCATGATGGTGATAACTGTTATGAATAAAGACGGAAGAGGAGAGGAGAGAAATAAGCATGTGTGGACGGGGCACCATTTAAACGGGTAGTCATGGGAAATTCACTGACAAGGTGATATTTGAGTCAAGAAGGTGATGGGTGGAGACCCTGGGGCCATCTGGGGACTGAAACCAGAAGAAAAGAGGCTTTGAGGTGGGAGTGTGCAAGAGGACCAGTGAAGACGCCGGCACGGCAGGAATGTTGGGACGGAGAGCTGTAGGAAATGAAGCCAAAGAAGTAATGGGCTCCTCATGTAACAACTTGGAAGCCATTGTAAGAACTCCTGTGTTTCCAGAGAGTGGGATGCAAAGCCAAAGGTTTTGAACAGAGGAGTGACATGACCTGACTTTCATTCTAACGCAGTCATTTTGTTGACTAGGTTAAGGGCAGATTAGAAAGGGCAAGGGCAGAAGCAGGAAGATCAGTAAGAAGCCGTTGCAATATTCCAAGTGTAGCTATTAGACCAGTGGAGATGGTGAGAAGGGAACAGACTCTCTCTATGTATATATTTTATGTTTATTTATTTATTTATTTATTCTTCATTCATTCATTTATTTATTTTTAATTTTTTTTTAAATTAATGTTTTATTTTTGAGACAGAGAGAGACAGAGCATGAACAGGGGAGGGTCGGAGAGAGGGAGACACAGAATACGAAACAGGCTCCAGGCTCTGAGCTGTCAGCACAGAGCCCAACGCGGGGCTCGAACCCACGGACTGCGAGATCATGACCTGAGCCGCTTAACTGACTGAGCCACCCAGGCTCCCCTATTTTTAATTTTTTAAATTTACATTTATTTGTTTTTGAGAGACAGAATAAGACAGAGCATGAGCAGAGGAGGGGCAGAGAGAGGAGACACAGAATCTGAAGCAGATTCCAGGCTCTGAGCAAGCATTTAGCACAGAGCCTGTTGCGGGGCTCAAACCCACCAACTGTGAGATCATGACCTGAGCCGAAGTCAGACACTTAACGGACTGAGCCACCCAGGACCCCCTATTTATTTATTTTTGATAGAGAGAGAGAGTGGGAGAGGGACAGAGAGAGAGGAAGAGAGAGGACCCTAAGCAGGCTCTGCACCGTCAGGGCACAGCCTGACATGGGTCTCGAAAACATGAACCGTGAGATCATTTCCTGAGCTGAAATCAAGAGTAGGACGCTCAACTGACCGAGGTACCCAGACACCCTGATGCTAGATATATTTTGAAGGTAAAGCCAACAGGATTTATCGACTGGTCAGATGTGGGGTTCGAGAACAGTTTTTAGTCTGAATAACTGTAAGGATGACTGACAAAAATATGAATGGCATTTAGAGGCACAAGACTGGATGAAATCCTAAGAGAAGAGATCCAAGGACTGAGCCCTGGACACAGTGTTGAGGGAATGAAGAGATAAGATTGGTCCAGGTAAGACTACCCGCTGTAACAAACAAAATCAGAAATGAAGAATGCTTAATAGAAGTCTATTTCTCACTCACATGAAGTCCAAAATGAGTGTTCTGATTCCTGGTGGCTCCCCTTCCATTTTGTGGTTCCTCTATCTTCATATGGTTTCCAAGGTCACCATGAACATCCGCGTCATGCAAGGAGCAAGGGAAAGATAGTGCACGGGGGGATATTAAGATCACACCAAGAAGTGGCACCTGTGGCTTCTTCAAATTATAAGGGAGATTTAGAAATGCAGTCTAACTAAGTTTTCATGAAAAATAAAAACCTTGTTTGGTAAGCAGCTATCCAGGCTCTGTACAAAGGATGGAACGGTAAAGGAGACGGAGAAAGACTGGCTAATGAGGTGTTAGAAAAGTTGGTGGAGTTTGATGTCCAGGAAGCCAAGCGAAGAAAAAATTCAATGAAGAGAGAATGGTCAGCTGTGTTCAGTGCTACTGAAAGATCAAATAATATGAGGACCGAGACCTGAGCAAAGGATTATCATTGTTAAAATTGGTGACTGTGACAAGGGCAATGACTTTTGGAATGAATTCAGGAGACAGAGAAAGAAAGGACAATAGACATGGATGACTCTTTCCAGAATTTGTCGAATGCAGATCAACACGAAGACTTATCAGCTACCTTTCTGGTCATGGTTATGGCGGGAAACAGAATTCATCCCAAGTGGTTCCAATGAAGACACCTTAAGAAAGTATTACTTGTGGAGGTGTGGGCTTCCCTGAGGGAATAAACGACAGATAGTGAGGTACCAAGGAACTAGCTACAGTGGGAAGCTGTTACCGCTTCTAAACTGAAGGGACAAGGAGAAGAGATCAGGTTAGTGGAACACAATGAGAGATGAAAGAGCAAAGAAGAATCACCCAGTGGAAGCTGTGGGCCTGGGGAGAATCAGTCGTTGCCTGAATAGAGCATGGAAGGGAGGAGGGAGCAAGGAAGAACTACCAGAAACCTTTACACTCACCCTCTGATCTCCAAATATTGGTCAAATCTAAACATAAGTTCACCAGCAAGGGAGCTCAGGAGATGTGGCCCACAAGGGTCACCCTCCCATGGCACAGAGCAAGGCTGAGAAGATCAACAGCTGGGAAGGGGAAGGACAGCAAATAACAAGCTCAGAGGGGTTGCTTGAACTTTCCCACGGAGGTGGACAGTTGTTTGTTGCCCCATAAAGGGTATTCTACTTCCTTGATTGAGTGCTTGTGCGATAGTTACCATATCTTTCCTGTTGATTATCATATGGAATGAAGAAAATATGATGACTCCAAATAACACCAGACAGGTTTTACACAGGACACCACAGTTGTGTAGATTAGCACACTATGTCTACTTAACATGGGAAGCAAATATCTGTTTCCTCCAAATGTTTGTTGGACTCCTCCAAAACCCGATTCAATGATAGCAACGATTTATAGGAAGGAATATATAAGTCCCACAATGTTTTAAGGAAGCAAATTATGTGCATAGCTAAACTAGAGAGGGTTTGCTTAATAACCAAGGCTATTTGCATTTAACTGAGAGGGAAGCAAATTTGTACCGGTAACTCACACGCGAAGTATGGTTTGTGATTATAAAGCCAGGTGATGTTATACAGTTAAGTCCCATGTGAACATATGAGCAGGCACCATTCACAGAAGGGAATTAAAGAGGGATTCCAAAATGTACTAAAATCAGCATAACCACTATGCCCTCCACCTCTGCCCCCAGCTCCTCCTCTTCTGATTTTGTATAATACAAGCCCATCCAGGAATCATCTCTCTTTTGTAGAAGGGATAACAGCTTTACACAATATTCATGTTTTCAATAATATCCCATGCAGAGCACACTCGAGGTTTCTTTTATAACTCTCCTAATCATCTTCCACCCAATACAATTAGCATTATCTAAATTAGTTATCAGTTTACCAAATTGTCTCCTCCTTTAAAAAAAGTCATATTGCAAAATTATAGGTATAGCCATAGACAAAACTAGTGTTCTATGCTTGCACACATCTGGAGAGAGATAATGTTCTTAATCCTAATTAGAATTCTTTCCCTTTCCTATATGAACTTCTCGGAATCAGGGGTGACCTTATTTTCATTTGGATAGAGCCCTGGTAAATCAACTGATTTTCATTTGTCTTGCAACACATCACCTCCTGTTCAGATGTGTTTATTTAAGCTCTAGGCCTTTTACTATCTTTCTGCATTGCTGCTTCTCCCAAAAATATCCATTTGGAATAGAATGCATTCCATTTCCCTTATTCTGCAATATGATCTTTAGTACAATTCAACCATTGTTTGAGCCAAAGTCCTGCCTTTTGAAGCTAGTGCCTCCAAGCTCAGCCAATGTGATGTTTCTATCAATGTGTCCCACAAAGATCAGGAAACTCCCGGCTGGCTGTCAAAATCTCCTTTTGAAGGAAGGGCTGTTCTCCCTTTCTTCCCCAGCACTAGAGTTTAAACTAGGTGACTGGACGGCCATTTTCACCCTTCCTTGCAACCGGATATGGCTATATGACTAAATTCAGGTCAATGGGATGTGTACATCTCCTGGGACCTTCCACTTTAAAGACAAACCATGAGTCCCAGTGTACCTCTCTTCCCCCTTGTCATAAGCTGGGACATGTTTGTGACCATGTCCATACTTTGATTATCACAGCTGGCTTTCATTATACAGACAGGGACAATGCTCTAAGGGATGGTAGACCAACAAGACAGGTTCCTAAAAGACCATGTGGAGGAGAACTTTCACACCATTTTGGAATATTCTCCCTAGAATTACCTTCCTTAAGACGCTGTATTTAAGGTTACTTTGTTAAAGCAACTTAACCTCTACCCTAACTAAAACCATTGCCAAATCGACTGAACTTCTCAAACATGTGAGAAAAGATGAAATTAGATCACAGTGTAACTACTTTCAAGCTGGAATATCACTTTTTCTTAATTGTTCTGCTTGAGTAAGTAAAACATGGACTCATCCAGAATGTTACCTTTGACAAAGTCTAAATCACAACTCTTACTCTCAACTTTTCATCATCTGGTCTTTTTTTGAAGATGGCTCATTCAAAGTAGAATCTGAGTAAAGTAATTCTTTCTAAATAACACTATAGGCATTGTCTCAATTAAAGTAGGATCAATTATCCAGGATTAGTAATTTAGTTTTTTTAAACATACCTTTTTGTTGAGGACTTCTAAATTCAGGTTCAAATGACAATAGAGTCATCAACAACAGCAAATAATAATAACAAAATAAAAAATAAAGAAATGCAGACAGACAAACAAAAACACACAGAGAAATTTGGATCCTGGTTTTTTTGATCTTCCAGTGGGTGAATCTGGGTATCCATCTGTTTGGGTGCTGAGGTGAGTGGTAGTATTTGTTGGTATAATTATGAGCTGTCACTCAAAATAAGAAGACATATTCTCCAAAGAGAGTTGACTCCTGAAAACATTGTGATATGTAGAAATGTATAAGATTTCTTTGTTTTTCTTCAGGAAAGTGTTCTGCATCTTCTTGCTAATACTAGAAAGAGCTTATGATGTACCATTTGCTGCAATAATTAGGCATTTTTAATTTATGTATTTTAATTTTTTCAACGTGTATTTATTTTTGAGAGAGAGAGCGCGCGCGAGACAGAACGTGAGTAGGGGAAGGGCAGAGAGAGAGGGAGGCACAGAATCTGAAGCAGGCTCCAGGCTCTGAGCAGTCAGCACAGAGCCCGATGTGGGGTTCGAACTCACGAACCAAGAGATCATGACCTGAGTCCAAATCAGACGCTTAATCGCTTAACCCACTGAGCCACCCAGGGGTTCCAGGCATTTTTTAAAGAAACAGAACAAATCAGCATGAAAGGTTTCTTGTTCCCTGAGGTTGTAGCAGTAGATCCAGTTTTTCTTTAATTTTTTTCTTAACATTTATTTATTTTTGAGAGACAGTGAGACAGCGCACGAGCGGGGGAGGGGCAGAGAGAGAAGGAGACCCAGAATCCAAAGCAGGCTCCCAGCTCTGAGCAAGTGTTTAGCACAGAGCCCAACGCAGGGCTGGAACCCAGGAGCGGTGAGATCATGACCCCAGCTGAAGTCGGATGCTCAACCAACTGAGCCACCCAGGCGCCCCGCAATAGACCCATTTTTATCTTTCTAAATATCCAAGTGATTTGATACAAATATCCTTTAAGAAATTTCTTTAACGTGTATTTATTTTTGAGAGACAGAGACAGAGCGCGAGTGGGGGACGGGCAGAGATAGAGGGAGACAGAATCTGAAGCAGGCTCCAGGCTCTGAGGTGCCAGGACAGAGCCCGATGCGGGGCTCGAACTCACAAACAGTGAGATCGTGACCTGAGCTGAAGTCAGTTGCTCAACCGATTGAGCCACCCAGGCGCCCCGATACAAATATCCCTTAAATTGTCTCTCTTCCTTTCCGATTTTGGGGTCAGGACAGTGCAGAGGTGCAACACCGCACGCGAATGGATCCGTCATAGAAGTCCTCAGATGCTCGAAGGACTGGTGTTTGCTGCTGACCCTGTGTCCCTGTTATGAGATCCAGCTGCAGGGTCTTGTGACCTGACTTGTTAAAAAAACAGAAATTTCATGATTATGGCAACTACACCTGGAAGCTAAACCGCAGTCAAGTGGCTTCTGCCTTGAAGCCTAATATTCCAGTGTTCTATGTGCTCCTGGGTTCAAGGGGAAGCACCTGAAAGAGGCAAGAGCTACAGAGAGGATGCAGACACAAACACAGATTTAGCTGGTGCACAGCCCCCTTGTTTCTGTGGTCACGGCTCCTTCCTAAGCAGCTTCTTTAGAAGCCGACCGTTTTCTACACCTCCTGCCATCCATCCCACTCTTACATGTTGGTGTTTCTAAGGACTCTGACCTTTAATCTTTTATTAATGTACACACTCACCCTGGGGGGCTGCATTCGCTCTTATAACCCGCACAAAGAGCTGCCAGTTGACGCTTTCCAACTGTACCCTCCACAGAAATTTCAAACTGAAAATAACCAAAACTCAGCTTCAAAAACTCTCTTCGAAAGTGTTCCTCCTGTTTCCTATTTAGTGAAGAGCAGCATTATTTACCCAAGCCGGAAACATAGGGGGAAGCCTTCACACCTCCTTCTCCATCAGCACCCCTCCCCCCCCAGGTCTCCTCCTACACTGATTCTTGCTGATTCTACCCTTTAAGTGTCAACCCTGTCCCTTCCTCCTGAAGACAGCTTGTCTGCCCTTATTTCCACGCAAGTCATTTATAAGTTTCTGAATTGGACTCCCTGGATCCAGGCTCATCAGCGTGTCACCTGTAGGTCAATCTCATACCACCCCCAGGGTAATCTGTCTCATATGAACATTTCTCCCTCTGATGATCCTCTGCTTAAGAAACCTAGGAGCTTCTGGGGCACCCGGGGGGCTCAGTCGGTTAAGCGACTGACTTCAGCTCAGGTCATGATCTCACGGTTTGTGGGTTCGAGTCCCACGTAGGGCTCTGTGCTGACAGCTCAGGGTCTGGAGCCTGCTTTGGATTCTGTGTCTCCCTCTCTCTCCCCCCCACTTGCATTCTCTCTCTCTCTCTGTCTCTGTCTCTGTCTCTCTCAAAAGTAAATAAGCATTAAAAAAGTAAAAAGGAAACCTAGGAGTTCCCAATAGAGCAAAGCCCAGAGCTCTCACCAGGCACAGGAACCTTCCACATGCTCATTTGCAATCATTGTCCAGGAAGCAGTTCTTGCTTCCAGCCTTGCTCCAGATGAAGTGAGCTGCATGTGTTCGTATCTCAAGCATGATGGTATGGCCCACGTAATTGGCATCGCCAGGAATGCCGACTCCACTTTGCTGGCCCATGAACCAGCTCATGTTCTCCCCTTCTCGACTATCCTGCCTGCATTTCTCTAGACAGGGCTGGTCACACCCTCCCTCACACCATGTCGGTGCTTTGCACTTCTGCCTCTATAGTAGTTATCTCACTGTAGAACGATTATTTGTTTACATCATGTTCTGTGTTTCCAGACTAACCGCAAATTCCTTGAAGATGGGAATTATTTTGCAATCATCTTAGGGTCTCAGATCTACTTTAGAACTTGACACCTAGCAGGTTTGATGCACATTCATGGAATGAATGAGCAAAAGAACATGCCTGCTGAAGATGTGGTTACTCAGAGTGGTTACTATTAGTGCAGGTTCCCCAGAGGAAGAGATCCAACAGAATCTCTTTGTGGGTGTGTGGGGGTGTGTGTGTGTCTGTAGTATGAAATAGTGTAATATATATTTTACATATTAAATATATATTTTAAACATACACGCATATATACATATGTAACACATAAATGTCTGGACATATATATAAAATAAGATACATTATATTATATTAGATTTATTATAGGAATTGGATCCTATGATGACAGAGAGTGAGAAGTCCCACAACCTGCCATTTGTAAGCTTTCTGTGTCCCAAGAAGCTCCTGCCTGCCCTCGGGTTGCAAAAATACTATCCAATACTTTCTTCAAAAATCTTTTGAGTTCTAGCTTTTACATTTACGTGTGTAATCCATCTTGAATTGATTTTTGTGTTTAATGTAATATAGGATCAAGGTTCGTTTTTCTCCCCCATGTGGGCATCCAGTTGTTTCAGCAGCATTTGTTGAAAAGATTTTCTTTCCCTGCCAGATTACTTAGGTACCTTTACCAAATGATGGTAAACATGGGGCTCTCTTCTGTTCTACTGCCTATTTATCCGTTCATATGCCAATGCCGTATTATCTTGATGACGGTAGCTTTATAAGTCACAAAATCAGGTAGCAAAGTCCTCCAAGTTTGTACTTCTTTTTCAAAATCCTATTTGATATTCTCTGTTCTTTGTACTCCCAAACAAATTTTAGAATCAAAATTTATTAATATACTGTTAAAAACTGAAGTTTGAAAGGTCTAATACAGCTAGGCATCCAAGTGGAATTCTTTGTTTTCGTGTCTCAGTGTAGATGGAGACGCTAATATCTTGGGATCACAAATGTCTTCATGGGCATCAATTTTTATTCCCACTCGTACATGAACTACTCCCAAATTTTGTGGTGTATTGCTCCTACCCATGAGCCATTTGTCCCTAGCTAGCAACGCTGCGTTTCTTAGGACTGGATTAATTAACCAGGTCTTATCATATCGTAAACACAGCTAGCCACAACAACAAAATAGCTCGTTACTTTGACTAAAGCCAAGTGAATTCAAACATCAAATTTTTAACTGATACATAAAACAAAACAAAAAAAAAAAGAGTGTGGCTCATTTGTTTGTTTCAAATAAATCCTGCTGACCAAGTTCAAACAGAATTGGTAATTTCTAAAATGCTCAGAAATGCCAATTAAACTATTCTCTAAACTAAACTTGAAGAAATTTCAGTCACATCGCTGAACTAGGTTTTAAATAAAGATTTCTATAAAGAACAGCTTCCCATGACTTAAATATTCTTTCTGCAGGGTATCATAGAGTGATACTTTCCAAAGCCAAGTTATTTTATCCATCACATGGTAATTAATAACAACGGGGTAGCAGGGCTTCCCTTTTTAAATTCTAGTCAATTCCATCCTTTCCCAAAGATTCTTTCTATCTTGAGAAAATGGTTTAGACAAAAAAAAAAAAGAACAACTAGTGGAAGGGGAAAGGGAGAAAGAAGTCTTTCTTATAAAATTAAATCTTCTTTAGTAGACACTGGCATGTACTTAACATATTCACAGAAGTATCCCCTCCAGTGATGTTGCAAAAGCCACGCAAATAATAATTGTGGCTAAGTGCACTACATTGACAGTCAATATTGTATTTTCCAAGCTTGTACTCATTATTCTTTATAGTATTCATGCATTTTGTGAAAGATCAAAAGATTTACATATCATATGGAGTGCTTTAGGGAATAACTTGCTGAGTACTTTAAATGCACAATGTTCCACAGCCTTTTAAATACGGATTTCACTTCTCTCTTCTTTGTGATAAAGAAATAACAAGATAGAGCTAGATGTTTTTTCTTAATATAACAAAATGGCTATTTTAAAATATAAGATAAAAGTTTGATATTTTATCTGTAATTCTGAGTACAACTTTGTGATCCAAAACAATAAATTGTGGTTTTCTTTCATTGTGTGTGCTGAAAAAAACATCCATACAAACCAACTCCAGCAGCTTCTCAAGCAAACCGTTACACAAACCTGCCACAACTTTTTTGAAGTCACGTAATAATAGAACTGAATCGTCTGCCTGGAGACACTGATGGTGTAGACTCCATGGCCTTTATTCCACAAAGCTTTAATATAAAATAAGGAGGGATGAGCTAGGACCAGTCACTTTTCAGCTGACACGGATATAGGCATGCAAGGGAAGAAGCTCTTAAGAGAAAAGGAATCTGAACTAGAACTGAAATAAAAACTTGAAGCAAACAAACAAACAAAAGGAATCTGGCTTATTGGCTCCCCTTCCTGACCTGAGACAAACCAAATAGGAGTTTGAGAAGTTCACCCTTCCTCCATAAGGTCATTGGCATTTCTCTTACCCATAAGGTTATCATCAACAATAACACGCATGGGTAGTTAGCAACATGAACAACACTGGCTGAAAGACACGCTCCGCAAACAACTGCTTTTAAGAGAAAACAAAAATTTCCTGAAATCACCTATGCCAGTGTGAACCACACCAAAAAGACAAGTTCGTCAATACCCTCAAAAACATTAGTGATTAGAAATTTTAGGAACACATCTTTCCAGGTGTGTGTGTGTGTGTGTGTGTGTGTGATAAATCACACCAGTTTGTTGTACAAACACTACTTACCTAGATCAATAATTTCTATATCTAGCTTATTTATTTTATTTTATTTTTTACAGTTAGTCACTTTTCCCTGGTGCTGTCTATGGCATGTATATTCACCTGGGAAGTAAAGAGGGGGCAGCTGAGGCAGATGGGTAGGGAAGACCCTACGACATCTTAGGACGGGAGCCCTGACACCATACGACTTTAGGATACTATACAGATGATGTGTTTTCATTCCGTCCAGTCCAACCGAATACCTGAAAAACTTCTGCAACACAGGAAAGCACACGAGCAGGTTGAGTGTTGAGTGGGACAATTCAAAGCCCATGCATCGGCGGTTAGTAGAAGAATGCCAGTCATATTTCACTACTTTGAGCAAAGGTATACACAGATACCCTTTATTTTATCCATTTCAGCACCAGGTTTTCCCACCACAGACCAAATTCTGGTGGAAGGGCATGAATGAGAGAGAAGGGCTCATCATCATAAAGCTCTTCTTCCTGAGAAGCCCTTGTCTTCCTACTGTGGGGGGGAAAAGAGACTGGGGCAAACCGGGGAGTGTATTGATTCGGAGCATTTCACTTTACTCCAGAACAAACTGAATGAAAACTGTTCTTTAATGAAGCATAACAGTGTAGAGAATTCTGCTTAAATATTTGCTCAGATAATATTTTCTTACTCTGAAGCTATGAATCTGGCAACAAAGACAGATTAATAATAGCAATGAGTCCTGTGGCTGTTTGAAGAGAAACTCCGTGTATCCAGAGGTAGCAATCAAATAAGCTCTGAAAGCTTATGCCACAGAACCATATACAGATTGCCAGGGGGCTGTCCCTCCATAAGCCTGAATGTTGAAAGTGGTGACACTGACCCTTCTACATCCTAGAGTGTCACTGTAGCAAGTGCCATGTGAAATATGCCGTCTGATTCAGCTTTAGCTTCAGCAATAATATTTCAAAAACACTTGAAGCTTTTCAATCCATATCTGCATTTACCATCATGATGAGGAACATGTCTGGATAATAATCCTGAACTACAGAAGCCCAGATAATAAAATAGTGATTTTTAGGGGGATGAAAAAATATAAATACAAATGTAAAAAATAGGGGTTTGGTTTTTTTTTAATGTTTATTTATTTTTGAGAGACAGAGCATGAGCAGGGAGGGGCAGAGAGAGAGAGAGGGAGACATAGAATCCAAAGCAGGCTCCAGACCCCAAGCTGTCAGCACAGAGCCCTACATGGGCCTCGAACTCACGAACTGTGAGATTATGACCTGAGCCAAAGTCAGACGCTCAACCGACTGAGCCACCCAGGCGCCGCTGGGTTTTTATTTTTTAAAGAGAAGAAAGAAGAGAGGACGAAAGCAATACAATAAAGTGAGATCCTGGTGTTCCCCTATCGGATTATCAGACCATTTGCACCCAATGTTGGTGACATGCAAAGTAAGGGACACTAGCATAGCGTCTAGTGACCTTGGAAATTGATACACTCTTTATAGAGGGCAACCTGGTAATACATATCCAAGATCTTTACAATGGACTTAGAAATTCCTCCCCTACATATTTACATTATAGAAAGAAATAGAGAGGAAATGAAAAATGTTCATTTTGGCTTTGTTTACAACCACTGAAAATGTAAAACAACCTGAATATTCAAATAGGGGGTGGGTTATAAAAATACACGGAAGGTATATGCAATCTCTACTAAGAATTTAATAACAATGATACAGATTTGATATGAAAATATGTTTACAAGATATCACATGAAAAGCATATTACAGAGCAATATTCTTGTTATGTTCTTGATTTTATGAAATGTGTTTTGTTATATATAGGTCCAAATACAGAAAAAAAATGGAGATTATTTCAGATAAAAGATTTGTAAATAAACTTTTGCTTTCTTATTCCTTTCACTATTACCTAACATTTATTATGCACACAAGTTCATCTAAAATCTGATTCAAAGCTACAAAACGACTTCCATTTTGAACAAAGTAAAAAGCAATATGTTTTATTTTGAAATAAAAACTTTGGGGATGTCTGGGTGGCTCAGTCGGTTGAGTGTCCAACTCTTGATTTTGGGTCAGGTCTTGATGTCACAGCCCCATGGATTTGAGCCCGCATCGGGCTCTATGCTGACAGTGTAGAGCCTGCTTGGGATTCCCTCTCTCTCCCTTTCTGTCTTCCTCTCGCGTGTGCATGCTCTCTCTCTCTCCCTCAAAACAAATAAATAGACTTAAAAAAATAATAAAATAAAAACTTTAGATGCTCAGCACCAAATCCTAGTTTTAGTACATAATTCCATACATGAATGATTTATATATATATATATATATATGTATAATATATATATATATATGTATAATATATATATATATTTTTTTTTTAATCAAATACAGAAACTTTGGCCAAAGGTGACAATATTAGTCAGGGTTCGGTTACAGAGAACAAAATCTACTCTGATTCACTGAGGCAGAAATGGATTTATTACATTGTACTGCATGGTTTATGGAATGGATGGGATCACCAAAGAAACAGATTTTAGGCTCAGTTTATAGGAAGAGCCCAAAGTAGCAGACCTGTTCATTCTTCTTTTTTTTAATTTTTTTAATGTTTATTCATTTTTGAGAGGCAGAGAATGAGCAGGGGAGGGGCAGAGAGAGAGGGAGACACAGAATCTGAAGCAGGTTCCAGGCTGTGAGCTGTCAGCACAGAGCCCCATGTGGGACTTGAACCCATGAACCGTGAGATCATGACCTGAGCCAAAGTCGGATGCTTAACCGACTGAGCCACCCAGGCGCCCCTCTGTTAATTCTTCTTAACTCAGCTCTATATTTGTGTTGAAAACACATCTGATTGGTGAAACCAAAGTACATCTGAGTTCCCAGCTGCAAGGGAGTGTAGGAAATGTAGTTTTTAACTTTCCAGCTCCTGCAGTACAGAAAAGCACGCAAAAAGGAGGTTGAATGGTGAGTGGGTCAATCCAAAGATATGCTTCAACAATTGAGTAGAAGAATGTCAATTAACATGCTCAGAGATTTCTATTACTATTTTGCCAAGGGATTGTTGTAATCTCTCTCTACAGAGTTTCTATTCAGATACCAAGATTGATGGTATCTGAATACCATCAAGTTCAAGTGTGGTGGACTTGAACATGTGCAAAGACCAAACAGATCAGAAAGACAAGTTGGTAAAGTCATCAATTAGCCTTCTCTTTATACTTCGCCTTGCTTAAATAACACTTCATGTTTTAAAGAAATAGCTTTGTTATCATTTGAACTTCTTAATGTAATTATGTATGTTCCATAAAATTTGCACACGCTTTTCAAATCTAAACCCAATTTCACTCATCAATAGCCTTTGATAAAGCAGAGATTTTTAGTTAAATAATTCTCTTTTTAAATTGACTAGCAATAAATGCTTCGTTCATAGGTTCTTTTTTTCTGAGTTCTTACCTGCAGGCGTATTCTCAATTAATGGTACACATAATCTTCATATATTTTTCTGTCTTTCAACATATAGTTGTGGGTATCTGTTCTTAATCTCCCACTGGCAAGGATGTTGATTTATGATTGCCCTCTCCACTGTCTCTGCTAGAAAAATATTATTCAGCCTTCCAGACTCAACCTGAATATATCTTCCTTTGAGAAGGCTTTCCAAATTCCTTGTCAGAATTTTATTATTTTCACTCTTTCTCTATACTGTCACTATGGGAAGACTTAATGTTGTGTACTATAATGAATATACCTGTCTGTAAGCCTGCTCTACCCCTCATACTGAGAGCCAGTTAGAAACAGGTTTTAGTGATATGACTACCCAGGAGACTGGGGTTGGGGGTGTGGGTATGAATGGACTGGGAATTGAGGAAGGTCCTCCAAAGGAAAATTTATGTGCTCTTAATGGAGGGAGAAGGAGGGAAATTAGTGAATGCCCACCACACAATACAGACAGAACACATCAAAGGCATTATACTGAGCAGACTAAAGTCAGTCTCAAAGCCCACATACTGCATGATTCCACATATATAACACTCTCCACATGACAAAATTGTAGAAATGGAGAACATATCAGTGGTTGCCAGGGGTTAGGGACGGTGGTGAAGAAGGAAAGTGGGTGGGACTATAAAGCAGTGGCACAAAGGAGGTCTGTGTAGCAATGGCATAGTTCTCCATGTCAGCTGTGGTGGTGGTTATACAAATCCACATGTGAAGATCAGAATTCTGGAGGAAAGAAAATGTGATCCAAGAAAACCATATCCAATGCGGCAAACGTTGTTCTTGTAGGAAAGCTACAGGCAGACATTCTCAAATTAAAAACAAACAACCAAAAAAACCCCTCAGAAACTGAACATGCCTACACCTTTCTCGAAAAAACTACTTGACAATAAAATTCATCTTATCCTGAGATTAATCAAAATTCATAACTTAGGATGGAGAAGCGGTTAAAAATAGCCGGCCATGACCATCATGTTCATTTAAATGTATTAAATGAGTTAGTATGATACATTTTTATTTTTTTAATGTTTATTTATTTATTTTTGAGAGAAAGAGAGAGAGCACAGTCTGTGTGAAAGTGGGGGAGGAGCAGAGAGAGAGAATTTCAAGCAGGCTCTACACTGTCAGCACAGAGCCTGATGCAGGGCTCACATCCACAAACTATGAGATCATGACCTGAGCTGAAACCAAGAATTGGATGCTTAACCAACTGAATCACTCAGGCTCCCCAAAGTATAATACATTTTTAAAGATCAGAATCTCAGTATTATAACCATGGGTATTGTACAAATAATAACAAACATTAAAATGTGAAAATAAAGCATATTTCATGGAAAAGCTGAATTGATATATCTCATATTGAAACATATATAACTCCAATTCAAAGTTCATCATAATCTGTTTTCTTAAACTTAGAGATATCTTTTGGAAAACACGAATCGTACTGTGAAAAATGTTTAGTTAAAATTCACCAATGCCTAAAGTTTCTTTTTTTCCTTCATAAATTAAAGGAAAGTCTCATGTATTTTTTTTTTGTTTTATTAAAAATAAGTTCTAGATTATGGTCCCCGTTTTATAAAAGCATTTTTCTGTCTGTCTCCCCATGTGTGTGTATACATAGATATCTGAAAATATATTCATCTAATGTAATGTTAACAATATTATTTGGGAATGATTGAATTTGAGCTGATTTTTAAATATTTAGTATTATTCTTTGATGTCTGCTTCTTTTCTGTATGTATGTTTCTTTTTTTATAAAACGAGTGGCTTTTTTTCTTACCAAATAATACAGATATGTCACTAAGTCAACAGTTGTTATTTCTATGTGGCAGGTTTATCTAAAAATTATTCCTCCTTTGGACTTTAATTTTCAGAAATAAAAAAATATTTAACTTTTATGAAGAAGATGAGAGGCAACCCAAGCAGCAAAGAAAGACTTTTTCGATACCTGAAATTTAGTGTTGAATTTAAGGCTAAAGAACAACAGCTTAGGAGGACAGGAGGATCGAGAAACACTGGGCTCCATTTTTAGGTTCTTTCTCTGTACTGCTCTAAATCACTTAACATTTTTTATTTCTTGGTAGTTGGATCTGCACACTGATGGACTGTGGGACCACCATGTCAATGATCTGGGTTGTCAATAAAAGACGTAGTGCTAGAGAGCTTCTCAACCCCACTGATTTGCTTCGGGTCACGTGGTTTTATTTGCTGCCCCGGGAAAGGACTGGGCACACCTTCCAGTCAAATGGAAGCTTTTCTGGAATTGGGAGATGACCAAGAAGGTGTGGAGCAAGCTGAACGTATTGTGGAGATCTTAGTAGAGAAATCGGAGAAGAGATAGTATCTAGAGCAAGAAAATATACTTCAGGCACCACCTAAGAGGAGTAGGCATCAAAGCCCCTTGATGTAAAATGCTCTAACTTCCAAGAAAGCCCCATGGCTTGGGACCCAAGCATCACATTACAATGAGCTTCCCATTAAATACCGTTGCTATTCAAACCCAATCCACTGTAAGATTTACTTTTTTTGCAAGTATTTCCAAAGATCCTACCTTGACTTTGGCTTACACTCATTTGCAGCTTTGTGTGGGGTCTCCCACCTACATGAAGGTAAAGAGAGTAGGGGACTTGACCAAATATGGCCACTCGTGCTGTGAAGCACACTTTCCATGACCTGTGTCTAGAGAAATGGCCTGGAGTCGGAGAGAAGAGCTCTCCTTTCTGGAGGTTAAATTACAACTTAGAGGAGGATCTGCTAATCAAAACAGCTGACATTTCTCAGGAACCTAACGTGGGCCTGCAACCTTACTAAGTATTGGAGGTTGAGTATCTTGTTTAATCCTTATGATCTCTATTATTCTCATTTTGTAGATAAAGAAATTGAGGATTGAGGAAGTTAAGAAACTTGCCTGAGTTTACATGGTCACTTAGCTGGGTAGCACAGTATCCCGACTCAGTTTTGACTTTCCTGAACATTGTACATCCTTATTGATGCCTGCTGGTAAGAGGGAGGATAAGTAAGACTGGTGGTGACCACAATGCATGATCTACTTCGACGCTGGAAGGCAGAATTCCTCTTCTTGGTTTTAAACCCCAGAACAACCTTCTTATATAGTAAGGCCACATGTAACAATATCAAAAACATAAATTTAAAATAACGATCCAGATAATGCCTATTTTATAAAAAAAAAAAAAAAAAAACACACCCAGCCACTTAACAACCCTCTGAATTTACCAGAATACAAAGAAAAGAATAATTTAACGTCCTTTGTAAAAATGCAGGGACACCTGGGTGGCTCAGTCGGCTAATCATCTGATTCTTGATTTTTCATGTTTTGTGGCATCAAGCCCTGTGTTGGGCTCTGTGCTGACAGCATGGAGCCTGGTTGGGATTCTTTCTCTGGCACTCTCTCTCTACTCCGCCCCTACTCACACACTCACTCTTGAAACAAACAAACAAACATTTAAAAAGTGCATAGAGGTATAACAATTTCTCTTATGATGCAAGACCATTTAACATGTCTGAAGTCATGGGTGTTTGGAACCTATTTAGAAACATTGCTTCCCTGGTTGAACCCAAAAAAGAAATTTTGCTTCCTCACAACAGACCATAATATTTTCTGTTTAAGGACCTCAGATGATGGATAAGGCAAAAACCACTTTTTTTTTTGCTCAATGTGCAATTTTTATTAGTTTTACACATAATTTTGCTTCCTATTTAGTGTCCTATTGAATGTTGCTTATTCAGACTAGTAAATCAGTTTGTTTTCCTTGAGTGTAAATCAACTAAGCTGGAGAGAGTATTCAACATGTTAAGGAGTAAAAATATACCAAGTGGCAATAAACACACATTTCCCACATAGATCATCTGGTACAGAAGCCTGAAATCAGTATTCTTTGAGGACTCTGAAGAAGTCTGCCCTCACGAAATTTATAGCCTAGTTGTAGAGACAAAATATGCACATGTTAGACACCTTAAAAATTTGAAACCACACATTAGCAAAAGCAAAAGAGAAAAGATGTGAAATATAATTAGATACAAAAGTGTTAAGGATATGAGAAGATCAAGATGATTTCAATGAAGATATAACTAGTAAGGTTTTTTTATTAAGTTTATTTATTTATTTTAAGACAAGAGAAAGCTCAAGTGGGGGAGGGGAAGAGAGATAGATTGAGAGAGAATCTCAGGCTTGAACTCACGAAGTATGAGATCATGACTAGAGCTAAGTCAGATGCTTAACCGACTGAGCCACACCCAGGTGCCCTGTAAGTGAAGAGTTTTGAACTGAGCTCTCCATGAGGTCTTCCTAGGATGAAACAGACTTCCTAGTCTCAGTTAAATAAAAGTTGCCGCTTGATCTTTTCTTCTTCATATTAAATATGCCAAGAGACATACATGGTCTTGTATCAGTAGAGTTACACAGTGAACTCTGTTTTTCCTTTAACAAATGGGAAAGGCTTTCAATATCTCTCTTGATTTCTCTTTGAGAAATAAATATTTCAATGCATTTCTTAGATATCAGAGGCTAACAAGGCTATATGTAAATTGCCTTTCATTCCATCCACATTTGAATTTATTTGAGCAGAAGAGCATGGCCACAAACATCTCAATCTAATATACATTTTAGGATAAATAGCTATTGGTTCTATTAACTTATGCCAAGGTGAGGAGTTGGATGACTTATGGTGAGTAAAGAAAATGTCACCGTACAATCACATATAGATAAAAATTGAAATACACAACACAAAGTAGATTGTTAGCTACAGAAGACACTGAACATATCATGGTGCTTTTCTCGGAGTGACTTTCACTTCACTTCTGTACACAGAAGTTCAGAAATCAACTTCTTTACCAATCTGCTTTTTTGCCATGAGCGTGTCTCTCAACCCAGTCACTGCAAGTTCTCTTATCATAGTTCCTATTATAAATGCCTTCAAATCCCAAACTGTTATCTTTTTTTTTAATTTTTTAACGTTTATTTATTATTGAGAGACAGAGAGACACAGAGCATGAGCAGGGCAGAGGCCAAGAGATGGAGAGACGCAGAATCCGAAGCAGGCTCCAGGCTCTGAGCTGTCAGCACAGAGCCCTACACGGGGCTCGAACTCACAAACCGCAAGATCATGACCAGAGCTGAAGTTGGATGCTTAACCGACTGAGCCACCCAGGCGCCCCATCCCCAAACTGTAATCTTGGCATGACTCATAATAACCAGATAGCTGTAAAAGAAATCCTAAGGGAGTCTTTTCTGTCCCCTGAACTTCCACTCTGCTCTTTATATATATATATACACACACACACACACACACACACACACACACACACACACATATATACGTATATATGTGTGTGTGTGTATATATATGTGTATATATATATATATATATATCTGTGCAAAATACAGAGGCGAACATGGATCTAACTCATTGTTATAGGTCAGCTTCAGCATAAGCATCCCACATTGTGAGAACACTCATTAGATTTCACTAACCACTAATGGAAATTGTCATAAGAGAGCATTGGAGAAGGTGCAGTTCAGTAAGTTGGACTCCATATCCTTAACACATACATACACACTCTCTGTCTCTCACTCTATTCCACTTTGTCCCCCCCCCCCGCGTTTTTTTAACGTTGTAGATATCCGTCTACTATTTCCTTTGAAAAAAGTGTTCTGCCACTTTAAAAACATATGTTTGAAAACTGTTTTAAAAAAAACCTATTGTTCTGGGCGCCTGGGTGGCTCAGTCGGTTGAGTGTCCGACTTCGGCTCAGGTCATGATCTCACAGCTTGTGAGTTCGAGCCCTGCGTCAGGCTCTGTGCTGACAGCTAGGAGCCTGGAGCCTGCTGAGCCTGCTTCAGATTCTGTGCCTCCCTCTCTCTCTGCCCTAACCCACTCCCATTCTGTCTCTGTCTATCTCAATAATAAATAAACATTAAAAAAAAAACCCTATTGTTCTGAAAGATGAGGTATAATACAGTACAACTTGTCTTTTAACCTAAAACTGCTATATTTAAGGGTGCCTGGCTGGCTCAATCAGAAGAGCATGTGACTGTAGATCTCAGGGTTGGGAGTTCAACCCCCATGTTGGGTATAGAGATGACTTAAATAAATAAATAAGTAAGTAAATAAATAAATAAATACATAGATACATACATAAATCTGCTATATTTAAATTTGAATTCTTAGTAGAAAATACTGTATATCAGTGAAGAGAAATCCAGAAAAATAATTAGTTTATCAAATAAAATGCATTCAAAACAAGTGAAATGAAAGAGTAGTATTTAGTAGGTCAAAACTCATGTCTTTTTTCTGAGACAAGAAACGTGTTTGAGAGACCCTACTTGTATCTTACTCAAAGAGTCTAAATGAAAATTCTTTGCATGAATTTAAGATTATATGAACATAAAATTGTCATCTCATGAAACGCATTTGTGCTTTTTAGGATTCTGCTCTTGTGCATACATAAACCCACAAGAATGGGCTCAGTCCAGTTATCTAAGAATTATCTACTTTAAACACGGGTGCCTTGTGTTTCATTTTATTTTATTTTATTTTTTAATTTATTTCTTTCTTCTGAGGGGGGAGGGGCAGAAAGAGAGGGAGAGAGAGAGAAACACTGACAGTGCAGAGCCTGATGCAGGGCTTGAACTGAAGAACCATGAGATCGCGACCTGAGCCGAAGTCAGACACTTAACCAACTGACCCACACAGGTGCCCCTCATGTTTCATTTTAGGCTCCTTCTGATTGGATGCTGCCACAATACTGGTCTTAGGGGAAGCTGCCCTTGTCAATGGCAGACACTCAAATTAACTTGAAGTTGCTGATATCTTTTATCGTAACCATTGTTCAGAAAACAGAGTCAATAAAGAACTTTGAAACAAAGTCCGCTTGATTTTTACTTCAAATGAGTGTGATATCTAACAATAATAACTAACTGAGCATTACAGTTTCCAAGTGAGCTTTCATTACCTCATAGCTCATTTGGTCTTCCGAAAAGCCTCACATGATGAGTACTATCACATTCTTTTTCTGTTGTATTGAGACTGGGAGAGGTGGGAGGCCAATTTGACAGAAACTCAGATTTTCTGACTCCGAATTCCTCACAGAAAGCAAGCTTACCTCTGATTTAAAGCTTGACTATATCTAACGTAGTAAACATTGAGTAATGTACAGAATTATGGAGTAATTATGTCACACATCTGAAACTAATATAAATTATATATCAGCTATACTGCAATAATAAATAAATAAATAAATAAATAAATAAATAAAAAATAATAAATAAATAAATAATAAAGCTCAATGTGCTTTCATTCAAGGGCAATATCAAACTTTTGATATCTTATGAAGTCTATAGGCAAAAATTTCCTCTCTCCGTGTATTTCTTTGACACACTGTCTATAGAGAAGAGAATGGAGAGAGACAGCATTCTGATGTGAAGGTAAGTGAATATTTCAAGTACATTCTTGGATCCCATAAAAGATTTTTACCAGTTTCTCCTATTATTTATTATAAATGGAGTCATGTGAATATGTATATACAAGAATGAATGCAAATTGAAAGCATCAAAATGCTTTCAAAATGCAATACAAGGGACTGGGGACTCAAATGCTATTGCAGAATTATGGCAATTAAGTTCTTAAAAGCAATCTTATTTCATTCATGCTGAGCAACAATTATTCTGAGTTGATTTGTGACTGTGGAAGAAAAAGATCTTCATCATTTACAGTCATAACAGATCTTTTGACTACATTGACTTGTATTTTCTAACTAGTCACTAGACAGTTACATTTAACGAATCAAGTTACTAATCTGTAATAATGGTCAAAGTAGATGTGTGCGAAATCACACTCAGCTTAAAACAAAGGAACACCAACATTTTTCACAAAGCTAGAACAAATAATTCTAAAATTTGTATGGAACCAGAAAAGACCCTGAATAGCCAAAGTAATGTTGAACCCCCCCCCCCAAAAAAACTGGAGGCATCACAGTTCTGGACTTCAGGCTGTATTATAAACCTGTAATCATCAAGACAACATGGTACTGGCACAAAAACAGACACACAGATCAGTGCAGCAGAATAGAGAACCCAGAAATGGACCGACAAATGTATGGCCAGCTAATCTTCGACAAAGCAGGAAAGAATATCCAATGGAAAAAAGACATTCTCTTTAGCAAATGGTACTGGGAAAACTGGACAGCGACATGTAGAAGAGTGAACTTGGACCGCTTTCTTACACCATACACAAAAATCAACTCAAAATGGATGAAAAGACCTAAATGAGAAATAGTAAGCCATCAAAATCCTAGAGAAAACAGGCAGCAATCTCTTTGACCTTGGCTGCAGCAACTTCTTACTAGACAAGTCTCCAGAGGCAAGGGAAACAAGAGTGAACGTGAACTGTTAGGACCTCATCAAGGTAAAAAGCTTCTGCACAGCTAAGGAAACAATTACCAAAACTACAAGGCAACCAACGGAATGGGAGAAGATATTTGCAAATGGCATATCAGATAAGTGGTTAGTATTCAAAATCTATAAAGAACTTAGCCAAACTCAACACCCAAAATACAAATAATCCAGTGAAGAAATGGGCAGAAGACATGAATAGACACTTTTCCAAAGAAGACATCCAGATGACATTTGAAAAGATGCTCAGTATCGCTCATCATCAGGGAAATACAAATGAAAACCACATTAAGATACCACCTCACATCGGTCAAAGTGGCTAAAATTAACAACTCAGGAAACAACAGACGTTGGTGACGATGTGGAGAAAGGGGAACCCTCTTGCACTGTTGGTGGGAATGCAAACTGGTGCAGCCACTCTGGAAAACAGTGTGGAGATTCCTCAAAAAATTAAAAATAGAATTACCCTATGACCTAGCAATAGCACTACTAGGAATTTATCCAAAGGTTACAAGAGTGCTGATTTGTAGGGGCACATGTACCCAATGTTTACAGCAGCACTATCAACAATAGCCAAATTATGGAAAGAATCCAAATGTCCATCGACTGATGAATGGATAAAGAAGAGGAGACACACACACACACACACACACACACACACACACACTGGAATATTACTGAGCAATCAAAAAGAATAAAATCTTGCCATTTGCAACGATGTGGATGGAACTATAGCATATTATGCTAAGCGAAATAAGTCAGGCAGAGAAAGACAAATAAATGATTTCACTCATATGTGGAATATAAGAAAAAAACAGATGAACATAGAGGAAGGGAAGGAAAAATAAGATAAAAACAAAAAGAGAGGCAAACCTTAAGCAATTCTTAAATGCAGAGAACAAATTGAGGGTTGCTAGAGGGGAATGGGAAGGATGGGCTAAATGGGTGATGGGCTTTAAGGAGGGCGTTTGCTGGGATGACCACTGGGTGTCACATGTAAGGGATGAATCACTGGGTTCTACTCCTGAAACCAATACTGCACCATATGTTAACTAACTTGAATTTAAATAAATACATTTTTTCAAAAAAGAACTTTGAATTAAATATCCAGTACACAACTTCAGAGCTTAGTGAGAAATAAGTTTGTTCATTTATTTTTCACGCTTTTGAAAATGTGGTGTATGTACACAGTAGCAGAAAAAAATGAAAATAATGCAAAACAATACATAGTAAAATTTGTGTATCTGATCACTTGGCCCCTGTTCCCAGAGATAACCACTGTTAAGTGCTTCTTATTTATGCTTGAGACATAGTCTACGTATAGATAAGCATACATATGCTTTCTATGTTTACACATATGGTAACACATCACACACGGTATGCAACACCTTGATTTTTGCCCTTGATGTGTCTTGAAAGTTAGCCTATGTCTCCACGTATGGAGCTAATTCACACTTCTTCACATTTACATAGTGTTCTTTGTATAGATGTACTATCAGGTGCCCTACCGATGGGCCTTTAGGGTTTTCCTAGTCTTTTGCGATTATTTGCAAAAATGTTGCATTGAATGTCATTGTACACGTGCCATTATTATAGCTGGGAAATAAATTCCTAAAATAAAATTTTTTGACTCCAAACATGGTGCTTGACTAAGAGTTTGTGATATGACTTATGGTTTCAGCCGAAAGCCACTCAAGAAAGACTTATCATCGTGAAGAGAGTAGGGTATCAAGAGTGTTAGTGATCTTCCTTCACAAACCCTACACTGAGATGGAGAGAGAGCCTTTCTCAAGAAGCGTAATGTGCGCGTGCGTGCGTGCGTGCGTGCACAAGTGTGATGTTAGAAGGTCAGGAAAGAGAACGGGGTAATTTGTATCATTTGAGGTCTAGTTACTCATTAAGACCTCTGGGAGAAAGGCTATCGAAAACAGTAATCCACAAAGCTTCCGTCCTCCTTAAGGCTTTATCTCCCTCCCCACGTCTACGGCATGCTGGCCCGAAGTGGATGAAATGATACACGCCAGAATATAGAGAAAGATAGATAGATAGGACAGATCTCTTTTCTAAATCACAAACAGTGGTCTGTGCAGAGAAAAAACTCCCTCATCCAGATCTGAGACTTCTCATTCCTCAAGGGTATCCTTGGCGTCTCGAGAAAAGATAAGAAGAAATTAGACATATCTGACACTTCTCCACCTCCGGAAGCAATTTTGTAGGCAGAACCAAACTTTCCTAAAACATGCCGCCGCAATTGTGAACCTCTCTCAGCTTAGCTGAGAATCCCCCAAATTTCAAGGTGTGTGAATAAAGGAAGGGTCTGGGTGAGCATAATGTTTGCATGAGATAAAATGTAAAACCCCTTCTATTCTTTCTTTTCACACACACACACACACACACACCCCAAAAATTAAAATTACCCAGCATATTTTTCTAGCCAACTGCCAAAAACCTGAAATGGAGTTTTTTTGTCTTGCTCTCCACTGCCGACGCTGGCTCCCTTCGAGGCAATTCAGGACGGCATCTGGCTTACCTCATGTTCCACTGAAATACAGGTTCTGAAAAGCAGCCTGAAGATGACATTCTGGGAAGAGGAGCGATGTTCTGTGCGGCGGGGGGAGGGATGGGGACGAGGAGCAGGGGGAGGTGGGGAGCGGTGTTAATGCAAATGTATTCCCCGGGCTTACTCGCTGGCAGACCCAGTCGACACCCAGCCATTTGAATGAGGGCCAGCGAGTTTGGCACATCTTCTGCTGGCAGAGCACGAGCCCGGCCCAGCGTCCTGCTGCGGTTGGCGTGTGTACAGCTGTCTTTCTTCATCTGACTCTCCACCACTGCGGCAGACTCAACAGGTGTTGCCAGGGACACAGTGTGGTTGGCAGCTGTCAACTTTCAGTAATCATCTCTGTAGCATATCCCTTTCTATTCTCCCACCCTGTCTCATCTCCCCCTCCACCCCCTGCAAACCCCCGGCACCATTTGGGCCTTTGCAAAGGGCAGAGCTGGGCAAAGATACTGATCCAGGCACACAGTCATCTGGAGGGAGAAACCCTGCCTGCGCCTCAGCTGAAGTGCGATAGGATTTTTCGGGGACACAGGGCTTTGGGGGCCGTGTAGTTAGCCTTTTTTATTCCCCCTTGTGAGGCAAGCTACTATTCCATCTTTGCCTGACTTTTATTCCTTCCACTTTTTATTAGTTCTTTTGAATGTTAGCTCCTCCTCTCACAGCCTGTGTGACCTTAACTATGTTCTTTAACTATTCAAGCCTCAGTTTCCTCATCTGAGCAGTGGGCATAATATTTGTTGTCTATGTCAATGAGATAACGTAGACAAAGTGCTTAACACTAGGTGCCCAGCAGTCAGTGTTTTCTCTCTTCCCTAAAGACCCTAGACTTTCATAATCGCCCTTGAATTCCAAAGATGTGAGGCCTTGCTCTGTTCTGGGCCTTCCCTCCCACTCTTATCAAAGTCAGAGCCAGAAAACACACTGGCCCAGGTAGGCCAAAAGATGTCTTTAAAAGACAGGAACAGGGGCTCTTGGGTGGCTCAGTCAGTTAAGCGCCTGACTCTTGGTTTCGGCTCAGGTCATGATCTCATGGTTTGTGAGTTCGAGCCCCGCGTTGGGCTCTGTGCTGACAGTGCAGAGCCTGCTCGAGATAATCTCTCGGCCTCTCTCTCTCTCTTTCTCAAAATAAATAAATAAACTTAAAAATTTTTTTTAAAAAGTGATCAAGACAAAATAAAAAATAAAAGGAAGGAAGATATAGCTGTCTATTACAGCCTTGTTTATAATTCCAAATGTTGGAAATCCCTAAATGTCCATCAGCGAGAAAAAGACAAAGCAATGCTGGCCCTCTATGAAGCAGGTAAAATTAGATAAATTCATGAGCTTAGCTAATTAATAAATTACCTGGATGGCTTATGGAAGCACATATAGCCCTCACTGTGTGCCAGATACTTTGTAAATACTAACTCATTTCAACCTCGTAAAAACCCATTATCATCATCATCATTTGCTGATGAGGAAACTGGGGCATGGAGAAGCAGAGAGCCCTTTGCGTGTACCAACATGGATAGATCCTACAAACCAGGCCGAGCACAAAAAGCAAGTTGGCAGGATAACACGTGCATCAAAGAATCGATATAAAATTCAAACACACGCAAGGAAATATGGCCTTCACGGAAACACGTGTGTAGAAAAGCATAAAGACAAGGACGGGAAGAATAAACACCAAGTTCATGTTGTAGCCGCCTCAAAGCAGGGGGTGGGGTGGGGTGGGGGGAGAGCAGGGCTGGGAAGTGCCTAAGGGAGACTGCACCTTTATCTGTAGGGTCCCACTTATGTTATCTTGAAAAGGACCAAGCGTTAAAGTTAAATAGTTCTGGGTAATGCGTACAATGCTTTTAAGCATATTTCCCTCTGTACTTTGTATTGCGAAACAATGTATATACAGAAAAGGGCATAAAATGCATTTGTACGGTTTTACGAACAATTATTAAGCAAGTGCCACGTGACTACCATCCAGGCCGAGAAAAAGGATGTAGGAACACAATTTAGGTGCACCGCGGGCCCTTTCTCTACCATAACTCCATCCTGCACCCCTCCCAGAGATAATCTCCGTCCTGAGCTCTGGGATGTTGATCGCCTTCCTTCTCCCCTACAATTCCACCACCTCTATCTGCATCCTAAACAACAGAGACCAGCGATCCTGTTTCTGAACTGTAACAAGTGGAATCACGCGCTATGTATTGTTTCCTGGCTTTCTTTCTCACAACGTCGTATCCGTGACATTTACCTGTGTTGCTTTTTGCTCATTGTTGCTGCTGAACAGACTGCCACTTATAGTTATCCTTTTCACTCTGGATTGACATTTGGGTTGTCGTCTCTATAATTTTCAAGCTCAAGAGAAAAAACAGATACTTTGTCCAGTGTATTTCAATTCCCAGGAATGAATATCCTCAGCTATTTCCTCGGTTCATCTTTCAGAACGGACGAGAGTAGACCTAGCTGTTTAACCAAGAAAGATCTTTTCCTTAGACTTATTATTGATTTCTTTTCTTTAGTTTCTTACTCACTTCCCTTAGTCAACAGGTTGCTTTTCTTTGCTACCTTGTTGGCCTTTACATTGTGAGGTACTGTAGTCCAGAAGGGGATTGTTGAGACCATAATCTAACCCAAGGGCTTTGTTTTACGCATGAGGAAACATGCATTGTGCCCTGCAGCTCATTTTTAAGTAACCTCAGTAGCTCTGAGACCTATAGATGGTAACTTGGTCCCCGGAATAGAAGTTTTAAATGTTCCATTGTTTCTGGCAGCTGGTTAATCGTATGTTTAAGAACAAAGCGTTGCCAGAGTCTCTCTGCAGGGCAAATCTACTCTATATGAGACCCATACTGAGGGCCACAAAGATGTTGCCAAACGTCTAAATGAATTTTTCCCCTCCTCATTATTAATTGCTATACAGCATTGCTTAAAAAAAAAACCACCCCAGGTCCCAGTGGTGGGGAGGGACGGGCCCACGGAACAGCATTATTCTCCCAGCACATTCCAGTAATAGGGCCAAGTAGAGAGGCATTTCTTTATTGTAAGGGCCTCCGCGATGCCGTAAAAGGCACCTTCCTGCTCTCCACTATTGCCATTAATATGTAAAAGCTTAAGCTTGCTAAAGGGATTATTGCACATCCTATCTGATGGTAAACTGGCATTGCAATGATTACATGTATCCTTTGGTCATTTTCTCGTAAAACATCTTAACTCTTGAACAGTATAATTGGCCTCTTACTAACGTTAATGATTAAATCAGCATAAATGTAACACGCTGCTTTAAGTGGAAGGCATGTTTGCAATCTCCAGGGTTTTGAATGTATGCTTTACAGCATGGTCATTATATTCATTATATATGTGTGTGCGTGTGTGCCCACAAACACATATGTGCACATATATATTGTGTGTAATATATACATATCATGGTAACAGGAAGCACAAATTTCCCAAGTGGGTCATTGGGTGTGACAGTCGGTAGAGACAGCGTTACTTTCAACCTTGCTTCATGGACCCATATATCGGAGATAAAGCAGCATATATCAGCCCAGTGGTGCAATGCACCTACCGCTTCCCAGAAGACAGTGCTCCAACAAAGCACGATATTGCCCCCAAGTCAACCAACACCTTTGCTGAGACTTCTACCGTTTAATCAGGCAGGCTACTGCTGGGTGATGATGTACATGGTAATCCTTTGGCCACAAGTCTGTTTTCACAGCCCTTTTCTCGTTTTTATTTATTTATTTTTTTTGCCATAAAACAGGTCTCTGGGCCTGGGGCGCTCTGAGGGAGACACAACGTTGATGGATCAGGAGGTAATGTTAGCAGAGGCTCTGCAAGCGGGCAAGGTAAACTCTTATCCAAAGTATGGGTTGACCCCAGTAAGATGAACTGCTACCCGCTCCCAGGTGTAAGGGGCTAGATGTGGTTGAACTACCACCATGTGGCTTCTCTGAGGAATGATGGCAGGCTGAAGGCTCAGTGACCATCCCTGCTGCCAGGGGGTTGGACTCAGTGGTAGCAGAAGCTAGCTCAGACTTAATGAGGGGGACCCACATGGTATAGGGCCATGCACAGCCTCAATCCCTTCTATGCGATCACCATATTCATGGGTCATTCAGCAACCATCAGGATGGCTAAGAAGAAAGGCTGATTAACATCCACAGGCTGGGTCAAACTCTTCACCTGTTAGTTAAGGGCCTCTTCTGGGGAGGTCATTCACAATACACTCAAAGATACACATGCTTTGTGGCACTCCCACAGACTTTCTGCTTACCTCTTTCCTCAGCCTTCCTCGTCACTGGTCTCCCAGTTCTCTTCCTTCTAGGTCCCCTCACTAATCAGCCAAACTGTTAGCCACCTACTAGCAGCCCATGTGCATCCCACCTATATTCATCCGATCTCTTCTACTTTCACACGGATTGGACAATTTGCATGTGATTAGGAGGCCATAACTAATACTCATCATTGCCCTCCTCCAACACTGATGTTCAGTTTCTGCTGGTGTAGGCGCTTGCCTGGTGGGATAATCCAGACTCTCATCTCTAAGGGACCTGGCTCCCTGGTTATCATGCCCTTTTCAGGCCATAGCTCCTGCGCTTGTCCATTGATTGTTAAAATCGGACCGGGAAACACCAGAGACACAACATTGGGTATACTGAGCGCCAACCATATTCTTCTCTGCCCCCATTGTGTAGCAGTGGCCCTGCCTGCTCCTGGTAATTACCCATCTCACGGTGCCCTGCAGGTCAGGCCTCCCCATGCCACCACTCTGTCCTGGCCACTAATTGTAGTAATTGTACCTACCTTGCTTCTGATATTTAAAGGCTGCTAACTATAATCCCCCTTTGTTCTCAGAGAGTCCAGTTCTGTGACAGCATCTCCACTTCTATCCCTGACCTACCGTAGCGTTCCTATGCTATGTTAGTGTAGTCTCTGGAGGCTTTGACGGTCTATCAAATCTTGTTTCACAAGAGATTACTTCCATTTCAAACTCTCCCTTACTCAATGTTAGGTTCTACTCTCCTGAGTCAGCACCTCCAGGAAACAGTCCCAAGCATACTCACCTGGCCATAGCTCCTTCTGTATTTAGTGTCTCCTCCTTACTCAACCTAGCACATCCCCAGCCAGGCTATGCTGAGATTTGATCTTTATTATGGGTGTGGTAATTAGGAGGGAGACAGAACATAGGGAGGGAGGTCAGAGGGAGATAGCATGGTCTTTTAAGGCACTTGCATGATTTGAGTCTTCAGCATGTTTCTCCAGTCACGAGGTTCCACTATATCCTGACAAGGAGGAAGGTCCCCTTCTATAGGCCTGCTAGCTCTGGGGAACTTGGGAGTTCTATTTTCAAACACATGTACCTAGAGAGCTCCATCTCAAATCACAGGGTCCACTCGGACCTTGGTGTGAGCTCTACTACTTTTGTGATTAAGTCCTGAGCCTGGTACTCCATCCACCTATACTTTGGCTGTAAGACATGAGGGGCCACTTAAATGTCAACAAGCAGGCCCGTTAGCTTTTACATTTTCCTCGAATTGGTTGTTAATCACTAGAGCCTGACCTTTTCTCTCTTCAACTCATCCGAGGCACTCAACAATAGCCACACAATTCCATTGTCTTCATAGAATCATTTCTCCCTCGCCTCTTACACAGTAGAGACATTGCACGAGATAGTGCGTCCGCTTCCACTGGTCTCCCATCCCAATTGCCCACTGGTGAAAGTTTTCACAATTACACTGTGAGAGCATGCTAGGGGCTAGCCACGCTCTACCTACTATCAGGGATAGAGTTATTACTTGTTGGCTGGTGACCATCCAGTTCCAAAATCTGATTTTCGAGTCTGGTGCCTAAGATACTTGTGACACCAACTATTTCAGACTGGGTTCTCTGGAAACACCAGGGAATGGGCATAACCTTGAGTGTAGCATTTCCCAAATTTAGACACATTTCTGAACTGTTAGCCAGCAATATTCCCAGCAGTAGGGTGCACTAGCCCTGGAATAGGGCCCTGGGTAGAGTACCACAGTATCTACGATAGACAGTTTAAAGTTTCCACCTGATCCCTGCCATTCCCCAGCCCCATTAATCCCATCTAATAGCAGAAAACCCTGTTCCAAGGATGTGAGTGCCTTCCTCTCCAGTGAATTTCTTATACTAAAATGAATACCGTACCCTTTAGACTCTCCCAGGAAATATAGTCAGGTGATGGGTTGTGAGTGTATGCATCATAAATACATTCTAAAATTTTCACACCCTTGAGCCTTCTGACCTCCTCCTCTATGCCAAGGAACTTCTAACATCTCCACTGTATTTCAGGAAACATTTTCAAATTCAGATATTAAGGAACTATCCCAGAAAACTTAGACTTGCTTTACAAGTACATGACATAATATTAAGTCCTGAGTCACAGGTAAAAATACTCATGTCAATGAACTTAAACTTATATTCTGCCCCTAATCTAAAACCCCCGAGATCTTTTCTATGTGGGGTCTCCCTTCTCCTGCCAGTACCTAATAGCCAAATCTTACTATCCCTTTGCAGATCTTACAGAAACTGACCTAATAGAAAGTCTATCAAGACCAGGAATCAGTCATGAAAAACGGAGGCAAGAGCATGGTCACTGGAATTGAGAACAAAGTGGAGAGTTGGTGACAAGAGAAGGTAGAAGGGGAGCTGAAGTTGGCCAGATTTTACCATATAGAGGAGAAAACATCTACACTATGTCACCACCTTGAGGTGACCTTCATTCAGTGCTTGCAAAAGCTCACTTTAGCAAATGTTCTCATTAGCCTAGTCCCCCTGATGACTTCTCGGCGATATCACTGAGCAGAGGTCCATTTAGTGTAAATCAAGTACCAGATTAGAGCTGGGAGAGCAGCAAGAGTGACGTCAGGTGCTGGGCTAGAGTTCCTTCATCTCGCTCAAGTTAGGACTAGATTGGTTTCAGAGTCCGTGAATGGACTGAGCCTAGAGGTGGGCGGCCCAGGGACATGGAGGCATTATATAGAATGGCTAAAAATCTGGGGTAAGAAATAAGATAGAGCCTCCATTCACTTCTCAGTTACTACTCTACCTCACACTTGAGTGCTCTTGAACTTACAGAGCTCGCTAAGTTTCAGTCACCCACTCCTTTGTAAATTGGGGATGATAATAGCCATCTCAGTGGGTTACAATAAAATAAAATAAAATGTTACATGTGGAGTACTTGGAACCATGCTCAATGCATAACCAGTACTCAATAAGTGACAGTAGTAGCAACATTAGTGACTGTTGTTCTTCCTATTAGGGAAGAAGACAAAGGATCAGGGAACAGAGAACCAAGCTGTTAATTATAAATATTGTCAAAAAGAATGGTAGTCTCTGGCCAATGCAAGAGGGGAATTCACAGGCCAATGCCTAGGGAACTTGGGGAGAGCTATAAATTCCCTGGGGAGTTGGGTGACCTCAACAGTCCCCTAGCAGATGACAGCGCATGGCATCAGATGTCAGGAGTCCCAGAAAAGCAACTTACATGCCATGAACACTGCTTTCTATAAATTTAAAAATATATGCAAAGTTGGCAGGGAGGGAATAGGTGAATTAGGTAGTTTCATACATGGTGGGATTATAAATTAATATAACCACTGGGAAGCAGTTGACTAATCTATTAACAGTCTTAAAATGTTCATGATCCAATAAGCCACTTCTAAGAATGTAACCTAAGGCAATATCTCCAAATATGGAAAAATCCCTATATGTAAAAACTAATTCTGTCATGTAGCATATAATTTATAGTAGCAAAACATCAGAAGACAACTAAATGTGCAACATGAGGAAATAGTTATGTAAGTAATAATACCAATTATATGAAATAGTATGCATCCCCTTAACATTATATGTATTAAGTATATATAATAACATTACAATAAAATTTTCATGTTAAACAGAAAGTAGAATACAAAATTTGTGCATATGTTATGATGATGAGTATATAAAAAAAAGAAACAAAAACTTGAGTCAGAAAAACTACTGATGGGAGGGGGCGCCTGGGTGGCTCAGGTGGTTAAGCATCCGACTTCAGCTCAGGTCATGGTCTCACACTCCGTGAGTTTGAGGCCCACGTCAGGCTCTGTGCTGACAGCTCGGAGCCTGGAGCCTGCTTTGGATTCTGTGTCTCCCTTTCTCTCTGCCCCTCCCCTGCTCATGCTCTGTCTCTCTCTATCTCAAAAATAAATAAAAACATTAAAAAAATTTTTAAAAAGAAAAACTACTGTAGGGAAAAATCCACGTCATGTCCCATGAGCCTTCTCTCTAAGGTCACTAGATACAAGGCTAACAAACTGATGCAGGTGAAGGACTTGATATCCTAAAATCAGAATGGGAAATGGGTCTCTTCTCTTGCCCCAACACCAAAGGCTGGTTAGTGGCTTCCCATAGAACTATCTTAAAAGGACGCTAAAGCCCTGGGTTTGGCTCAACTGGAAAGAGGATCGAGATCGATTGGTAATGTCTGCCACAGGCAAATTTGGGAACAGTGGTTGGAAATGCTCGGCATATTTGACATCCTTGGGTATGATTCCTCTTTCAGATAATCATGGCATAAGAAATTTGGGTTACTGAGTGAAGTGTGGTGGATGAGGTCCCTCCACTGAGAAGAAAGTAGAAGTACGTGACCTTCTACCATTCAGGGAAAAAACATTCATCCTAACCCTGAGAATCACGAGACCAAATATGTTAAGTCCTCATGGGGTTAGCAAGGAAGATGCTTTGAGGGAACTGGGGGGTTCCCAGAAACCTCCAGAAAGGAGGTTTCAGAGCCCCTCAGAAGTCACCACACAGCTGTTTACTTCATAGACTGGGCCCACAGGCGATCCAAACAGAACACTGTGATTATGGATTCTTCACTTGGCCCATCATCCCCAAAGAAAAGTAGATAAAAGCAATTTCACACAACAGTTCTGAAGAAGCAATTTGCTTGTAAAGATTATGCCTGGAGTCTATCAAGTTGCAGGTGCATTTGTATATCAGGTTTCACTGCCTCCTGACCAGGCAGTAATCAGTCTGTACACTTGACCCAACCTGAGAGTCTCTGAAAGTAAAACACAGAGCCCTCGAGCATCCCTCAAATTATTCACGTCATTGATATTCTTACCACTCTAGTCAGCATCAAGTTACTCAATTGAGTATAAATTTTTCCCTCTATGTTCGGTCAAAGGTTAACTTCTTCAAAGGGAACTGTCAAAACCTGACATCATGTTTGGTTTGCACTAAACGTACCAATGTGCTCCTCTCCCTAAGTCTTTGGGTCATGGTAGAATCAACACATGTTTGAGTTCCGAGCAAAAGCTGGCCTGTGGCAGCTTGGGAAGTGAGGCTCACCCCAGCAGGTAAAACACAACAAACAATGTGGCTTAAAATAATTAGTTCCCATGCTGAGGGATCCATACAGTGTTTTCCTAGACCAGGTGCTTGAAGCTTTCTTTTAGATTAAAAAAAAAAAAAAAAAGGACTGATGGGCAGGGAGAGGAGGCTTGAGATACAGGTTGAGAAAGGAGGCTGGAATTTTCTGGCATATTATAAAGCAGAGCTGAGAAAAGCAAAAGTTGGCCTCCAGGTCTCAGACATACCAAAAGGCCACATGAAGCCAAAATTTCCTGTGAATAATTAAGTTTTACTCCATCTGGGTGTCTTTTAGTGAAATGATCTAACTATTTCAGTTGAAAATTTTGTTTTATTTCCCAGCGCTCTCCAATTGGGAAAGCTTGCTGTGATCTTTCTTAATAAAGCCAGTGTTTATTTTGGTACTACTAAGGACAAATAAAGTTTTGGCAAAAGTTTCCCGAGGCTAGGAGCTCTTGGGGAATGTTAGCTTTTGCCCATTGAGCTTATTTGCCAGAAACATTTGGATGAGTAGGACAGCCAAAGCATCCAGAAGTATTTTTGCCTCATAATTGATTAAAAACATTTTTTTAATGTTTATTTATTTTTGAGAAAGAGAGAGAGGGTGAGTGGGGAGGGGCAGAGAGAGAGAGGGAGACACAGAATCCGAAGCAGGTTCCAGGCTCCGAGCTGTCTCTGAGCCCAATGCGGGGCTCAAAGTCAGAAATTGTGAGATCATGACCTGGGCTGAAGTCGGACGCTTAACCGACTGAGTCACCCAGGCGCCGCAACCTCACAATTGATTTTAACCAAAAGCTTTCAGTCCCATGCACACTCAGAATTGAAACAGGAAGTGCAAGTACATCCGGAGAATTGTGACAATCCAAATGTATCTCAGGTTTATAGAAGATACTTATTGTAAAGGCAATGATGTCAATTTAATTTCAGGTTCCCCAGGAAAACAAGGCATCAAAGCCCTTTCTGCTTTTACTATTTACAAAATGGGCATCTCTGAAGGAAGGATTGCTGTTCCTTGATGCGTCCCAACCTCGGTCTATTTTACGACTATGTTGAAAATTGTCAGCTTTCAAACATGCTTATTATACAGAGAAAGAATTAATCTAGGTCTTGCTTAATTTAATAGAGCTTGGGAGCCCCGATGCCCATTCAGTTAATTAATAATGAAAAAAGAGTCCAAATATCAGCCATTTCTAAAAGCTCTTCAGCATGATGAACAGAGAAAGATAAGCATTTCATTAGTGCAATGACCACTTGCATCTAATTCTTTGATGTGCCCTAGATAAGCAACTCCAAATGCAATTACAAGGGCATTCTTGGAAGATGGTTCCCAGCTGTCATAAATAGAAATGGCTCTCATGTTTTGTTTTTATTCTAATAACTTAATTCAAATAGATTCCTATTGAACCGACAGCATTTTCATATATGAAAATATTTAGCAACAATCATGCACCAGATAAATTTCTTATAGTACTTCACTGTCCAGAGGTTAAAGTACTTAGAATTTCACGTACCAAAACTTGGTCTTGTGGAAACCCTTCTGTGATAACAGGAAATCTCCCCAAACTTGGAATAATGGAGAATATTTAAGCCCATTCTCCATTCCAGTCCATCTGATGCTTGGTTCTAGCTGGTTGCCTCCCACAACAAGAGTGTCCAGTTTTAGAATGCCTCCAATAGTGAGCAGCGTGACATGCCCTTCTAAAAATAACCTATTCCATTTTGGACAGTTGTAGCTTAAAAAAATTTTTTTTGCATACATTAAATCCAAACCTTCTTCCCTGTAATTTCCATCAATTCATCTATGCACACTGTCTTCTGGAATCACACCGAATGAGCCTATTGAAATTCCCCTTTCCAAGGATAATCATCCACAATATAATTCCTCATAGTTCGTCTTCTCTTTTTTCTTAAGCTTTTTAAAAAATGTATTTATTTTGAGAGAGAGAGAGAGAGAGAGAGAGAGAGAGAGAGCAGGGGAAGGATAGAGAGAGAGGGAGAGAGAAAATCCCAAGCAGGCTCCATGCTGTCAGTGCAGAGCCCAATGTGGGGCTCAATGCCACGAACCATGAGATCGCGACCTGAGCCAAAATCAAAAGTCAGGCGCCTAACTGACTGAGCCACCCAGGCGCCCCCTCAGTTTCTCTTTTCAAGATCCTTTATTCCCATAACTCTCTTTTGATTCAAAGACCAGCTTGCCCACCTCCTTATCTGGTTGACCTTGGTAGGAGAGCCAGTATCATTTTAAGTAACAGATTGCTTATCAATTTTTTTCAAGTGGGAACCAACAACTTACACGATTGTCATAGGGACTAAGTAAAGTATCAAATGCAGTATATGCCTAATAAATGTTTCTTTTCCCCTTCCCAACATATAGTGAGGCACCTGTAACCAAATGAAATAAAATACAGCGTTTGGGGCACTGTCCTTCTATTAATTAAAGTTTGGGGCACTGTCCTTCTATGAATGCCTTAACTGAAGGTTGGTGTTTTCTGCAGCTAAGTCACACAAGTGACTAACGTTATGGACTGAGTGGTGTCCATATTCATATTGGACAAAATTCATATGTCAAAGTCTTCAAACCCAATGTGATTACATATGTAGAAATAATCAAGGTTAAATGAGGTCCTGGGGAACTCCGATGTGATAGGATTGGTATCTTTATGAGAAGAGGAAAAGAGACTGGCTCTTTCTCTGTGCCTCAGAGGAAAGGCAATGTGAGGAGGCAGCGAGAAAGTGGTCATCTGTGAGCCAGGGAGGGAAGCCTCGCCAGAAACTGAACTTGCTGATACCTTGATCATGGACCTCGGGCCCCCAAAACTGTGAGGAAAGAAGTGTCTGTCATTGAAGGACCCAGGTTGGTATTTTGTGATGGCGGCCTCCGCAACTAATATGGGCCATCTGTTGTCGGTCAAAATGTCTACATTCCCCCCTTCATATATAGCTGTTAAGCTGTGTCTACCTAACATACCTGAAGCATTATGAGAAAGAGAGGTGGAGAGGCTCCACATGACCTTTTAAGTGACTCATGAGTAACTCTTTCAGTCAAATGTAACAGAATCTTACCCAAAGGTCTACGCCAGCTCATCAGGTTATAGTTGGTAGGAGGACACAATTAGGAAAATTTGGAATAGTATTGCCTCGTCTCCAGCCTTCTGGAACCTCCTTGTTTCTTCCTTTTTTTCCCCCCTCAGGAATAATAATAACAGCAACCATTGCTAGGCATCATGCTAAGTGCTCTGGGTGGATTCACTGACTTAATCTTTTTGTGCCTCAGTTTTCTCACCTATGAAATGTGCATGACAGAAATAATGCCTGCCTTATAAGGTTGTTGTAAAGATTAAGTGACTTAGCAAAAGTCACGTAACTACTAAGTGGCAGAGGCCAGATGCAAGCCGGTTATAGGACCTTGGGTAAGTTACTTGACCTCTTTGTGCCTCAGTCTTCTTACCAATAAAATGAGGATAACAACAGCACCTGCCACATAGGGCTAGTACGAGAATTAAATTATTTGTTGCGTGCAAAATGCTAGGAGCTCGCATACTGTCTTGTAAATCACCAGACTCAGGCCTGCTCTCAAGGCTAAGGCTAGAATTTTCAGCTCCCTGAGGGCAGGATGCTGTTTCTATCTTGTTCACTGGTCTATTCCCTGCTCTTAGTGTGTTAACTGACACACAGCAGTCATTCCATGGATACTTGTTGAATCAGTCAGAGGCAGGTAAAAGTTGTGGACGGAAGGTTAAGAATAGGAGGACAGAAACTGGCAAAGGGTGTGTTTAGCTCTGCCTACGATGCCTTCAGTTTTTTCAGGTCTTATTTTCTCCATACAGGCCAAAGGGTGTTTATGAGAAATCCCCCCCCCCCTCTCGGGAGGATGGGCCAGGGTCCCCGACGTGCACTCCCACGCGTTTCCAAACCTTCTTTCAGGGTCCTGCCACATCGTAGTCGCCGATTTTTGTCTTTCCTGTCCAGCTGCTAGTGCCATGAGTACCGGGCCTTATCGTCCCGCTCGCCAATGGGTCTCCAGTGCCCCGCACGTAGCAGTTGCTCAATAAATCGTTGTGAAAGAAAGAAATGAGAGAAGGAGGAGGGAGGGGGCAGGGTCAGGAAGGGACCTAGAGAGAGAAGAAGGGAAGGAGGAAAACAAAAAGGGTTCTGGGAAGTTCTGTCGAGGAGGAAGGGTGTGCTGGTGGAAAAAGCAAGGAAAGGAATGACGAAAGAAGAGTAGTGGGGGTGGGGTGGGGGGGGCGCCTGGTGGCTCAGTCGGTTAAGCGTCCAACTCTTCATCTCGGCTCAGGTCATGATCTCACAGTTTGTGGGTTTGAGCCCTGCGTCAGGCTCAGTGCTAACAGTGTGGAGCCTGCTTGGGATTCTCTCTCCCTCCCTCTCTCTCTCTTAAAATAAATAAATAAGCTCAAAAAAAAAAAAAAAAAAAGGAACAGAGTAGTTGGTACATAATCCATCTAGGCTGAGAGACTTGAATTTGTTGTAATCAGCTCCCTGTTCCCTTGCACTCACCTCAGTACCATGGGTTTAGGTCTGTCATTGCCAATGTCTGATCTCCTTTTCAGTCTGACAATGATCTTGTTCCTGGATTCTGGAGAGGGTGAAAATGCACGTGGAGCCCGACGACTAATGACGCGACACAGGGGGTAAACTCTGCTATCCAGGAGGAAAGCCCTAGAGGAGCCCTGAGGGGAGGGACGATGGTTGTGCACTGGGGAGGTCAAGAGAGTCTCCACGCAGGAGGATGGAAAAGCCAGCCCGAGAACTGGCAATGACAAAGGGCCAATGAAGATGAGGAAACAGGGACCTGAACTGTCAGCCTCACAGAGGATGCCAACCAAGGACAACTGGATGATTGTGAAAAATGAAATAACGGTGTGAGTAATAGCTAACATTGGGCATTGCTTTGAGCCAAAAATTGTGCTAAGTGCTTAACAACATATTAACTTCCATTAATGTATACTCTAAGTATATGTAGGTATACATATGTATGTATACCATTTCCCAGAAGGAGTCATGTCACAGAGGGGTGAGCTAATATGCCTGCGATCACTCAGTGCGTAAATGGCAGCACCAGCCTATGAGGATATGGACCGGGACCCACTCTGGCAGACAAAGGAGTACATGTATTGTCCTGAAAGAGGGCAGCCTCGGAAGCCAGTTGTGTTACAGGGTACAAAACTAGAAAATTCAAGTCCTCTGAGATTATACTGGGAAGATGGGCAGACCAGGACGAGTTGCTTCCAGAAAATAAGGATAAAAGAATGGATGAAAGGGTTGAATGATTACTGAGTGTCCATCTGACATCTAGCCCCATGTTCCTTCCACTAAATTCTGACACAGAGACAGAACCACTTACTAGAAACCCCTTCCTTCCCACTTTGGAGGAATTACTCAATTGTATGCCCATTTGTCTAGAGAGAGAACGTAAAACAAAGAAACTAGTGCGCAGCTGAGAAGCCACCCAGAGGCACTATCCTGTCACCTTGCCCAGCAGAGCCAGCACCGCCTCAAATGTGTGTCATGAGAAGTTGTAAGGATCAGGCTAATTTTCCCTCGAATCCCTGGTCATAGCTCTGCTCTGCAGCGCAAGGTCCTGCTCTTCTTCAAAACAAAACTCATGAATGGAGCCAGACAGAAGAACCTATGTGGATAACATCTTCCTTTGCATGAGATTCATCTTCAAAAAATTGTAAAGCTTGAGGAATGGTGGCATGGAGTTTGGGGCTGGTAAAGCCTGAGCACAGATTGGTAGTGGATTCTGTGACGTGCCAGCCCACATCCTCCTTCACAGCTGAAGAACCAAATACCCCCACCGCTGGGAGTGTTGTTGGCACACAGCCCCTGGTGTCAACCCTCTCAGGGAATATCCTGGGTGAAGAGAGCTTCTTCACATCAGCGACACATATCCAGAGACTGATGTGTGCTTCAAAGGCCCTTCTCCATCAAGGGGCAACTCTGAAGGATCATCCTTTCTCCAGAGCTTCCCGGAGATCAAGTGAGATCTTGACGGAGACTGTTTCCCAGCTCAACTTGTCCCTCTGAGTCATCCTCTGCCTTCCCCACTATGGTGTTGGTTCCAGAGCACTCTTAATGAATATCCTACATGTTAGTCTCCATTTCAGATACAGCTTCCTGGGGAATCCCACTTGTGACAGGATCTGATCAGATCATCTTTCGAGAAGGGGCACTCTAGTTGCCCCTCCACCCAACCACACCCACTAAAAAGTAGTGCATTTCTTTGTTCAAAGTTTATTTTTATTTTATTTATTTTGAGGGGAGAGGCCAGAGAGAGAGGGAGAGAGAGAGAATCCCAAGCAGACTCTGTACTGTCAGTGCAGAACGCAATGCAGGGCTCGATCTCACAAACTGTGAGATCATGACCTGAGCCAGAATCAAGAGTTGTACACTTAACTGACTGAGCCACCCAGGTGCCCAAAAAGCAGTCCATTTCTAAAGCGTGTTTCGGGAGGACTATTTGAGGGCTGGGGAGAAACCTTATTAGCTTACCTCATTAGAACTATGTCTTGCTTTGCTTTTCCCCACATATCTCTTGTTCTCACACCGTTTCATTCAATTGCACTGTGAGTTGCTTAAGGGTAGGGCCCTCTCTCATACATCTTGTACCAGCAGTGCCTAGCAGAGATCGTAAATGCTCAATACAGACTTAATACCTGTCTTCTCCTCTCACTGCCATGAATCCCAGACGCATTCATGTCTTATTCCTGCCATTTCTAACAATCTCTTATAAATGACAAGCTAAGGTAGTTTGGGGAGAATCATATGCTAATCATTTGTGTAAGCCTTTAATCGCTAGACCCAGACTTTCTTGACCACTGGCTTAGAAATCTTGGGAGAACGATTAGGTGTAGTACTGACTGGTGGCCCTAAACAGATATGCCATCATTAAAATCCCCAGAATCTGTGAGTGTTGCCTTATTTGGAAAAGAGATGTCTGCAGATGGAATAAAGGTAAGTATCTTGAGATGAGACCATCCTGGATTACCAGGGTGAGCCCTAAATCCAATGACAAGTGTCCTCATAAGAGACAGAAGAGAAGGAGGCCATGTGATGGGCAGGGATGGAGGGGGAGGCAGAGATTGGAGTGATTCAGCTGTAAGCCAAGGAGTGCCTGGAGCCATAAGAAGCTGGAAAATGCAAGAAATGCGACCTCGGAGCCTTTCAAGGAGATCCTGCCCTTGATTTCAGATGTCTGGCCTCCAGAGCAAGGAGAAAATACATTTCTGTTGCTATAAGCCACCAGGTTTGTGTTAATTTGTTACAGCGGCTCTAGGAAACTAATACATTAGGTCTGGAAAATTCCACATGGTGTTAGGACTTGGATTCCTACGCCAGCAACTGCCAGACACCACTCTGTTGTCTCCCCCTTTGCAGATGACCTCAGCCTGTGTTCGCAGGGCACTGAGAACGCTCAGTAAATCTTCAGCGGTGGCTCCAGTGCCTGGGGCACAGCATGGGCCAAGGCAGGGCCTGAAGACAGGCCAGAGCACTTAGACACTCCAGAAGAGGGAAGGACAGGCTCACTCAGGTGACTTTCGTAACATGGAATAAAGATTTCTTTGAATTAATAGTCCAATTGCTCAAAAAGAAAACAAAAACCCTCAAGAAAAGGCAGTACTATTAGATGGTGGATCATAAACCTTGTTGGAATCGGAAGGAAAACTAAGAAACACCACAAAGGAGCAAAGGGGTAAAAAGAAGAGAGGCGAACCAGGTAACTCTAGAGAACAAAGTGAGGGTTGTGGGAGGGGCGGTGGGGGAGGGGGTGGGGCTACATGGTTGATGGGGATGAAGGACCGCACTTGTTGGGACAAGCACCTCGTGATGTATGGAAGGTGTTGAATCACTATATAGTACACCTGAAACTAATATTACGCTGCATGTTACCTAACTGGAATTTCAATAAGCACTTAAAAAAAAAAAGGAATAGAAAGGAATTTTTAGCAGTCACAGACCGATCTTGATTTTAGAGGAGAAAACTGAGGCAGCAGCGTGTTGGTGGCCGATGACCAGGCATCCAGCGGGAAGAGCCTGACGCAGGGCTCAGGAGCGCAAATTCTCACCCGGCGTTCTTCTTGAGCTCCCTCTACTAATGCAGATGCTTGGAACAGCTCTCTTTTGGGTCACCTTCGCAGTTCTAAATTACCAGAGAGGATTGCATATCCATGAATTTCAAACGAGCTATGTAAAAGTAAAGTGCTCATCTTCATTTTTGAAACTGGCTGGGCTGTGGACAGATATCTAGAATTCCAGACCAGGTTGCATCCCGGCGACGTCCGGCTAGATGGAAAGAGAAGCAAAGGGACAAAAGGGAAGGGCTTCGGAGCGGACCTCCCAGCTGCCCGGGGAAACCAGCTTTGAGGCGGTGAGGCAGCGTGTCTACACCCTACACATACATATTCAGGCGCTTTGTCAAAAGAGCCCAGTGCTGTAGCATTTCAATTAACAAAGTGGGATGGTTTACCTGATAAAATGCTCCCTGTGTGAGTGTAATTACATATTTATACCCCACAGAGATTTTTTTAATTTCTGTTTGGTTTGTTTCCCTTGCAAGTGTTTGTCCCTGGAAGTGTTCTTGATGTGCCGTGCTAAAGCGGCGTTGGCCAACTGTGTGGCTGGTTTTCATTTTAGATTCATTACAGTTTGAAGATGATGCCTTCCCCCTGTCAACACACAATATTGATACTTGCACAAGAAGACAATGCATCAAGGGACGGGAAAAGCATTAAAGGGATGCTGTCAAGTACCTGTCTTCGGGCTCTCCCCTAGTACTTTTCTCTTTTTAACCCACCCGAGGCTGCTGATGGAATCTAAACGGCTGAAAACACGTTTTCTTCCTTTGCAAGTTTGTGCGTTTCTGTAGTCTGTTCATAAAGCTTTTCCTTCACCCGCCCCCCCCACCCTCCCCATCAATGTAGCAAATTAAGCTGAAAGAATGGAGCTCCTTTCCGGGGTTCTCCACCCCTCCCTTTCCTGAGGAATACACAGACACACAGATATAGATTGCTGATTAGCTGGGGTTGCTTTCATTCCATCACGAAGCAGCAGAGTCCCTGCTGTGTCCCCGGTGCCACTGACAGGCTTCGGGTGTACAGCGATAAGTCTTAGTCCCTGATCTCATGCCAGCAGAGAAGCCAGGTGTGGAGAGGAGCAATTACAGCCTCGTATAGCAAGTGCCGTAACCAAGGTATGCACGCAGCACAGGGGCGGCACCGGGGACGCGGAAATTAATTCTGCCCAAGGCAGGCTTCCTGGAGGAGGAGGTGGCTCCTAAAGAGATCCCCCCACAGACATGAGAGCTTACCAGTTGTTCAGACCCGTGACAAAGCCCTGAATAAGACCCACATGGTCCCTGAACACATTCTTCTGGGAGGGAGCAGACACTGAGGAGGAGAACAAACAAAGAAGATAATTGCAGATGGTGATGTGTGCTGGGAAGGGAGTAATGTGAAAGCTCCTTGATACCGGCTGGTAAGGGAAGGCCACTTCAAGGTAACATTTGAGTTAAGACCTACAGGAGGAAGGGTGGCAACGAGCTATTCACAAGCAAAGCTAAGGGAAGGGCAAGTGTCAGGCCCGGGAAGGGGTGGGAGCAGGCAAGTAGCATAGAGGAGGCAGGTCTTGCCAAAGTGGACAAGGGGAGCACTTAGCTGGAGCCAGGTCCCAGAGGGCCATCAAGGCCATGGTAGATGGTAGGATCTTATTTCTTGAAACAGAAATCAAAACCATAATGAGAAATCACGTCACACCCATTAGAATGGCTGTCACCAAAAAAACAATGGATAACGAGTGTTGGTGAGGATGTGGAGAAAAGGGAACCCTTGTGCACTGTTGTTGGGAATATAAACTGATGCAGCCATTGTGGAAAACAGTACGGAGGTTTCCCAAAAATTTAAAATAGAACTACCTTATGATCCAGCAATCCCACTTCTGGGTATACATCCAAAGAAAATGAAAACAGGATCTCAAAGAGATACCTGCACTCCATGTTCACTGCAGCATTATTGACAATAGCCAAGATATGGAAACAACTTAAATGTCCATCAACAAATGAACAGAAGTTATATATATATATATATATATATATATATATATATACACACAGCTATGAGAAAGAAGGACTTTCTGCTATTTGCAACAACATGCATGGAACCCCAGAACATTATGCCAAATGAAATCAGTCAGACAGAAAAGACAAATACTGTATGATCTCATGTACATGTGGAATCTAAAAAAGATGAACCCATAAAAACAGAGTACAGAGCTAGTTACCAGGGGGCCAGGGAGTGGGAGAAATGGGGAGATATTGGTCAAAAAGTAAAAACTTCCAGTCATAAAATGAATAAGTTCCGGAAATCTAATGTACAGCATAGTGATTAGAATTAATAATACTGTATTAGATACTTGAAACTTGCTAACAGGATAGATCTTAAATGTTCTTACCACTGGGGCACCTGGGTGGCTCAGTCGGTTAAGCGGCCGACTTCAGCTCAGGTCATGATCTTGCAGTCCGTGAGTTCGAGCCCCACATCAGGCTCTGTGCTGACAGCTCAGAGCCTGGAGCCTGTTTCAGATTCTGTGTCTCCCTCTCTCTGACCCTCCCCTGTTCATGCTCTGTCTCTCCCTGTCTCAAAAATAAATAAAACGTTAAAAAAAAATGTTCTTACCACTAAATAGAAATGGTAATTATGTCACGTGATAGAAATGTTTGTTGACACTCTAGTGTAAACATTTTGCACGCCATAATGTATCAAATCCATATGCTGTGCACTTTAGACTTGTACAATGTTATATGTCAGTTATATGTCAATAAAGCTGGAAAAATTTTTTTAATGTTTATTTATTTATTTTGAGAGGGAGATAGAGCATGAGCAGGGGAGGGGCAGAGAGTCAGGGAGAGAGAGAATCCCAAGCAGGCTCCATGCTTAGCATGGTTCAATTTCACGACCCTGACATCGCTACCTGAGCCGATATCGAGAGTCAGATGCTTAACTGACGGAGCCACCCAGGCATTCCAAAGCTGGGACATTTTTTAAATCAAAAAGATTTTATTCCCAGAAAAATAAAAACTCATCGATGAATCTTAAGCCGAAGAATGACATGATTTAGGTTGCTAAAAGATTAGTTTGGCTGCTGTACAGACAACGGGTGAGGGAGCACTAGTTGGAACCATAACAAAATCGAGAAGGTAATTTGGATAATTCACTGGTTAATGTCTATCTTCTGTAATAGATTGTAAGCTACGTGAGGGCAAGAGCAATGTAACAACATAAATTGCAATGAACTGCCAGACACATGGTAGCAACTCAAGGACTAATGAATGAATGAATGAACAGCATGCCTGAATGAATGAATGGCATTCTGAGCCCAAACCAGCCTATGCAAAGGCAAGGGAACTTATTGACTTTACAGCTTGTCACAGACCAGAATTCCTTCCATTCTGAGAGCTGGAATTTGTGCAATGAATCCATCCAGTGGCACTCCCATACATGCCCACAAGAAATCAAACCTGCCCCGTGTCTCCCTCATGCAGCTCAGCCCATTCACTCACATTCACCGGCACACTCCTGGGAGGAGGCCGCGTGCAAGAAAGAAGCAATCAATCTGTTAAGTTGTGCTGGCCCAGGACAGACAGTACATAGAGCCACTGAAAGCCCAGCACTAGATGCAATGTGGATCACTTGAGTCAAAGACACATGCTACCCGTCGCTTTGCTGGTAGTTACTGCAGAATTAATGTTGCTAGTAGACTCCTTTTCTTCCACATGGTGAGAATTTCTGGGCAGCAGGAAAGAACAAGACCAACCAACCAACAAACAGAAGAAATGCACAAGTCAAGAGACAGAGACAGAACAAGGCCTCATCATTGAGGTCCTGGATCCAGCAATGCCTGCCTTCCAGGCGACATGAAGCACATTTGCATTTTTGTCTAATCTAATTGAAGTTGGAATTCTTTTTATTGCAACCAGCCACTCTCCCTGGCTTCGTCCGATTCTCTTGCTCTGGGAATCTAGAACAGAAGCCGTCTGCCGGTAGGCAGAGAGCATCAGTGGGAAACTTGGAAGTCAGGTGGTCAATTCTAGCTGACAGTGAGGGAGACACAATCCATACAAAATTATGTCAGTTCAGTTTTTGTATTAGGCCTCTGAATTTCTGATATTCTGTATTCACAGGATAGCCTCTTTCTGTCTTATTTTATTTTATTTTATTTTATTTTATTTTATTTTTTATGTACACATATCCTTTAATATATTTCTGTCATTGGTCACATTTCATTTGGACTTGCTAATTTTTAAAATTTAAATTCAAGTTAGTTAACATACAGTGTAGTCTTGGTTTCTGGAGTAGGACCCAGTGATTGATCTTTTACATGTGACACCCCGTGCTTATCCCCAAAAGTGCCCTCCTTAATGCCCATCACCCATTTAGCCCACCCTCCTATCCAGCCCCCATCCAGCAAACGACTGTTTGTTCTCTGTATTTAAGAGTCTCTTATGGTTTGTCTCTTTCTCTGTTTTTACCTTAGTTTCCTTTCCCTTCCCCTATATTCACCTGCTGAGTTTCTCAAGTTCCACATGAGTGAAATCATGTATCTTTCTCTCACTGATTTATTTCACTTAGCATAATACATTCTAGTTCTATCCACGTTGTTGCAAATGGCAAGATCTCATTTTTTTTTTATCGCCAAGTAGTATTCCATTGTGTGTGTGTGTGTGTGTGTGTGTGTGTGTGTATACACCACACCTTCTTTATCCATTCATCAGATGACGGACATTTGGGCTCTTTCCATACTTTGGCTATTGTCGATAGTGCTGCTATAAACATTGGGGTGCATGTGCCCCTTCCAATCAGCACACCTGTCTCTATTGGATAAATACCTAGTAGTGCAATTGCTGGGTCGTAGGGTAGTTCTATTTTTAATTTTTAAAGGAACCTCCATACTGTTTTCCAGAGAGGCTTCACCAGTTCGCATTCCCATCAACAGTGCAAAAGTGTTCCCCTTTCTCTGCATCCCCACCGATTATCTATTATTTCCTGGGTTGTTCGTTTTAGCCATTCTGACAGGTGTGAGGTGGTATCTCATTGTGGTTTTTTAATTTGTATTTCCCCGATGATGAGTGATGTTGAGCATCTTTTCATGTGTCTATTAGCCATCTGGATGTCTTCTTTGGAAAAGTGTCTAATCATGTCTTCTGCCCATTTCTTCGCTGAACTATTTGTTTTTTGGGTGTTGAGTTTGGTAAGTTCTTTATGAATTTCGGATACGAACCCTTTACACAGGATAGCCGCCTCTTTTATCATGCCTAGGAGAGCAACATACAACAATGGGTCCAAGAGAAGCCCTTTGCTGGCTACTTCGAATATTTGGGCTCTGAGTCACTGCTGAGGGTGTCACCATTAAGTGCAAGAGTATCAACTGTTTTGGAACAAATGCGCCAGCTCATGGTAGAGGCCCGCTCTCTGGGAGCCACCGTATTGAGATTCTGCTGCTGACTCTCATCTAGATCGTGAACAAATATTCCCCTCTGCTGTGTGCCCCTTCCTCCCATCATTTTCCTAAATTGCTTTTTTTAAACTTTTAATTTCCCTTCAAATACAGTGAACATGCCATTTGATGTTCCCACAAGCTCACACTGGATACTATGGAGATGAACTGAAGATTTTATCACTATTCATCGTTCACGGACACAAAAATAATCAGCAAAATAAAAGCATGCCAAAGAGTAGAGAACTCTGAGTTGTGGTATATTGTGAACCAGACAAGGGACTCCTCTTAATCAGATCGTTAGAGAATGGCCCTGAGATTTAGTTTGAATTTAGATGCTGAGAACTCCTATAGCGTAAGGCACACTCATATATGAAGGACATTGAAACACAATCTGATACTTTTCCATTGGTATGCAGGCTGTGATGTCATTTTAAATAGTGTGTGAAGTTCAAATGCTTGAGATGTTTGCTGTATAAATCAATAATAATAATAATAATAATAATTGCATATTTATCCACTAGGCTACCTGGAATATAGTCATGTTATTTTACTCAGCATTCAGGGAAATGCAGGGTTTTCATTTTCTTGCTCTTTTTGGAAGGAAGCATACTGCTGAGACTATTAAAGAAAATGCAAATCTCCTGGCTGTTTGGGAAGGCTCCAAAAGAGTGAAAGTGAGCAGTTGTTACCAGCGGTGTTTGGATGAAAATGTAAAATCTTTGTCTTTAAAAATGTTTGTTTAACTGAGGAGAGTTTACACAGCTTGTAGAGAATTATAGTGGAAGAAATTACATTTTGCTTCTAGTTTTCATCATCCATTTTCTCCACCTGCCAATTGTCCCCATTTTAGTCTGTTGGGGCATTAGTGATGCTTAAAATGATCAAAGAAATGATCAGAGAGAAATAAAACACGCACACACTTCTTATTAAGATGGGAAAGAATAAATTTACCTCAAAATCAGAAATTTGCATCCTTCCTGGTCCACACACATTCAGAATAATTTCTTCTAAAGTAAATATGTCAATCAGATTTATATTCTGCTTTCTCCCTGCCCATGGCTAATGAACTTGGCAGAGAATATTTAGATAGTTCCTAAAACCACTGACCCTTGGCAAGCACAGAACTCTAACGGACCCTATAAATGCTCAGTAAATATTTGTTGACTAAATTTTAAAAAGTAAATGCTTATGGGGGCACCTGGGTGGTTCAGTCAGTTGAGCCTCAGGACTTCAGCTCAGGTCATGATCTCACGGTTCGTGGGTTCGAGCCCCACATCGGGCTCTGCACTGACAGTGCAGAGCCTGCTTTGGATCTTCTGTCCCTGCCCATCTCTGTCCCTTCCCCACTTGAGCTCTCTCTCTCTCTCTCTCCCTCTCAAAAATAAATAGTTTTTAGAAAGTGAGTGCTTACCTAAATTAGTGATGAATAATCAATTAATGGATCATGAATTTAAGTTCTTTTTGGGAAAAAAAAAAACTCTACTTGAAGCAGAGGTAAGGTAACGAATGTCTAGTTTCCTTTGTAACATTTTCCCGTCTCTCCCCAGACTCTTCCCTTACTTTCAACCAACCCTAGACATGGACACCACAAGTAGATGCCAATTAATAATGGGTAAGCCAGAATGTACCAGAATGGTCACTTTGTTCCAAGTTCCTAGGGTCTAATCATAATATTCTCATTAACACTCTCTTCCTGTCATATTAATATAGAAACTATAAATACCAGAAAAGCATATCTACTTATTGTACTGAGATGATAATGTGGCCAAAAGGAAAGATACAAACATACCGCATCAGTCTGTCAAATTATGGTTTATAAGGCCTCTGTTGGTTCCTAAACCAGATCATGGGATTCATGTGGTGAAGCTTTTTTAAAAAGCTCATGATTCTCAGGCCCACCCTAAAAAAAAAATCTAATTGAGTGTGAATGACACCCGGGGATCTAATTTTTTTTTAAACTTCCTTTCTTGCTATCAGCTACCTCTGGGATCTATTTCTCCACATTGCAACAGTGCAGTCCTTAAGAAGCATCCAAACACGTGTAACAGTTAGAGGGAAACATGAATATAGGGGGTACGAGTGTATTATAAGAATATATTTGGCTTCCTGTGAAGCAGATGCTTAGCTGACTGAGTTACCGACGATGAGATTCTAGATTTCATTCACTTCATGTTGATGGCTCTGCGATGGCCTGGGAAACAACTGACTTGTTTTGAAATAAGCACCTTTCTACTCTATCAAGGTCAAACCTTTTACTTGATGTACTTAACTAACCATGTAAAATATTACATCAGCAAGCCTACGAGGCACTTAGAGATATATTCACATTTGCATAATGTCCTCTGTAAGTTAGTCTTTGGTCCTTAAGGGTGTTTAGAATAACTGCATGCAAGAATATACTTAATCCAATCTCATTTTAGCTTTTGCTCTTTTAAGATTTCAAAATTAATAAATCCTCCTGATACTCCAAATTACCATGAGCTTTTATAAGCATAACTTTGTAACTTTAACCCATTTATGAACATACCCCACAGGCAAATGTACTAATGAATAAGAAATAACATTAGAAGTTTAAAAGATGGTCTCTTTATGAAGTAATGTAAGAAAATCCTGTTAGCTGGATCAAGTACAAAAGTGCGATTTCTTAAAAAACAGAAAATCCGTCACAAAATTACATGTAATTACAATAACCAAAGGATAGAAAGTAAGAATAGTTGAAGTACCATGCATTATTTAACTTAGTACATGTTATCGCTTGCTTGCATATGGATGAAAGCAGGAAGAAAGGAACTGACAAACTGCCTGTGGCTACAGAAATTGTGGTATTCGTGTCTGACTTCCTGGTATGTGAATTCTTGACCAAAGCTATCAACACACCTGACAGCCATTACCTGCCCACCCCCTCTCTGCTTTCACACCCTTCTCACCGCCTGCCTACCTCGTGGTAAGGTCACACTACCGCGTAAAGGCCGTGCCAGCTGTCTCCTGCAATGCCAAAAGAAATGGGAAAATCAACTTGATCAACAAAGTAGACGTCTACATTGGCAGGGCAACCAAATTAGAAGCCATAGATGGTCACTACCGGCGCGCTTACCGGGGAACTTTTACTTCCAAATCATTTGGTAGTGATTTTATTCACTCCAAAAATACCGTGACTGGGGCGCCTGGGTGGCTCAGTCGGTTAAGTGTCTGACTTCAGCTCAGGTCACGATCTTGCAGTCCGTGAGTTCGAGCCCCGCGTCGGACTCTGGGCTGATGGCTCAGAGCCTGGAGCCTGCTTCCGATTCTGTGTCTCCCTCTCTCTCTGCCCCTCCCCCGTTCATGCTCTGTCTCTCTCTGTCTCAAAAATAAATAAACGTTAAAAAAAAAATTAAAAAAAAAATACCGTGACTATTGTATTGCAAAAAAGCCTATTACATGTATCTCTAGTTTACTGATTAGGACACTGGGGCACTGAGGGGATAAGTTACTTCCCAGTGTCACACAGCCAGTCCCTGCCCAAACAGAAAACAGAATTTAGATTTGCTGAGGTTCTAATTTTTGATGGTTTACTGAAATGATATCCAAAAAGGGGATGAAATGTCACCAGAAAGAATTTGAAAGGAAGATTGTGAAGAGCAAGAAATGATATTATTAGATAAGCTGAATACAGATGGAGAGTCCAGCCTATGGACCGTCAGAGTCTTGTGACAGAAGAGAATATCCAGAATATTCGATGAGGTTGAGATCACCAGGAGCAGTTCAGCACCAGGAAAGGAGGAGCAGTCGCGATCCGGTGAATGTTTCCAGGTTGGAAAAGTGGAGGCTGACTTCTGCAGGCCATTCCTGGAAAGACACTCTCTTATGTTGCTGACAACCTTCCTGGGAAGCACTTCGGCAGTGCAAAGTTTATATCCTTTATGTTTAAGTAAAACTGAAATGTGGGCCAAAATGTATGTTCAAAAGCCGGCCATAGACTTGTTCATATAGTGAAAAATTAGGAGTAACCGTAACCTACAACTGGAAAACAGTAAATTTACATAAGTAATGATGGTAATTTCATGGCACAAAGCATTTAATGTCATGGGCAAGTGCTTTGTCTATAATATTGAGTGAAAAAAATAAAGTAAATCAATAAAGTGATCTCCAATGAACTGTATTAAAATATTAATAGTGAATGGGCTAAGATGGGGTCAAGTTTCTTGCCATTTTGATATTTTCCAAATTCTCTATAATCAGAAACACAATGAACTTTTAAAAATTGCCACGCTGGGTTCTTTTACTCTGTTGATGGAAAGAGGGATTAGCATGATTTGGAGGGCAGGCGTATATGTAGAGATGTTCACTGTAGCATTATTTATAAAAGTAAAAATTAAAAAAAAACCATGAATGTCTATCAGCAGGAATTGGGCATATTTAAATTAATAATAATAATTATTATTATTTCTGTTTTTATTAGTAGGTAAAATTTATTGGTTCTTACCATGTGCTAGATGCAGTTCTAAGCACTTCAGATGTCTTAACCTTTTTAATCCCCACCATAACTCTCTGAAATACACACTATTATGCTACCAATGTACAGTTGGGATATCACATTTGTGTAATATTCATCACATACAGCTTCTAAATAATAACGCAGTCTGACGTGTGGACATGGAAAAATGTCCATGATTATTGTTATGCGAGCAAAGAAAATCATACAAGACAATGTTTAGGATGGTTACCTTTTTTACTGTTTAAACGCGTGTACACAAAAATGTTTGCAAGCATTTGCACGTGGAAGAAGGTCTGAAATTGCGAACCAAGTTATTGATAGGACTTTCTCCTGGGGAATGAGAGTCTAAGTGATGAAGAGAGATAGTTTCACATTGTACTTCATATACTTTTAAACTTCTATTTAAAAAATAAATATTTACTCTTATAATTAAAGTATGATTATAGTTCTAAAAGACCAAAGAAGAATAAAATTACCCTATTTTTACTAATATTTAGGAAGACATAATACAACCCAGCTGGAAAACATTCCCCAAACCACCCAACAGAGGGTGACAAGGATAGGCCAAAAGATGCTTGGAGTTGTCTTAGCCAAGATGACATGGATAAAGAGAGGGCAAAGTTACTCAGAGAAGAATCATAAGTTTGGGAGGTACAAAGAGAACAAAAGGGCATTTATTAGTAACCAAAATTAATTCCAGGTATGTCTGGGTGGCTCAGTCGGTTAAGCATCCAACTCTTGATTTCGGCTCAGGTCATGATCTCACAGTTTATGAGGTTGAGCCCCATGTAGGGCTCTGCATTGACAGTGTGGACCATGATTGGGATTTTTTTCTCTCCCTCTCTTTCTGCTCCTCCCCCACCCATTCTCTCTCTCTCTCTCCCTCTCTCTCAAAATAAATAAATAAGTAATTAAACATTAAAAAAAAAGAAAATTAATCTGATGATGTGAGATAGTCTATTAACATTTGGAACTTGATCTAGTAAGCAACAGGTAACTACTATAAGTTCTAAGGCAAAGAAATGACTTGATAGGTCCCAGAATATTATGGAAATTCACCTTGATGATTCAGATGCCTTGGAAGGAGAAGAGCCCATAAGTGGTTGGAACTTTTCAAATACCAAGGCATTAGATAATTAGAACCATGACTAAAAAATGGAGAGGAAGAGATATATCAGAAGAGTCCCACCTTCAGACCCAGGCAAGAAGGCTGGGATCCCAAGCTTTAGAGGGCCCCACACGTCACAAAATTAAAAAAAGATTTTTGGTAAAGAGCACATGGACATATCTTTCTGGATTCAATGCTCTGTGCTGGCACAGCACAACCCATAACCCTAAATGTCTACTCTACTAACACCTCTTAGGTCCCAGGGAAATGTTTTCCCACCTTTCTTGCTCTTAAAGCTCTTAAAGCAAAATGCAGTGCTGTTCAGGCACCTATGTCCAAACCACGAAGGCTGTCAGTTGAGATCCTGCCTACATTGGAGGCAAACAATGGAGTACAAGAGGGCTTGAGCAGCAGGAGTACATAGGTTCGAGAAAAGACAATAACCTACAAAAAGCCTTCTTCTCAGCATGAATGCAATAAATTCCTGCTTAAAACAAATCTTTTCCTGCTAGCGTTAAGCATCCATTTTCTTGCTTCTCTTTGTGCTCCAGTTTGTGGTTTAATGTATATTAAAAGCAATTGCACCTGGGAGCTGAAGAACATTTTGCAGTATTAAACAACTATCACCCTTCAGTTTGAGGATCTAGCTATAACAGGTATGTAATAACGATTTTTCATTACGACTAATTATTTCATTTTGACAAGAGCAGTTAATAATATTAAAATCATTTTAAAAATTAAATATGGGGGCGCCTGAGTGACTCAGTCAGTCAAGCGTCCAACTCTTGGGTTGGCTCAGGTCATGATCTCATGTCCTGTGGGTTTGAGCCCTGCACTGAGCTCTGTGCTGACAATGCAGAGCCTGCTTGGGATTCTCTCTCTGCCCCTCCCCTACTTGCACTGTCTCTGTCTCTCTCAAAATAAATAAATAAGCTTTATTTAAAAAAATTAAGAGGCACCTGGGTAGCTCAGTCAGTTAAGCATCTGACTTCGGCTCAGGTCATGATCTCATGGTTCATGAGTTCAAGCCCCGTGTCAGGCTCTGTGCTGACAGCTCAGAGTCTGGAGCCTACTTCGGATTCTGTGTCTTCTCTCTCTGCCCCTCCCCTGCTCACACTCTGTCTCTCTCTCTCTCAAAAATAAATAAAAATGTTAAAAATAAAATAAATTCAATATGAAGATGAGCTTTACCTGAAAAATTTTACTTTAAAGCATAGAAGTTCAGGGGTGCCTGGGTGGCTTAGTCAGTTCAGCATCTGACTTCGGCTCAGGTCATGAGCTCATGGTTCATGAGTTCGAGCCCCGCATTGGGCTCTGTGCTGACAGCTTGGAGACTGGAGCCTGCTTCAGACTCTGTGTCTCCTTCTCTCTTTGCCCCTCCCCTGCTCACACTCTGTCTTTCAAAAATGAATAAATATAAAAAAAATTGTTTTAAAAAAATAAAGCATAAAAGTTCACCCTTTGCATTTTGTCCTTTTAACTTCAATAGATAAATTTGAACATTTTAGAAGAAAATAACTCTCTTTTGAAAACACATTGAGTAGTAATTTTAATTTTAATTTTGAAATTAATTTTCATTTTTTTAATGTTTATTTTATTTTTTATTTTTTAAAATTTACATCCAAATTAGTTAACATATAATACAACAATGATTTCAGGAGTAGATTCCTTAGTGTCCCTTACCCATTTAGCCCATTTCTCCTCCCACAACCCCTCCAATAACCCCCAGTTTGTTCTCCATATTTATGAGTCTCCTCTGTTTTGTCCCCTTCCCTGTTTTTATTTTATATTATTTTTGTTTCCCTTCCCTTATGTTCATCTGTTTTGTCTCTTAAAGTCCTCATAGGAGTGAAGTCATATGATTTTTGTCTTTCTCTGACTAATTTCACTCAGCATAATACCCTCCAGTTCCATCCACGTAGTTGCAAATGGCAAGATTTCATTCTTTTTTGATTGCTGAGTAATGCTCCATTGTGTGTATACCACATCTTCTTTATCCATTCATCCATCGATGGACATTTGGGCTCTTTCCATACTTTGGCTATTGTTGATAGGGCTGCTATAAATATTGGGGTGCATGTGTCCTTTCGAAACAGCATACCTGTATCCCTTGGATAAATACCTAGTAGTGCAGTTGCTGGGCCCTAGGGTAGTTCTATTTTTAGTTTTTTGAGGAACCTCCATACTGTTTTCCAGAGTGGCTGCACCAGCTTGCATTCCCATTCAATGTTTACTTTTACTTTAATTTATATTTTTGCTAAAAATATAACAGGTCACTCCTGTTAATGGAATACAAATTGAGTGAAAATCTTCATTATAGCAACGTATTTGGTGATTTTGCTAAAATGAAGGGAAGAAAATAAATTTTATGAAATATGTACATGACCTTTGAAATATGTATATCTTTACTTTGTCGCTCACCTAAACACTACCAACCTACCAACAAGACGCCCAGCCACATGCAATTATAATTCGTTTCAGTTGTCTTTGACATTCTGCCAACTTTCAGTCTCATATATGCCAAGCTGTACTCATATTATTGTGTCATTATGAAGGTATTCTTTGTCCAGGCAAAAGGGATCAGATCTTATTCAATAGTTTGTGAGCTCAATGTTTCATAACTGCTAGGTGTTTTAGACACTAGGTATGTGGACCGCTATTCTTTTACTCTTGTCCTGGGTCTCTCAAGTGATAGGGCAGTCCTGGATTCCAGAAACATTGAAAAGGAAGATCTAAAATAGGATATGGGGGGCAAAGGAAATGGAGACATTAAGGATAAAAAAAAAAGATTATGAATCTGGTGGTCTCACCAACAAAAAGAGGGAAGTTGGAGGGGGCAACTTGAATCCACCCGTCCTGTCATGAAGCCCAGTGAGCATGAATAGTTGCAGCCAGTCATAAATCTGAAGTCATAAACTAAGGAACTACAAATTCAAAATCAGTACTATCAGTCAGGAACAATGGGAGGATGACTGTGGTATCATCCCCGGGAGGACACCACTTGAACAGCAGTCCCCGATGGGCCACGGCTGGAGTGAACAGCCATGTTCACTCTGTTGGGTGGAATCAGATTTAGGCATTTCTATTACGGACAATTCCCGAGTGGTTCTATAAGAAAGATTTCGGAAACACTAGCATTACTTCAGAATTCCTGAGTCACACCATGGGGTTGCTTAGAAACAAGTTTTATTAAATGAAATCTCTAGATCTTTTCTGTTCCTGTTCTCTGAAAATCATTTCCTTTTCTCTTAGGCAGGCTATACATCTGGGCATTGTCTCGCATGATGTGGACTCAGTTGACCTCATCTTCATGCTCCCTCCATTTTGTATGAAGACTACAAATTTTTTCTCTGAGTTTGCCTGACACTTTAGAAAAAGGAAGCATCCACTGTCTGCCTGACCTCTCAGGTCTATGACTCAATAGGTCAGTTTTTCTTTCTCACCACATTTACTACACAGGTGGTCACAGCCAATGGCTGTGGTGGCTGCACACTGACTATTTTCGTAGCCTCAGTCCCGCTGGTCCGATTGATCTCAGTCTCCTCTGGCTTTCTCCTACATGAGGCAGGTTTTGACCATATCCAGGTGATCCCTGCAGATTTGAGTGGAGAAAGAAGAGGATCTCAGCAAAAAACAGGAGGAAGACAACCATCACCCAAAGAGATGACTTAGTTTTTTTTCCTTCCTTTCAGATCCTTCTCTCCCTATCCTACCCTCAGCCACCACCACACAAATCTTCAGGAATCTCCCAGGGCCAAAGTAACACTTTCTGCAACTCTGACCCACACAGGGCACTCTTTCAATACTATTAAACCTTTTAACAGACTGTCCTGTTTATTATATGAGGTTAAGATGTAATATCCTGAAACTTTATTCACATTCAATTTATGTTGTTTTTTAAAATTCAGTTCAAGTCAATGAATCATTTCTGGAATAAGGTATTTTTTTTTTTTTTTAGGGGGGAAGAGGGGTAGAAAGAGAGAGGGAGAGAGAGAATCTTAACCAGCCTCCACACCCAGCTTGAGCCGGACATGGGGCTCAATCTCACCACTGTGAGATCATGACCTGAGCCAAAATCAAGAGTCAAACACTTAACCTACTGAGCCACCCAGTAGCCAAACCAGTTTGGGCTCTTTGCCATATAGAATTTGAGGAAGGAATAGACAGAAAGGGGATCCAAAAGAAAGAAGAGAGTGGGGAAAAAATCTTGCTAGCCGTGCTGTTTCCATTGCTTGCCCTTGTTGAAAAAAAAAGAAATCTAGGAGATGGGAAAAGCTGAAAGAAAAACTTTTTTTAAAAAAAGAAGCATGAATGGTTTAATTGGTCCACACTATAAAGAACAGAAAATACCCCAGTATGAGGTGTCTGGAAATGATTTCTGAGATCGAGGTGATAACTGAGAGTCTAGAACTGCTGCAGGGTGTGGAAGAAGTGAGAAAGGGAGAGGGGATTTTTTTGTCAGTGTGGGATATGAAATATACCTCCTAAAATGTTCTTTAAATAATTCAAGTAAGAATTAGAATTCCTTTAAATGTCTGTGGTTGCTGGACTTCTCAAGAATATAACTCCACACGGAGTCTGGGCTACTTTGGCTTTAGTTAATATTTAAATTCCATAATTATATAAGCCTCTGGCTGGAAAGGTATTATCAACTCCTTTTTACATCCCACCGGGTGATGGCTCTCTAAACAGAAGGAAGAGCAGGGGCAAAGGCACAGAAATCTGTTTAGGCAACAATGAATGTTCTAGTTGTTGTAGAGATGACTCTTCAACACCTCAGATGAACTTAATATCTCCCATTGACACGCTTTCCCTCTGTTTCCCTCTTAGGAATCTTTCAAACCCCACTTCAAATAGAATTTCAAAAGGATGGCCTTTTTCTAACTGGAAAAAATAATGTAGGAGGGCTTGCTACCTTCCTTGACCTGAGAGTAGGTCTACAAATGTTATTTGTGGATAGATCACTGGAGCTAAACATTATTTATTTTAGCAATATTTTGGTGTGTTTGTGTATGTTTCACAATAAAAAGGTTAAAAATTATTAAAAGCTTTTCTTTCTGCTGTGTTGGTAACTAATAATTGAGACTCAAAATGCTGGAGGGGTGCCTGGGTGGCTTAGTCGGTTGAGCATCTGACTTCCGCTCAGGTCATGATCTCACAGTTTATGAGTTTGAGCCCCATGTCGGGGTCCATGCTGACAGCTCAGAGCCTGGAGCCTGCTTGGAGTTCTGTATCTCCCTCTCTCTGCCTCTCCCCTGTTCACACTGTCTGTCTCTCTCTCAAAAATAAATAAACATCAAAAAATGTTTTTAACGCTGGAAAAAAAATGAAAGAGTACCTTTATTCCTTTTGACAATCTGAGAGTTGGGAAACTGCTTCTAAATTTAAAAACATCTACATTTTCACATTCACTGTTCCTTTCTCACTCAGTTGAGAACATCAGAAAAAGATTGGTTCATTTTAAAACTACTCATAACATATTTAAAATTTAGAAAAATCTGGAAATATTTTACTAAATATTACCCAGCCCCATTGTTGTCACTTTACTATTGAAATGAATATATATTTTATACACTTAATTAGGTGATCTGGATACTTGCTTATAACTCTGCCATATTGTTTATTATCAAGACGTGTGGATTTCCATCTGTCAGAGTTTGAAATCAGATTCCAAAACAGGGAGCCTAACTCTGAATAAAAACCCATGGAAATTGTTAAGACCCATTTTCATGAGGATATAATCCAAGTCTAGAAGCAGCCACAGTTTATGCCAGATTTGAGGATAAAATCCCTTTTGGTCTGTGAAGAGGGTTGAAATTTTAATCAACTATTTTCTAGCTCATAGAATCCCATATGGTGTTGGGTCATTTTGAACATGGGAATGCTTTGACATTGCATATCACTTTTGTTTCTCCCCTAAAGAAAAGCCACAACACCCTCTATCTGAAGAGCTGGGTGGAAGCCACTCCCAAGAGCCTGTTGATATCTGCTGGCAAAGCCACCGGAGCAAGTCACGCGTGAGTAGTTTCCTTGCTAATGTTTTGGCATGCCATGATTATGCACTGCTAAGTCTTTGTCAGGAATAGACCTGTTGCCAATGTTTGTTGTTCATGCCTGTTGTTATTAATTTTCTCTCTTCCCCTCCCCTATAGCAATCGTGCTCTGTTGTAAATGGTAAGGAGAACAAGCAAGAAAGCTAACCATTGCCGTCCTTTCCACTGGCTTGCAATAGCAAAAGGAGATGAGATGTAGGAGAGGGAGAAAGGAGTGTGTCAGCCTCAAGAAAGGAGGTTCATTGGTATGAATTCCTAAGTCTAAAGCCATTGTACTTCACCTTGACTGCTGAAATCACTGGGGATGATTTGAAAAGACTGACATCTGGACCTCATAACTTAATGTGCCTGGAGAGAGACCTAAGTATTAGGATTATTATTTGTTTGTTTATTTATTTATTTTTAAGTTCATGAAATGATGCCAATATAAAGTCAAGGTTGAGAACCTCTGCTCTCAACTCAATGAGCCATCACAGTGAGGATCAGCTCTTTACTCATTTCTTATCTTCCATGCAGACTCGTTGAATTATACCTCTCAGTTATCATGGGACCATGTTACATTGGAGCCATCCAGGACCTTCAAGATCAGCTAGCCTTGCTTTTGAGGAAGCAATAACGTGACAGAAAGAGCACTGGATCTATGGTCCAGGACTAGACGGTTCTGTTCAGTTAAATTAACTATGACAGGGGCACCTGGGTGGCTCAGTTGGGTTAGCATCCTACTCTTGATCTCAGCTCAGGTCATTATCTCATGGTTTGGTGAGTTCGAGCCCCATGTAGGGCTCTGTGCTGGCAACACAGAGTCTGCTTGGGATTGTCTCTCTCCCTCTCTCAGTCCCTCCCCCCAAGCATTAAAAAAAATGAACTACGACAAAACATGAACAAATCATGGCATCTCTCTGGGTCTCCTTTCTCTAAGATACTGGACTTTGGGAGATTTAGCGACCATGATGAATACATCTAATTCAACATCAGGAATATATGATAATGCATAGTTGCTCAGCAAATACTTTTTTCTTTATTTTTTTATAGATAAGGGCACTGCACCCCAAAAGGATAAGATAATTGCTCAGAGCTCTTTCTATTATATCTGAGGCCATCAGCATTTTTCTTGTTTGCACGTGGGTTTTTTACCATTGGTCCAATTGAAAGCATATCATTTAATTCTATCCATTGGTCGCCTTTCATCCCCTTCCTCCACGAAGATACACAACATATAGTCATAAATGTGGTTCAAGAGGATCTACAACTAGGCGCTTGTTGTGATGAGCACTGAGTGTTGTAAGTAATCGCTGAATGGATCGCTGAATTCTACTCCTGAAACCAATACTGTAGTGTCTGTTAACTAACTAGAATCTAAATAAAAATATGAAAAGAAAAAGAAAAGAGAGAATGTACAATCCAGGAACAAACAGATATGTTAATGCTGCCTCAGGATTTCTAGGGCTCGGACTGCTTACCAAATCCCAGCTCTGAAAACATTCCACTTTGGAGTCCCTGACTATCTACATCTCCTCTGCTATCTCCTCCATCGACAAAATGGAAAAATTCCACCAGAGATTAATTCTTGCCTGCATGGCACTTTAAAGATTAAAATGCACTACACAAAAAAAGCAAAGCATTAGCCATAGGGGAGGAATAGGAAAATCACCAAGAGAAGAGGTAATAACAAGTGGATCAACCAGAAGGGAAACCATCGCTAAAAATGAGCTTCGTGATTGATATAAACTTAAATTTCCTGTCTTGATCCCTGGAGTATCTGTAGTTTGCCTGATTGAGACTTAACTAAAATCAAATTTCCAGGCAAAGCTGCTGTGTTTATCTAACGGGCAAACCCATTTTTTAAAAAAAAATTTTGTAACATTTATTTATTTTTGAGAGACAGAGAGAGGCAGAGCACGAGCAGGGGAGGGGCAGAGAGAGAGGGAGACACCAGGCTCTGAACTGTCAGCACTGAGCCCCATGTGGGGCTCGAACCCACAAACCGTGAGATCATGACCTGAGCCAAAGTCGGACGCTTAACCAGCTGAGCCACCGAGGCGCACCAAGCCCATTCTTTAAACTAGAAAAACTGAAGGTAACTTAATTGTTAGGTGAGCATTAGGGCGACTTTTATCTCTCTCTCTCCCCCTGTCTGTCTTTGTCTTCCTGTCTCTTTCTCTCTCTGTCATGTGTTGATCCTCACATTCAATCATGTCACAACTGATGGTGTTCTAAGTTATGTGTTGTACAGCTAAATATCTACCTGTAGAGAAGCTTTTTTCTTTACTGACAAAAGTGCTTAGGGGCCATCAAATATTTTGAAAACAGAGAATGGCGTCAGGTGTGATAGACTCTTTTGTCCCTTACTACCACCCAAAGAGATTCCAAAGTCTCCCAAATGGATTTTATTTGGGCAGATACATGCTAAACCAGGTGAGTGTTTTCTAGAATACTGCAAAATCAGCTAGGAGATATTCCTTACTTGCTTCTGTAAAGTTTATGTTTCCTGAAATGTCTTCACTACCCCTTGGGACAACTACAGTTCACATTTCATCGAGGTGTGAACCTCACTTCTTTCAAGAAACCCTTGCTGCTACAACCGACACTGGGATGACTCCTCTCCAAGTTTGTAAAAGAAAAGAAAAACTAAAAACCTTTTTTTAAACATGAAAAGGCAAATTTGAATATGATAAAAGTAATGATTGGCTGCCATTGTCTGCCCATCACTGTCCTCAAAGATGCTGGAGGGTGGGAAGACCGGCTGCTTGGAAGGGAAGGAGAAGCCTATGCGGGTAACCGCATCAGGAAGCAGGGAAACCAAGGGTGGTCTCCACATCCCCAGTTTCCGTGGATTGAGCTAATGTGATGGGTGTCAACTCTCTGGGAGATTCCTGGAATCACTGCCTCTTTCCTGGAACTCTGGGCAACTACAAGGCCCAGCCAGCATCATTCCATGTACACTCGGGCTAGAGTCGACAACTGCCACTAGGTGGCACCAAACTGTGGCCAGGACCGGGACTGATTCAGATGGCACAGACTCCTGGAACTCCCAGATGGCTAGTTGGGCAGCCTGACTCTGGTCATTTCATTAATTTTGCAATATGATGCCAGGATCTAGGCAAGTGAATTTTTTGGGCCATGCGTCTCTCATCATGGCTAGTTTTACTCTACTTACTATTATACTCAATGTTATGTAGTGTTACTAACGAGCTTGTATATTTCAACTCCCAGCCAAATTCCAAGTTCCCCAGAGAAGAAAAATCATGTTTTCTATAGTTCTTGTATACCTCACCGTGTCTAGTGTGATATGGATGAAGGGTAAATATTCAACAATTACCAGTTCTATTGCACGATCGAATCTTTAGTACAGTATCCATTGCCTCAATATAGATTTCTTTAACTGCCTGGATAGAAACCTGTCTGCCATAGATACTCCAACCCCAGATACATCCCCACATGCACAGGAGGCTCTGGCGCTTGACTCTGCAATTGGCCAGCCTTTCAGAATACAAGAAGTTCATTCCTTTCTCAGAGAGGTAAACAAAGGAACAAAACATCTTTCGTCAAAATATCTGTGTGATTCCACTGCTGAGTTATAAACACAGCTTACTACTTTTTCTGATTTTGGCGGGGGCTGGGGGGGCGGGGGTTTGCACATGGCTACTTATACAACCTCTGTTTTTTCCTATCTATGCTAAGTGATCGAGGAAAACATAAACACACCCTGTACACACACAGTGTGTCCTTCTCAGGAGGAGTCGCCAGCACAGAAGTCTGGAATGTGCTTGGCTTTGCACCCATCACAGCAAGGCATTAGAAATATTGGATTTAGTGTTGTGCATCCACAGATATAAAATTAGGCCGACAGAAGTCTGGATCTGGGCCTCGCTCCATACTGCTAACTTGTAGAGCGTTGGTAGCCAAAAGGGTTTGGAACAGTTGTCTCTCTACAGATGCTGCCATTCATTTCTGTGGGAACAGAACCACTTACAGCTAATTACAGTTTCTGCTTAAATTAACAGGACAGATATGACAGCAAAAACTTCTTCAGACTAACTGGTGGGGAGACCTTTAGCTGACACAATTTATGAGGTAGTTGGCTTACAGCAAAGTAATGTCAACTTTCAAAAGTAATTTAGAATTCATATGATGCCATCCAGCCATTTGCGGCAGCTAGAGGAAAATATGTGGGATGAGGGTTTGGGCAGCAGAAGAGGCAGGCAGAAGCACGCGCTGTTTTAGAAAGAAGAATAGATTATTTTACAGAGTCAACAATTTGAGATTAGGTTGAGATTAGGTTATTTTACACAGTACCATTACATTACATTACAGTAGCTAGTAAGCGGTGGAGGTGATGTGCGAAGCCTGACAGTTGAACTCCAGAGCCTTGGTTTTTAACCTTGACTGCCTCGAAGGATAGCTAAAGTCCCAAGTCATGTTGAAAATGACCACTAACACACAATGAAAGGAGATTCTGTGCTGGTTTGATGACAGTGCTTGTGGCCTTCATTCTGGCCAGTCAATTTCATGCTGTGAGATCCAAGGTGAATTGATCCTTCAGGACCCTATAAGTCCCTAGAATGAGTCACGAAGTAACCCACCGAGTCTATTCACTGTAAACACTGGCCAGGATGCCCTTGAGAAGGGATGTCCCAGCGGATGGCCAGGGTTCATAGCATTTGCTTCCAAACTGTCTTCTTGACTATTCTATGTCACCTTTTCATGGGTTAAACCTCTCCTACACATCTACCTAATCTGCCAATTCCAGCCTTTGCCTTCATGACCTGGGCTCTAATTACCAATCCCTGTACCATCCATTTGATCAAAAACCTGGCAAGCAATCGCTTTGGCTGGGGCAGCCTTAGAGCCTCAGATATCCATGCCTGCCTCCATGGACAGCCCTTACCTGGAATAGATCAACTGTGGAATCACTAACAGACATATGGTGGGTTTGGGATGATTGTTTCTCTTGGAGTCCAGAGAAGGACAAGGAGGGACCCAGTCTTATTCTTTGTGAAAGTCACTACCAAAAATAAAGCTTGAGAAATTGTAGGATTTCACAGGATACTAGATATAAATATAAATAGATATATAGATACTATATATGAATATATATGTAAACATGTACATATATAATACATATTTTCCTGAGTAATATACCTCATTTAAAAGTTGTATGCTAAAATGAAGCACTTAAATTAAGTTCTCTTAATTGCTCATCCTAATTCCTGATGAGAGGATAAAAAGTCCCTCTTTTAAAAGTGTAATTCGGAGGGCACTTGAGTGTCTCAGTTGGTTAAGCATCCAACTCTTGATTTCAGCTCAAGTCATGATCTCATGATTCGTGGGATCAAGCCCTGCATCAGGCTCTGCGTTGACAGCATGGAGCCTTCTTAGGATTCTCTCTCTCCTTCTCTCTCTGCCCCTCCCCTGCTCTCTCTCTCTCAAAATAAATAAACGGACATTAAATGATAGATAAATAAATAAATAAATAAATAAATAAATAAATAAATAAAGGTATAGTTCTGGAGCCTGAATCATAGGAGTTAGAACCATAAAGTTTCTGGCCTACAATTGGCTGATTTTTAAATTTTTATCTGATATGATTTTCTGTAGTTCAGAATAACAAATGTATTCCAAGAAGTGCCTAGATCAGAGGTCATCAAACTGCGGACCCTGGACCAAAATCTAGCCTACTGTCTGTATTTGTAGATAAACTTTTATTGGAAGGTAGCCACACTCATTTGTTTACATGTTATCTACAGCTACTTTCACACTGCAATGGCTGAAATGAGTACTTACGACAGAGATTGTACAACCCACCAAAGGAAAAACTGCTTCCTTCTACTCATAACACTTCTGACACCAAATGTGTGGGTATTTGCCCACCCCAACCAATTATCCAACTCCCCACACACTGCCTGGGTTGTCCCGCAATTCCATTCTGATACTAACTACCCACAGTTAGTGCACACCCCTAAGTTAAGGGCTTAGCCCCATGAGACTCCCCCCACTTGAGAGAACAGCCACAAGTCCCCAGACTGTTACTTGCATTTTTGATCAATGGGTTATAACCTCCTCAGGTTCAATAATTTGCTAAAATGGCTCACAGAACTCAGGGAAACACTTAGGTTTTACTAGCTTTAATATAAAGGGTATAATAAAGGATACAGGTGAACAGCCAGATGAAGAGTCATATAGGGCAAGGTCTGGAAGGGTCCCAAGCATAGGCGCATCTGTCATCACAGAATTGGGGTGCACTGTCCTCTCAGTATGTGGGTGTGTTCACCAACCCAGAAACTCTCCAAACCCTGTAGTTTAGAGATTTTTGTGGACGTGTCATCATGTAGGCATGATGGATTATTAACTCAGTCTCTAGCCCCAGAGGATGGTGTGGTAGGTAAGAGTCACTGAAAGTTCCAAGTTTCTAAACATGGCTTGGTCTTCCTGGTGGTCAGCGCCCATCCTGAAGCTATCCGTGTCCTCCTCGCCCCACAACCCCCTACCCCCAACCGCCCACCGGTCCTCTCATTAGCATACAAAAAGACCCTCTGACCGCTCCAGAGATGCTAAAGGTCGTAGGAGCTCTTGTGTTAGGAGCCTGAGTCAAAGACCAAATATCCCATCACTCAGGAGATGACAAAGGTTTTAGGAGTTCTATGCCAGAAACCTGGACAAAGATCAAATATGTTTCTTATTATTCCACACATTTAAGCCCTGAGAAATTTATTATCTGGCCCTTTAGAGGAAGTTCACCAACCCCCCTCTTCTAGGTGAATAATATGGGAGAGTTTATATGAATAGCTTGTAACGTACATTTTACCACCAAAAAGAAGCTTTTGGGTATGTCTACTCAAAGACTAATAAACATACCACATCTGATGTCCAGAATTCAGAACACACTGTTGCAAATAGCTGATTTTTTAATTCATACACTTCGCAGCCAAATCTTTGAAAAACAATCAACCTTGAACTTTAACGTCAAGACATTTTTGCCAGTTACTTTTCTCCCCGGGGTACTCAAGTTATAAAATAAATTCATCGTTCTTTACTCGCATAGTCTCAGACTAGCAAGAGTACATATTTGCCTGGTTGATTTAAATAATGAAGAATAACAGAAAAAGAGCAACCCAGAGGGTTAATATAAAATTTAGAGGTAAAGCGAAAAGAATGAGGGAAAGAAATAGTGACAAAATTTTATTTCTCCTTAGAGGAAAAAAAATACTGCTCCCAGCTCATTTAAATAATTATTCGTTTAAAACACTCACATTTGACTGTGTAATAATGAGATAGGTTTGTAAACCATCCCTGTAAAGTCTCTTCTAGCCGCAGAAAATAATTCTAAAACATCCGTAATGAACAACATGAAACATGTTTTTACCTGTGAACTTCAGGGAGATGGAAGGGGGCTTCCCAAGCCCATACAGTGCTGGGGTTGAAGAAAGCAGAGCCTGGGAAGTTATGGAAGCATGTGCCGGGCTCTTGACTATGAACAAAAGCACCTCCACAACCCTGGGCACACGCATAAAAATGTGTCCTCTTTGAGTCCAATTCTTATTTTGTTCATTCTACTAACCTTTCCAAAGAGGGCTTCTGTTTTATTGATGTAAGACCGTTTTTGGATGACTCTTTCGGTTGAGGGAAAAGAGAATAAAGTTTGCAGCCTCTCAGTTATATAGTTGACATTGCTTTAAGGTAGAGGCAGAAAAGGATTTGGGCTGGAAATCACAAGCAGTGATTTGGGTCTCATCTCCGCTTCTCTCTAGCTGTGTGATCCTAGACAGGTCATTTTCCTACTCTGTGTCTAGGTTCCTCCTCTGCAAAATGTAGATCATGGAGGAAGCTCCAACCTACCAGAAGGCAAAGTTGCAAGAATAAAATGAGGTCGAAGATAAAGAATAAATCTTTAAAAGTTAAACTTTTAATAAAAATTAGCATTTTCTCCCAGGGGTGTGTTACCTGTATTTTTAACTCAATTGGTCAAACATAAATTGAGCCTTTTCTTACCTGGAGTGTGCTGACAATCTTAATACAGAAAACCCTAATTAGTTTGGATGTACCAAGATTGGCAGTTGACTTCTGTCTTCCTGTAGCCCTCATTCTCAAATTCTAACCTTCTGTGGGGAGGGGGTGAAGCTTTAGGGGGAAACACTGGGAAGCAGGGAAGCAGAGCGTGGAGCCCCAAATCCCATATCTTCCCAGCCCAATTTCCCACTATTAGACCAGGGCAAGCAGGGGTAATTACCCGGGAGCTTTTTGGAACGGCTGTCATTGTCTTGTCGGTCCCAGATAGCCTCAAGACCCGGAACTACCCGACGGAAATACAAGCCAGGGTGAAAAACAGACACAGGTGGGGCCAACCAAAGCCAGGAAAAGAATAGATTTGAATTGGTCATTTTTACCCAATACCCAGCAGCTAGTTGAACACGACTCTCGTGGCCATTTCCTTGTAATGTTGTCACTCATACTTCAGCCAATTTATTTCTTCCGCCCCCACTTGTCACATCATGGCCAATGTTGACCCATGACCAATGATGACAAAAGTTGACCCAAAATGGGGTGAAAGCCAAAGATCGCTAGCTCTCTCCTAAAGTATTTGGTGGTGAGGAAATGGAAACATCTAGCATATTGGCTTTACTGATAAAGCTTTGGCGAGGAGCTCATTGCTACACAGTAGCATCCTGAGTTCATGACCAAATGAAGAGGGGATCTTGTTTAGGATGGGACCTCTCTCACTGAATCTTAGAGTCGAACGATAGTTGGAAACTGCCTTTGAATTTGTAGTTCCCTGAATGTCTCTTTTCCTTGTCAATTAGGACTGTGAAACAACCTTTTTAGAGCTCAAGACCAGTAACAAGGCAAGGAAGATATTTCTCCTATGATTTCCAGCATGTTTTGAAAGCAGAAACTGACACAGAACCCTATTTAGAGAGTAAGTATGACCAAAAGTCTCAGATAGCCACTCCAGTGGGTAAAGAAAAAATGATAGAAATGGAAATTTTAGCCTTCAGCACACTGGCACTATCCTCCTTCAGGCCACCAATATGCGTTATGATCAAAGGAAAGGCAATTTAAATTTGTTGGGCAGAATTTTTTTCTCCCCAGCCTATGGGCAAGGCTGTTTTATTTGCTTGACCCTCTCTAGTCCTAAAACTATTTATGGTCAGATATTACCAAACGTGTGAAGAGCCACAGAACAAAATTACATTTCTTTTAACCAAGGGTAAGGGAAATAAGTTAATTTCATGCTATTTCTTGAGGTCAGATAACAAAACGCACATTTACCCAGGAAGAGAAATCATAGGCCTTTCTTCCCAAAACTGTGAGGCCTGAAAGTAAAAGCAGCTGAATCTAGGCAGTTGATGAAGCAAAGCTCTGGGAGTGCAGCCAGCTGGATGGAGAGTCCAATGGCAGCCAGTCAGGCTGTGTTCGGAGCACAGGGTCATTGGTAGTGGCTCCTTTGCTGGGTGACTACCATGAGGGGACTTAAGAGAAGCCCCTGAAGATTATCGTTTCTACTTCTAACGAGCCCAGGAGAGAACACAGTTGTCAAGGCTTCCTAGATAGCTCACTTCTAGACCAGTGGTTCTCAAACTTCAGTGAGCATCAGAATGACTGGGTGGTGGGGGCGGAGGGGGTTGGTGAAGCTTATTAAAGCATAGACTGCTTGCCGGGCCCCACTCCCAGAGTTTCTATCAGAAAGTCTGGGGTGGAGCTCATAATTTATGTACATTTTTTTTAACGTTTATTTATTATTGAGAGACAGAGAGAGAGGCAGAGCATGAGCAGGGGAGGGGCAGAGAGAGGAGGAGACACAGAATCCGAAGCAGGCTCCAGGCTCTGAGCCATCAGCACAGAGCCCCATGAAGGGCTTGAACTCATGAACCGCGAGATCATGACCTGAGCCGAAGTCAGACGCTTAACCGAGTGAGCCACCCAGGTGCCCCAATTTATGTGCACTTTTAACAAGTTCCCTTAATCACACTTTGAGAATCACTGTGCTAGATTAAGATGACAGTCTTAGAACAGGAAAGGAGTAAACATAACCTTATATTTTTCATTGAATTGTATTGTAGAGCGGATTCCATCACACGATATTGATGAACAACCACAAGACTTACTAAAGAAGCTCAAGCTCTGAGGTTGCCTTGGGTTGGTGTTTTTGGAGTCTCTCACATCCCCAGGGAATTACAGACCAAGAAATGGGCCCTTTAAGGGCTGAGATATTGGTGGACCCAAAGCCACCAAGATAGCTTGAGAGGAAACTCTGGTCCTATATCCTCAAGGGTACATGGCTCACTGATTATCACAAGCTACAGTGGCTTAATTTGGAGCCCTGCCCAAGGTCAGATCTGCAAATCCAGGAGTCCATGCAAATCTTTCTGATGCCAGATTCTAGGGCAGAGCACCCGATGAGTGATATCCCCAGAGGCTGCTGACAATGACTCTCAAGACATGGCTTCAGGCAGACCAGAGGATGATCTCAGCGCATTTGTTCTGAAATGATCCACAGACCAAGAACAGACACATTAAAATATATCCCCAAACAATCCAGCCGTCTTTCGTGCTATGCTGAAGAGTTTAACAGGTATTTCCTGTAGGATGGGCCAAAGAAAGAGGGGTGGGGGGTGGAAATCCCTTGCACAGCATGTTATAGTTTACAAAGCAATTTTCACATATATTGTCATTCAGTTTTCATAATCCTGCAAGGATAGTAGCATCGTTCCCATTTTACAGATGAGGAAATGGCAATCGGCAAGGTGTGCTCAAGTTCAAAGACCTGAGATTCAAACCCAGGCTGCACAAGCTTGATGCCTGATGCCACACTGCCTCTCAGAGGCCATGAACAGATGTACAGCAGCAGCCCCGGAAAACGTGCTACACAAAAGCCAGGAGGACAACCAACACAAAGCACTTTAAATTCTCCACACCAAGCAAAGTAAGAAGTGAATGAGGCAAGGGGAAAGCTGTTTGGCCAGCAAACGATGGAGAAGCAAATAAAAGTCAGATAGTATAGGATTGTTTTTTCTTTTGAAAGACATTTATACACCGATCTCACAAGAACAAAATAAGAGCTTTAACTGAAGGTACACTTCAAGATTCTTACATGAATTCCTGAGGGATCCGTAAGCCGATCTCTCACTCACCAGTGCTCCCATAGACATATTTAATGCTCAAATTTTGTGGGATTTTTTATTTTAGGATTTTCCAGGAAGACTCAGTACTACAGGAACTAAAATTGCTTTTAAAAGCGGTCAGTTTCTGAGAGCCAGTGATGTTGAGAATGCTTGTCGACACGGTTTTTAAATATGTATTCATGAAGTTACACTTCTCTCCTGAGCTCATTCCCCTCCTTCCTTCTTATCTCTCTTACGTCCTGGGTCAGAGCCAGCCCTAGGCAATACTGACAAATACAAGTTTATTTTCAGCACCATCTCCTCATTCCTAATCTCCACCCTCTCCATCTTCTTATAAAAACCCCAGGTTCTTGTTCCTACCTCCCTTCACCCAAGAACTCGGTTTTCTTTCCTTTCCAATCAGAATCTGCCCTCCAGAAAGGATATGATCAAAATGTCCACATTTGTCCTAGACCAGTGGTTCTCAACTTTGGCTGCACATTAAAGTCACGTATAGTAAAACCTTGGCTAGCGGGGCACCTGGGTGGCTCAGTCGGTTAAGCGTCCGACTTCAGCTCAGGTCACGATCTCACGGTCTGTGGGTTCGAGCCCCGCGTCGGGCTCTGGGCTGATGGCTCAGAGCCTGGAGCCTGCTTCCAATTCTGTGTCTCCCTCTCTCTCTGCCCTTCCCCTGTTCATGCTCTGTCTCTCTCTGTCTCAAAAATAAATAAACGTTAAAAAAAAATTAAAAAAGAAAAAAAGAACCTTGGATAGCAAGCAGCTTGTTCTATGAGTGTTCTCAAGAAAAGGAAACATTTCTGATAAATTTTAACTGGATAAATGAGCGATGTCTTGCAATACCAGTAGTCGGTGACACTGAACATCACATGAGCACAACTGAGCCAATGGTTCTTCTCTCTCTCTCTCTCTCTTGCTGTGGGACTGTGGGTGATCGTCTCCCATGCTCAGATGCTCGGTCTCAGGCCACGGTGTTTGGCAGAAATCGGTGATTTTTCAGAATGTTGGAAGATGCCCACAGCTGGCACTAGTGTATTTTTTGTCACTTCAAAGCACCTATGGACAGTCCTTCGCTTTTCCATCCAAGAGTAAGCTGAGAAATGCTTTGCTTCATTCTAGGTCAGGCTGCCTGCCTGTATAGACCCTTTCCTCTGCTGTCTTATTGCCAGTTACATTAAATACAGTATATGACAAGAGTTTATTAATACTGTACTGTAGTCAACATCCATATGAGCATATACAGTGGCCCCCATGCAGAAAAAGATTCTGTTGAGCCAATAGATAGCAGTGGTTCTGTTAGTGATAGTGAAAGTCATCCTACACAATAACCCTCCTCTCTCTAGTTTCCCTCACAACAGCCATGACAGTTTTCCAAGGTAAGTGCAGGTTAATTTATTTTTCTTCATATTTTATATTTTCTTTATTATTTTGTATTATATCACAGTATTGTAATCATTTTTATATGAATATTTTTGGGTTGGGGAATAAATCATCTGAGTTTCCATTATTTCTTACGGGGAAATTCACTTTGATATACGAGTGGTTTGGATTACAAGCATGTTTCCAGAACAAATTATGGAATTATGCTCGCAAACCAAGGTTTTACTGTGTGTGTGTGTGTGTGTGTGTGTGTGTGTGTGTGCGTGTGTGCGTATGCCTGAGCTCCACCCTGGACTAATTGAATCAGAATTACTGATATGGAATTCTGGCTTCTGGATTTAAAAAAAAAAAAAAAAAACACCCCAACAGATTCTACATAGCCATGGTTGAGGATCACTATCTATACATAAATGGGTAAGCTTATTATATAAGTCTTTCTGGAGATTTGTATTTCATGGAGTAGCACAGCCTTAGTATTGGTATTTTCATGCAGCCTCTAAGATTAAGGCAGAGTAGAGGAGAATTAGAGGGAGAGGAGAAACGTTTCTATGAAGTCACTCCCTGTATCCTATGATTGTCATCTCCACCAGTGAGCTTTGTGGGACTGGTCATTGGAAGGTCCTTCAAACATGTGTATTTGGCTTAAGGTCATTCTATCTCATGGTTTGCCTTTCACACACACCACCCTCTGACTGGTGTTCGTGTTGCCTACACTCAGAGACCCTTCAGTTATCTCTATTTTTCCTCCATGTTGTCAGATTATTTTCTTTTATAGGCTTGATTCAAATACCTGTCTATGATTTCCAGCATTTGTCTGGAATAAGGGGCCCCAACTTATTAAGCATGGTAAATGCTGTGGCAATGGACCCCAGGTCTTTCTGTAAAGAGAACAATTAAAGCTGACCGTCACTTTCTGGACAATTCTCATAGAGTGGCAATTTGGTAGGATCACTGCGAAAGTAGGATCTGTTTCTCAGCTTTGTGGGCTCTGAACCACAGTTTTATTATTGTGCCTGAGGGTGATTCAGCTTCAAGAGGTGGCTCCTACTAATTTACCCCACAAGTCATAATCCCAATGGACTCATTTTTATTGAGATATTTGATTGCTAAACGGACTACTCCCATTGTCCAGGCTATCCTTTAACTTAGAAAATTAAATTAAGATCAAGGGCTTCGTTAGTGAGAATAAAGGTAGAGCAAAAATATATAATAAAGCAGTGCCTCCACAAAGTACTTCCTGAGATTCCATCTGGAAATTCTAGAAAATATTTAGCCATACCCACTTGCTCGTTTTCTCCTTGCCTTTGAAGTAGAGATGTGCTTTCTGGAAATCAGACTTTGGGAGTGGCAGAAGGCTCAGTCCAAGAGGACACTGTTGTTGAGGGATATTGCCAAAGACAATCAGTCACCTGATGTCTGATGTAGTCTCTCCAACCAGACCAGTGGTTCTCAAACTCTTCTGCACATTAGAATCACTTGGGAGCTTTAACAAATTCCTGCTACCTAAGGCACACTCCAGACCAATTAGGTCAGTATCTGTGGGGTGGGAACCCAGGACATCAACATAATGGGGGTTCTAAATGTACTTTAGAAATGTGTCTCCAGTGAACTCAGGTTATATTTTTAAACTCCCCCAGAAAAGCCAAGTTTGTGAACCACTGAACTAGGTTAAACTATTAGCATATCCACAGATTCCCCTCTTCCTTAGACAAGGCTGGAAATAACCCCCTACTTCCTTTTTCTGTCTGCCATCCTGTTTAGGAGAGTTCAGGGTAAGGGAAGTATATATTTACATGGCAGACACTGAAGAGGCCTTTATATATTTTGTCTCATCAGTTCTGAATGTAAGCTCCACATTCTAATCCACAGGGCTGAGCTTCCTAAAAACACATTAGGTCCACCACAACCCTCAAAACCAAGGCTGAGAGAATCACTGAGCCACATAGATCCCTTCGATCTTTTGGCACTTATCATAATAATACCAATCGTTATATAAGCCAGATTATGGAGTGTCCCATCCGGACAGACACCTGGTAACAATATAACAGAAGTGTTAAAAATATCACAGAATATATTGCCAGTGAACTCGGGTTTGCATACATACCTCCTAAGATGAAGGGCAAAATGTAACATGGTTCCATTTCTACTGAAGTAGAAGACCTTCCAGAAGAAATTAAAATGGAGAAAAGGAGAGGAGAAGAGGGAGGAGAGGAGAGGAGAGGAGAGGAGAGGAGAGGAGAGGAGAGGAGAGGAGAGGAAACAGAAAGGAAAAGAAAAAAGAATGAAAAGAAAGGAACAGAAACAGAAACAGGAACAGAAAGAAAAGCATTCTTGCCAGCGTCGACCCACATCGCTAAACAAATGTTCAAATATTACTATAACTTGCTTCTTACTAAAACTCTTCCCACGTAGGCAAAGTCCCACGTAGGCAAAGTAGCGTTCATTGATTCATTCATTCACTCAACAAGTATCGACTGCCCGTTGCAGAAAAAGGCGGTATCTGATAATAGTAAGTACACAGGCTTTGGAATAATACAGCTTGAACTTGAGTTCCTGCCCTGTGAGCTGCAGGTTGTATGCCTTTGGACAAGTGATTCACTCCTTCTAATCAGAGTTTCCTCCCATGTATAATAGGATAATGACATCACCATAATGAGTAACTCATTAAAATACTGAACATAATGTCTGCTAACTCTTCTCAAAGAGTAATAAGCATCAGAGACTTATTATTGCTACTATGTGTACGAACTGTGCTGCTAGACTAGGTGCGAGACACCTTTATCTCACGAGCAAATTCACCCATCCATTTGTTTATTCATCTATTTAGTAATTCAGTCAGTCAACAAATCATTTTTTAATGCTGTGCTAGGCTGTGGGAGCTCACAGGAAAGGGAAACAGACAATAAGTAAATAGTGACGAGAGCTGCATCAGAGGTGTGTATGTGAAGCACCCTAGCCGTGCAGAGGGAGGGGCCAGCGACCTTGCCCAGGGCAGCGGGCAACGGTTCATGGCACAGGAGACCTCAGAACAGCATCTCAAAGGAAATGTGCAGCCAGTGATGTGTGGGTGGGAGGTAGGGAGGGGAAGAGGATGCCAGGCAGAGGGAAAGCAGTGTGACAAGATAGGTTTCTGGGACGATAGCCATCGATCGCTGACCAGAGAGAAAGAGCCTTGACTGTTCCCTGGATATGGCATTCTGAGGAGTTGAGATCTGATTTTTGACCCTGTAGACTTAGGTCTACCTACCACACTTCTCAGAAAATCCTCATTAAGCTTCGATGAGTTACCTATGCAATTCTTAGGAATACATTGAGCAAAGCTGTGGGCAAGTAGTGTTTTCATTGTGCAATCGCTCAATCATTCACTGGCAAGAACCCCCAAGACCAAGGGCAAAAAGGAAATTTGGGTTTAATAACTGTTTGCAATGGATATTCCAATATGATTTTCATAGAATTTTCTATCACTTGGATTTATTTTGTTAGACTTGAAATATCAAACACATGATTCTGCAGCAAAAACAGGCTTTTGAAATGTTAACAAAAAGAGGTATTATCAACATTCACTTATTAGGTTAGAATATATTCTAAACACAAAGGAGCCCGTCACCGGGGTTTCTATGGGAAGAAAGCTCTGCTGATAACAGCTACAAAGCGCAGACCAGACCTGTAGCACGTTGTTGCTCGCCCCCACTCCAGAGGCTGCCAGGCACCCTTTCTGAATTCTGCATGCTCCCAGCAGCCAGGATGTCTCCTGGGAAGTATATTTTAGCCCTTAAATCTGGATCTTTGCAACTCACTAAGGAAAAAAAAAAAAGAAAGAAGACTATACATGATAGTGATTGCCTCTGAAAACCGGGATTGAGGGCCAGATTTATTTTCTTTTTAAACTTTTCTGTGTTTTCTGATTTTTTGGGTAATGAATGGGCTTATTTCTTAAAAATTTTCCCCAAGTCATAATTAAAGACATCATAGCGGGAACACAGGTTAAACACCAAATCACTTGGGCTTCATACACAATTCTCTCTCACTTCTTATAAGCCCATCTTGTTTTGTTTAAGGCAACTGTGACAGAGACATTAAAGCTAGTACTTACGGGCCTTAATGAAAATTACTCTATTGTTGCTGTTGTAAAATTCGTCTTTCATTCTCGTGCATCTTCTTTTCTTAGTTATATTTTGTTTTGGAGTTTATTATTTAATTAATTAGATTTTGATAATGTGTGTTCTTAAATCAATTTATTATCACAACCGATAAAACAATAGGAATTCAATAGCTGAAATTGATCCATTCCTTACAAAGGCTTTACTGGAAACCTTTACACAGGAGCAGGAGGCTTGGAGGTAACTTACTAGAATTTCTCCCAAGAACTTACAGCAAACTGCACGAAGTCAATAGTGATAACATTTGAATCACTTGTGAATACCAATGGCTAATATTATATTTTAAAAATCAAATCAGGATTACTATAATCTTACAGACTGCTTCTTTGCTCAAGAAATTAAATTACAAGGGAAAAACGTCATCTCCTGGTCATAGTCTTACACAGCAAGAAACATTTTAATTGTAAATGTGCCTTTTAGAGCCTTTAAATTTCAAAAAGATGATGAGGAGGACGGATCCTGTGTACTTACTAATCTGTAAATAGAGTACCAGGCCAGGAATCAATTCTGAAATGCGGCATCAATTGCACAGGCTTCCACTTAGTTTTAGTTGAATAAAAACCCTACTAGATACGCAAATAACATCAAACTTGCCAGATTAAAGAGAGGCCCCTCGTACTCTAAATCATGATTGTCAATCATCACCCAGGATTAAGGGATATATTTTAAAAACCTAAAAGCAAGCGCTTCCTTTTAACTTCTGCCTACTGCACATTTTGGATTATCGCCCAGAAATAGTATTACTTGAAACAAGACTGCCTCCCTCCTACCATCTATGAGAAGTGCATTGTTACCATCTGCTGTTGTCTGTTTGGAATAAACCTCAGCAAGGCAGGCAGCTTAATGTGCAGAGCCCTTCAGCAGCCTGTGCTTGTGTTTAGAATGCAGCTTCACATTTAAATGGAGCTGATTTTCAGTGTAGTCAGTACTTTCTCAACACTCCTATCCTCCCCACCAGAAAGAAGCAAATTAGGCCAAGAACTAAGACTACCACAACATATTTACATTGTAAAGTGGAAACTTTAAACCCTGCAGTGACCAGTGAAGCTTTACTTGTAAACTCTCCAGGTTTATTCAGGTGAATAATTTTCCCATTTTGTATTTTCTCATTAGCCTCACCTGCTCCAGACATTCATATTGCTTTCACTGTTAGAAAATATTCTTTTAAAAGGCATGTGTGCTTAATGAATTACCACACCAAAGATGTTATCATCAAAGGTCTTAGATCTATCTATCTATATATCTTTTTTTTTTTAATTTTTTTTTCAACGTTTTTATTTATTTTTGGGACAGAGAGAGACAGAGCATGAACGGGGGAGGGGCAGAGAGAGAGGGAGACAAAGAATCGGAAACAGGCTCCAGGCTCCGAGCCATCAGCCCAGAGCCCGACGCGGGGCTCGAACTCACGGACCGCGAGATCGTGACCTGGCTGAAGTCGGACGCTTAACCGACTGCGCCACCCAGGCGCCCCTATCTATATCTATATCTATATCTATATCTATATCTATATCTATATCTATATCTATATCATCTATATCTATATCTATGTCTACATATAATAGGGAAGATTTAAAAGGAATTGTAATAGGTCTAAAAAAACCAACAGATTCCGAGAATGTGTATGAAACAGAAGTGCAAATAATCTCTCTAAAAGAAATACACAAGACACTAATAGCAGGTTTCTTCAATTAGGGGTGGGGAAAGGCTGATAGAGGGGGAAAGACATTTATTTGTCTATATTTTTTTGTGCTTTTTAGTTTTAATATGTCACTGTATTAAAAATTTTTTATTAATAGGTTATCTAAAATGGTGAGAAGACAAAATATATATACAGTTTCTCTAAAGGTAAAACGAAGTCACATTCCAGGCCTAATCTTACCAAAAAAAATAACCTTTTAATAAGATTATTAAAACAAAGTGTTAATTTATGAAAAGTTCAGCGCTCTATTAAATTGCCAACAAAACACTGAATTACAACCCAACAGGTTGCTTCATTGAATTCATTCATGTACTCCTGGCAAAGACATTCCAAATGTGAACTTAATTAATATTCCTTCTCCTGGTTTCCATAGTTTCTTTTTAAACATGAGTGCCAGCAGAAACTGGCAGTAACTTTACCCATATTCTCAAGAATAACCCCCTCTGGCTGTCAATATGTATGAAAAGGAAAAATTTTTTTCATACCCACAAGAGCCTCCATTTTCATGCCTTTTGTTTAAAAATAGGCTGGTAACAGTTCTTTCTCCCTCTTTCTTATTTTGTGTATGCAGTTTGACATACACAACTCTTACCCTGCCTGCGATTCACACAATGCTCAGCTGAAAAACGAATGCTAAGAGTGGTGTTACCATTCTGGATCCAGACAACAGCCTCCCATCCTGCCTTCCCATGGCTGCAAATTGCGGTGGCCTGTGAAACTGGGGCCTGACAGTTAAGTGTCCTGATAGAAACCACTATCATGGCTTGACATTTATCTGGGTGCAGAAGAGGCTTTTGTTCCTATTCTCACTCCTGAATGAAGACTGCCTTGGCCACTGTAAACAAAGAAATATGAATTGGTAAGAAATTATACCTATACGAGTAGGTGGCATATGTCCATTAAAGTGGTTCATTTGGACACAACTGATTCACTATACTCCACAATTTCTTAATGGCTAGGTATTCCCGTATAGCCCAAAGCAGAAAGAAGCATTCTCAGACCCGTCTTAGACCTCCTCCTCTCTGTGCCTCATCTTCTCTTGGATCCATGCTTGTCCTGGCTGGGCTGATTGCCTTCTGAGAATCCAGTGTCTCCAGGAGTATGCTGCTGGGCTGGAGCAGTCTATGAGTACCTCTGTGTCCACTTAATTTCAGTCTAGAATATCTACCTCTTTCTTCCCTGATGCTATTTTTCAGATTTTGCTCTCATTTTACATCTGGCCGTTCCATCTCTGTGTATTTGCATGTTCTATACTGCTGGTGACGATACTTCTGCTGATTCAATACGTCTGTTGTGGTTTACAGTAAGACTTATAGCCCTATTGATCTGGGATGAGCTCCATTTCACCTGGTTGGCACACATCAAGCCTGGACCACACATCACACCAGCCCCTATGGTGCCTGCTTTTGCTGCTCTTTGCATTCAGCCCTCATTGGCCATTGGTGTCAGCGATGCATGTGTAGACCCCACCCAAAAGGCCATGGGGCCATTGACCTCTCTGGCTATTTCTCTTGGTCTTGCTGACAACCATGGCTATCCCAACAAGTAACCACAGAGCAGTCTGTTCTCATGGCCAATATGGACTTTGTCTTGTCCACGACTACTCTAACTTTCAGACTTACTGATCTCTCTGTTTTCCCCTGAAAGGGATTATTTATCTAACTCCAACAAGTTTGATAATAAACTTGCAAGCAAAGGACAACTAGGAATACAATGTGCCAGGAAACACATTTCTAGTTGTATGTTTCTCCAAATATTTTCTCTCTTCTCCTATGATTATAAGTAAAAGGACAAAATACAGGAATTTTTTAAAAAGTTTATTTACTTAGGGGCGCCTGGGTGGCTCAGTCGGTTAAGCGGCCGACTTCAGCTCAGGTCACGATCTCGCGGTCTGTGAGTTCGAGCCCAGCATCGGGCTCTGTGCTGACAGCTCAGAGCCTGGAGCCTGCTTCGGATTCTGTGTCTCATTCTCTCTCTGTCCCTTCCCCACTTGTGCTCTGTCTCTCTCTCTGTCTCTCAAAAATAAATAAATGTAAAAACATTTTTTTAAAGTTTATTTACTTATTTAAATAATCTCTATTACCCAACATGGGGCTCAAACTTACAGCCCCTCGGTCAAGAGTTACAAGTGGCCCCAACTGAGCCAGTCAGGTGCCCCCAAATGCTGGATTTTAATACAAAAAAAGATGTGCCTTGCATTGAAACTGCTGTTCTCCCAGAAAAGTCCTGCGAATAAATTCCAATACAATTTAAATTAAATAAATTAAAAAGAAATGTGCTGACCTTAAACAGAAAATACCTATGTAATATCACTGAAGGACATAAAACCAGATAGAAAATCATACCATCTTCTTGAATGGAAAGAGCTTAATATTTTAAAAATATCAATTGTCCCTAAATTAATATGCCTGTGTACCACACTTTCAAGGAGAACCTCAACAGACAAAAATTGTGCATATCCCCTCTGCTTATACACATAACTCCCTTGTTCCATCAGACTTCACTTAAAGAACGTTAAGTTCAGGGGCACGTGGGTGGCCCATTGGGTTAAGTATCTGACTTCGGCTCAGGTCATGATCTTATGGTTCATGAGTTTGAGCCTCATGTGGGGCTCTGTGCTGACAGCTCCGGGCCTGGAGCCCGCTTCAGATTCTGTGTCTCCCTGTCTCTCTGTCTCTCCCCTGTTCATGCTCTTTCAAAACTAAATAAACATTAAACACACACACACACAGAAATTCAAATACAAAATTAAGACTTTCAGGATGTCATTAGAACGTCAAACCAAGTTCAGCCCCTTCTGAGCATGGGCCACGTGCAATTGCAGATTGCACTCATATGAAGCTGACCCTGCCATCCTGACGTCCATATTTAAAATGGAAATTCTTCCCTGCCAAGTTTTTTTCTCTATACTGTGATCAATTTTTTCCCCAAAGCACTCATCACCTTCTAATGTATTGTAGAATTTACTTATTTATTATAGTGATTGGCTTCTGCTGTTGGAATGTAAGCTCAACAATATTTGGGGTTTTGTCCACTGATGTATCCCATATGCTTAGAACCCTGCATATAGTAGGCGCTCGGTAAATAGTTATTGAGTTGAATGATAAATCCTCAGTGCTAATAGGGTCTCCATCCTAGACTAATAAAACTCTATGAGGTAGTTTGTGATGATTCCTCACTAGAAATGTGCTTTGGTAACTTGTGAACTTTGGGCACCCTTCCACAAAGAGCAAAGGAGACACTGGAACCTCTCCACTCACACACTTGTATTGCTGCTTATTTGCAGATTGGTTAATTGGGTAAAAGTATCCTTAAAATGGGCCCAAGTTGTCTTTACTGCCCATCTTTGAATCTGGACAAGGCTCTGGGTGTGGCCTAGCCCAATATTTAGGCAACATTATCAACAATGAATTTTTACCCTCTGGCTTTTTAAAATAAGAAAGGCAAGGCTCCTTCTCTAAACTCTTCATGTTGGTTTAGGTATTTCCAACCTCTGCTCATGCTATGAAGGGCCATATGAATGTTCAATCTGCTGCGTATTGAAGTGTGAAAAATATGGATTTTTTTAAGGGCAAGAACAAGTTTTAAAAGTAACATCAATCAAAATCCATGGCTTTGACTATTAACAGAGTTGAGGTCAGAGCAGAATTGCTGGGAATTTTCACTTTTCCAATGTTTTGGTTCATTGGTTTTGTAAATGATCTAGCTTTTGGGGGTTGCTGGATAGTTTGGATTCCTGGTAGAAGGTAAATCCATTATAATCCGAGATGTACCCTTTGTTTGGGGAAAATTATCTAGGATAAACTCTTCACCAGTTGATCTTGAAGAAACCTCTGAAGTCATCTGAAATCTAAATCTGGATGTTATAATCTGAGGGACTGTTCTTCTAAGTAATGTGACATCGTAGAATTAACAGTATGGGCACCAATGTCTCACTATGTTTCATTCCTGCTCTACCTTCCCCTACCTGGGTAAATTTGCACTGGGTTTGCCTTGACCCTTTCATCTACGAAATTATGACAACAGTATCTATTCATGGAGTTTCTGTGTAGATTGAATGCAAACTCATTAAAATAACATTTGGTACAAAGTAATGCTCCATGAGTGTTAGCTATCATTAGTTCTGTTTAGCAACTGAACGTGGTTGGTGTTGGCTGTGCTGGGCTCCTGAAACATTGGAGAAATACTTCCCTATATGTAGATTTAGATAGACGGTTCTCAGTGCTCCTGTGTGGCTATTTAAAATGAACTAACTTGGGCTTTGAGAAATCCACTCTACTGTAACTGACCTTCTACTCCTTCTCTCAATCATTTTAAAGCAGAAAAATGAAGGGGCCTTGGAATTAGCAGTGTGGGAGTGGGACAAAAAGAGCCTCTTTGGGTCTGGATTTGGAGCATGAAAGTTCTTGGAGAGTTTCTTGATGGGCGTTAAGTTGGCCTCAGCATCTGGGAGCCTGATAGAAACTCCACAGGGTCCCTGATATTGAATTTGGGGCTCATGAACCTGAGAAAAATCACTGCCGATGGCAAAGTAAATCACTTTTGGAGCTGTTCTTTGGTTATCCCCCAAGCATGCAGTAAAGCTTTACTAACATAACTTTAGGTCTGGGGGGAATGCAAAGTGTTAAACTGGAATTGTTAGAACTTCAATATTTTTTAAAAATTGACCTTTTGTGGACCAAGCCAGTAAAGCAGTGCCCTACACTATACATTTCTGGTTATACTACACTGTATATTTCTGTCATGTTTGGAGTACTTATAGTATATATACATCATTTTAGAAATGAGAAAAGAGAAAAATTATTATATATACCTGTCTTAATCAATCTACAAAGGGATTACTATAGTAGGCCTATCTTTTGAGGTCAGATGACATTCATTATTAAACATGTAAGTGATCCAACCATAGGAAGTCATCTACATACTTCCCAATTTAAACTTTCTAAAGGATTGCCTTCAGTGGGGAGGAAGGGGGACAGGTGTCATTCCATTTAATTCTACCCAATATATCTACACACTAAAATGCTAAATATTTTTGTTTTGTTTTGTTTTGCCTAAAGTAAAAACCAAACTCAACAACTATACAACCATCAAATAATATATTATTCAAATTTCAAAACCATTCTCCTATGTTTCAAAGCCAGTGGATTTTTTTCCCTGCCACAACTTCTAGTATATCTGAAAAAATGCAGAAGATTGAAAACTTTAAATTTTTTATATGACCTTAACCAAGTTCTCCTGGTGCAAGAAGATATTCTTCCGGCATGCTTGGACTCTCCTCCACACCTACTTTTGCTAATGTATACAACATTATACATTATTGTGTAAATTAACAATGTTCGCATTCACCAAGATAGGTAAGCTAAAAATCTTGTAATCATCTTTGATTCTCTTCCTTGCCCTCCACATCCAATAAGCAACAATAAATAGGTTCTATTAGTTTAATATTCCAAGTGTTTTCTGAATCCATCGCATCCTCTTCATTCCTGTGCTACGCTGTTCAGGCTTTCCCCATCCAGACTAATGCAGCAGCCTTGCTCCTGCTCTCTTCTCCCCTCTGAACCACTGCATGCATTCCTGTCATCCTTTTAGAGCTGTTCATGTCATTCACCTAATCATTAATGGTCGATTTTGTCATCTTCCTGATACAGCTAAACAATCAGCATAACATTTAAGATTCTTAATAAGCTAACCCTGACCCAAGTATTCCAACTTTACCTGCCTTTTGACAGACCACACACCCTGAGCTCTACTCACATAAGTCTTCCCATTCAGTGAATATACCAGTGACTCCCGCGCTAAACCCTTCCAAGTATGAGTCACTTTTACCTGGAATGCCCCTTCCCCTGCCCCGTTTCCTAAAATGTTCCTTGCCTGTCAAAGTTCAATTGAAATGTTAACTTTCTTTTGCGAAACCTTTTTAGAGGAAATAAAGTGGTTAAGGCATTGGCTCTGGGAGCTTGTGGGTACAGTTTGAATTGTGACTCTATTACTTTTTAGATATATAACCTTGGTCAAGTTATTGAACTTCTCAGTTCCCTTTGTAAAATAGGGATAATAACACTCTTGCAGTGTGAGAATTAACTGAAATAACAAATGTACTTGTTAGCAAGCTGCTTGACTTAGTATTTAATACATGGTCACTTTAGTAGCTTTAATGACCTGCCTCACCCCCTACCGGCCCACAAACTTAATCACCAGCTCCTCTGAGCTCTTGCAGCACCTGGTCCCATGCTACTATTACAGTACTTATTACAGATGTAGTAAGTATGATTGGTTGCATACATTCTCACACTAGGCTAGATTCTTGAGGGCAGGATCTTTTTAATTCCCTTTAACTTCTAATGCAGTACCTGGCAAAAAACAGAATTTCAATATTCATCCGATGAAGAATGAAGTGATCCCCCAACGGATTAGAAACCCCTTTAAAAGGCTTATAAAAATGGTGAGAATGAAAAGTGATCACAAATGTTTCTCCCCACTTCACAACATTTGTAACAAGGTCATAGAATTAGTAAGCAACAAAGCCAAGATTCATATCTGCTATTTGTCTGATCAAGAGCCTTAGCTCTTCATCACAATGGTATATGGTCATTGCGTGCTGGTAGCATTAGGGGAAGATTTGGCTCCTATACATTCATTCTCAGTTGGGCTCGGAGGTGACTTCTTGAGCTAATCTACTTCTGACATCACTATAAACTCTTAATAGAATGCCTGCATCTTCCTATATTTAGAATTATAGAATTTTAGTAATCATAGAGACCTAACAAGGAAAGTGAGAGTTGACTAATTTGTTCATGTAGACTCCCATTTCACATTAAGTTTATTATAACATCTATTAAATTCATCCCAGATATCGGTTCTTTTCTCACATAAAGTCTATCTTACTTAAATGTATTTTTATTTTGGCCTGTGAGATGACAATTGTATGATCATTTTCCCTCTGAATTTTACTAGTAAAAATACCCTATTGGTATTCAGTCATCAATGGTCAAATTTGCATTCGCAGTTTCTCTGATGTAATTAGCAACTACTCATAGTAGCAAAAGATACAGAAAAATATACGCATATGCATGCACTTCAAATTTAATTCCTTCAAAATGTTAAGTGCCATGTTTTGGAATAAACACTTTAACCTTTCTCGATTTGGCTTTACTAATTTGCTTACAGTAAAAGAAAACACACCAAAATATAATTGTTTCTGAGTGATGAAATTATGAGTAATTTTTATTTAGAATCTTTCCATGCTTTCTGTAGTAACCATTTTTCATTCCCCTTTATACGAAAGCCAAAACTCTGGTAACTGAATGGGGTAAGGAAGGGTTCCTCCTGACTAGGAGAAACCCAATATGGGGTGCTGGAGCTCAAGTGGAGAAGGGTGTCACATAGGAGAGTGTATGTGTATGTAAATTTAAAAAACTTAATTATGTGCCTGTATATACACACATAAAGCCCCATAGCACTGTCCCCTGAGAAGCAGCAGTAACAATGACACCTCAGTCATGATAAGCACAGCTCACGCACAAATCATGGCTTCTAAATACCAATTCCCACCAAATGGTAGAGAAATAGCTGATTCTAAGGCTGGGGCAAAGGCAGTACAAGAAGTTTGGAAAACTTGTGTGCCTAAAAGTAAGAAAGTGCTTTAAAAATGATGGCAACATATCAAAAGGGCATAGGAGCCAATGTGAAAGGGCTCACGGTGCCCAAACATAGGACAATTTGAGATGCAAAATAAGTAACAGATTACAACCTATTGACTAGACAACCATGGGTGTGCCTGGATGGCTGAGATGGTTGAGCATCCAACTTCGGGTCAGGTCGTGATCTTGCAGTTCAGGAGTTTGAGCTCCGCATAGGGCTCACTGCTGTCAGCCTGTCAGCATAGAGCCTGCTTTGGATCCTCTGTTCCTCCCTCCCTCTCTGCCCCTCCCCTGCTCATGCTCTCTCAAAAGATAAATAAAACATTTAAAAAAGAAAAAAGAAAACCATGAATTCACACTGACATTAATAAAGTGAAGATTTGATTAGGTGCAGGATATATACATAGCTTCAACTATTTTCCCAAAAAATATTTACAAAGAAAAACCCAGTAACTTTACAGTGGAAAAGCATGATAGGTAAGCAAGAGATCAAAATCAAAATGAACATCATCAGAAATGGGGCAAAATGAAATTGTGCACTATCTGACAGAATTGGTTCAGTAATATTCCTGCAAAAGAAATGCAACTAGAATCTAATCACAAGGAAACAGATAAATCCAAATTTAGGGACATTTTACAAAATAATTGGCCTGTAATCTATGTAAGTCGAGGGTAGCAAAAGTCAAGGAAAGACGGAGGAACTGCTCCAGAGCCAAAGAAATGAGAGATTCTGCAACGTTAAGACAACGTGTGACTTTGAACTGGATCTTTATAAAACATCACTGGGCCAATTAGTGAAAATTGGGCAGGGTCTGAGGAAGTAATACACCAGTGCTAATTTCTGCTAATTTCCTTATTTTGATGGTTGTATTGTGGTTATATGGAAGAATTCTTTCTTTTTGGAAATGTAAAAGTACTGGAGGGTGATGGGGCACCATGACAGCAGCTTACTCTCAAAGCAGAAACAGTTTATTTGTACAGTATTTACAACCTTTCTGTAAGTTTGAGATTGTTTCAAAATTTTCTTTAAAAAGCAGAATGCAGAGAACTAATCAATAGATCATTCTTAAAGAGCTGATAAAGTAATTCAATGAGATATAGAACTCCAAAAAACATAATTTTAATTATGATGAACTTTGTCCAATTCCTGTGTCTGCTGTGCACATACAGGTTCTTCAAAACGGTTTTAGTTTTGTCATTAATTGACCCAGAAATTTTTTTCACATGACTTTCAGAATCGCGCGCGCGCGCGCACACACACACACACACACTCACTCACTCACTCATTCACTCACTCACTATTAGGATGGTGATAATGTTCGTAAGTGCTGTTCAGTAGGGAAAAACAATGTGAGTTCTATTTTTTTTTTTTAAATCAAACAAAAATGTAGGTATTACTATAAAAATAACTTCTCCCCCTTGTGGCAAAAAATGAAAATACATTTTACTGAAGAATCCTAATATAGAGGCACTTAGTATTACTCCTTCTAAAGTATTTTCACATAAATTCATGTGATCCTCTAAATAGCACACAACATTTGCAAACAATATACTTAGAGGTAGTTTCACAGTTCTCTTAGGTCAGCAGTGTCTAGATTCTGTGTGGATACTATTCTCTATAGCAAAAAGCTGCAGGTTTGATAAAACTGCCACAAAATACTACAGTTCAAAGGAACCAAATCTACCCACAGTATAAAGATTAATATGATAGGCAGATAAAAAGGGATGGTTTCACTTAAAGGCACCTGCCTATTTAAGATTACAGGGGCACCAAGAAGGCCTCCTACCTCTCAAAGTTTAATCCAAAAATTTTGAAAATCCACCATTTGAGATGAATTCCTCAGAGGTGGTTCCATCCAATCTGCAGACTTAGAGTATTAATACAAAGATACGTTGGAAGGGATAAGATATTTTCCTTCATTTAAGATTGCTAATAGTTAAAATAAAAGGAAGTCATTCATCTGAGCTATAAATAAATGAAACTTAACTTACTCATTCCAGATCCCTACGCCTATTCTTAACCTTCCACACTTCTTCCAATTAAGTCACCAGTCACTGATAATTCTATGTTTTACTGACCTTCCAGTGATTATAAATTTAAGTGGTTTTTCAAAGTAAACTTAATTCCAGTTTCAGACTTTTAAATTAAAAGTGGCTCAGTTGGATACTGTTTCTTCAACATAGTAATATAAATATTAGTATCCTGGCTAAAATGAATTATTGACAATTTTAATACATGTTGCACAGTACATATTAATATAGAAAAATACATGTTATCAGCAGCATAATGTTGACCATGTTCTAATCCATTCCACCTGCTCAAATATTAGTGCAAATAATTATATATTTGTAATGCATCACTGCTGTCTAGCACAAATCTATGCCTTCTGAATAAATGACTTTCCTCTGAGGTTGTTTGCTGTTTGGAGTATGATGTGATATATTCATATTTAAATTGGCTTTGTACGGTGAGGCAGACTGCAACCATCTAAAACACTCAAAAAATGAACAAGTATGGTTAATTACTTTTCTCTCCCACCACAAGTGATATTCATCTCAAGAACTGAAGTTTACTGTTATCATCCAAATATTAGTGTTAAAGTATACAGGGCCAAATATTCAAAAATATCAATCTTGTTAAAGCCCAGAGTTATCAGCCTAACTGCTCCAAATCACCAATTAAAGTTCTTACACTCTAACATGTCAGGTTTCTCTCTCATATACACTTGAGAAACTCTTCAAGTTTCTCTTTGGAAAGAGAAAGGACTGATCAGTGGTAAGAATAAAAGTTAAGAGTCTTAACTCTTAAAAGATTAAACATGCATGTTTCCCCCTATATTTTCACTCCAGCATTAGCCATTTAAAAACTACCAAATGCATTATATAATTAACACAATTGGCAAACGTATGACATTAAAATAGTCTGTGTTTGAAGGTAGAAATACTGATTTGCCCATATTTTCCAAGGTAGAGTTGTGATTTACTCCTATGTTACAAAACACTTGGACTCTTTCTTCTGTAAAAGCTAAGCAGATATAGTACTGTAATTGTGTAAAATAATACTACAGAGAACTTTTTGAAAGATTTCTATTAATTACAAACTTAATATTAAATTAAAATTTCATGACCACTTATAAAATTTTAAAAACCAAATTTAAAAAGTATGACCACACATTGGGAACATTAAAAAACCCAACAGTAAATGAAATACTGATCCTGTGTACCAACTTCATAGCCTAAACACTACAGTGGGAACCAAACATTGAATGAGAAGGAAATTAGACTAAGGAAAACTAATGAGTCTATCAAAATAAAAGACCTATTTAATGTTACATAAGGAGAATAGTGCACAGAACATCAAGAGTGAGTGAGAAAGACTTAGGTTTCAATCTGAGCCTTTTATTACCTACAGACCTTTAGCAGGTCTACTTAATGTTTTTTGTGGCTTAGATGTTTCATCTGTCAAATGGAGATAATACTACCCAACTCTTAAGGCTGTTTTGGAATCAAATGAGATCATGTATACAAATGGTTAGCATAGTGCATTGAATTTGAACCAATAAATGTAGCTATAATTATCTGTATTATGCATCAATATTTAAAAATTGTTTTACTTTATGTAGAATTATTTACTCTAACAATATAAACTGGTCTTTTCCTCGAAAGCACATAACATATTTCAGGATCGAGTTTCTCAAGCGGAGAGAAGTACTACCGAATTGAGTATAGTTAAATTAACTGGATGAAAGTTTAAAGTGCTTTTGATATCAAATTCTCCAATAGAAATCAGGAGAATTCAGTACACTTCTAGAAAGTACCTCACACTTCTGAGTCAATGAATAGTATGTGGGTAATATGAAACCTACTTTTGTATTGATAAAAAAAAAAGTTAAATCCCAGATTTGAGCTTTTTAAGTTAATAACAAATTATGCACAGAGTGAACCTTGCTGACTCTCACATAACAGTTGTTCAAGCATGTTTTAGGCACTACCTTATAAACATGACCACCTTAAAAGGTTTTGTGGCATTTCAGGAACCAAAATCTCTTTATCTGGATACCTGTAAATATTCACCATCTTAGATGAGAAAAAGGCATTTTAAGGAAGCAGTACATTCTCCACTTTGAATCAATCTAATAATAAAGTTATTTCACTGTAAGCCAGAAGGCTGATGTTCAGATAGTGAAAATTTAAAGTGAAAGAGGAAAGAAAATCATCTAAATATATCATAAGTTAATGTATTTAGCAGTTTTTTTAAAAAAGGAAGGTGCTAGGGACTTGCAACCATGGAGATGCTCAAAATGAGGCTAATACTTGTCTTGAAATAGTCAATGAGTCATCTGTCTAAAGATTCATTCAACTGTTATTTTATAATTCTTGATAAGGACTATTCATCTACTGTGGTCGACTGTCATTTTCAATACCATAACTTATAGAGGCTAAAACCTGTGTCCTGTATTTTAACTTTCTGTACCATATTACAAAAACATAATATACTTAAGTTTCAGAAAAATAATTTGCAGTGTTTTGGAGCATATTTTCCACTTCAAAACATTACATAGATATTGTCTGTTAGCTCCTGTAGAAATGCAGAAAACTGTAAGGATTCTCTTTAATCAAATGTTGTCTAATGTTACTAATATAGAAAGTTCCATTATTGCTACTTAAAATTTTATCATGTGCATTTGAAAAACATCTTACTTATTGATCATCTTTTTTGAGTCATAAATTGTGGGCAAAATTTTATAGTGGCCATAAATATAAAAAATGCTTTAAAAATTGGAATAAAAAGAATGCAAGGAATGCACAGGGCTTTATAGAACAAAATTTTTTAAAGAAAGATAATCAGTTAAATTTCTAATCTTAGAAAAAAAAGTATTTTTCTTCTAAAAAAAAAAAGGAGGTGAGAAGACCTATAAAAAATAAGGAACATCTTAAAAACTTAAATAGCAATAATTTAGAAAATTAAGTATGGATATCCTTAAGATGTAAAAAATGGAGTGAAATAAAAAAACAATTGCAGGGAATTTGTTTATTAAGCATTAATGTTAACACTTCTAAATTAAGTATTCACTTATGAGTTTTCTTTGTACTGCCTTGGTCAATGGACATAATGGAAAATATTGCACAAAATTCAAGCATGGAAATAATAATTAACAAAATATTTAAGCAACATGTTTATGTTTTACATTTAAAAAAATTAATCCAAACAAAATAATTTGAAGCACTTCTCTGATTTGGAAGTCTTAAAATGTTCTCTCGTGTTTTATTTAAGATTTTGTTTTCTCTTTCTCTCTTTTTTTTTTTTTTTATACAAATTGACACTGTACAAAGAGTTCAAATGGCCAGTAAAACTACTGCTTTAAAATTGTTGGCTTTAAGTAACAGAGGTATAATTTGAATTCACATCAGAGCTTTCTAAAATGGCAATAGTACAAGCATATGACTTTCTCTATTATCCAAAATCTGTTCTGGCTCTCCCCTTGGCTAGGGAATAGAAAACTAGACAGCTTTCTAAAGTTGCCACAATTTTCTAAAATGCTTTGATAAAAGTTGGCATACTTTGTTTCTTTTGCTTACCTTGATAACACTGGGCTAAACAGAAAATTAAGAAAATTCAGTCAATAGTAACTTAAACAGTAGGTAGTGCTGGATCTGGAAGTTTTGGTAAGATTGATGACTATTCAGAAACATAGTCTTAAAAGAAAAGTAGTTTGCCAAAATTAGGCCAAAAAGCCTACATTAAAGGAAAAAAATGCCAAGAATGAGCTGAACATTAAAGTTTATCTGTTCTTAGAAGATTTCGAACACCACAAAGGGAACTGAAATACTACACACAGATAAGAATGAATTCTTGCAGAGCAAGTTTAGAGAGATTGTAGAGTAAATAGCCTTGCTAAATTTCCACTTGACGTTTAAAATTTTATAAGTGATTTATTATGTCACCATATTAAGCCAATTCAGTTAACTCCATTCAAGAATTGCTTCAGAAATGCCTTGAAAAAGATAATGACAGAAACTATAGATCTGAAAAGCAATCAGTCTTCACAAAGCTTGTCTCCAGACTTAGAATATATAATGCTATCTATCAATTACTGATTCCCCTTAAAATAGATTACCAGTGTTCAGCCATCCCATCTTATTCCAGTTTAGTATTAAGAAAGTAATCTTAAAGGGCTGCATTGTTGCTAAACACTGTCAATATTTCTCATATTCACCATTTAGACTATACCTCAACTTTACTTCCCTTATAATATTAAAATAATGAATAAATATGGTCCTTCAGTTAAGGTCCTCCACCTTACCTTAAGTGAAATATAAAATAAGGTAGACTTATTAATTTCTTGCTAGCATTGGCTTAAAATGTTTATGAAATAAGAAATAGTAAACTTTAAGTTTTTTTACCCAGAAAGCAGATGTATTCTGATCCACTCCTAATATCTACATAAAACATTTCATCATATTAGTTCAGTTTATAACATTTTTCTTGGAATACTACTGTTGTACCTCAGGGAAAAATCCAATTAACAAACTACAGAAATTATGCTCAGTTGTTAACCTTTTGAAAGAGGCAAAAGTTCTCTAAGAAAACCTAAAATAACAATTGGTTAACAATTACCAAGTGCTGAAAAGGTCATTAAAAATTGGTAAATAATAAATGCAGTTTTGCTGTATTTTACCATCAATGCAAAATAGGATGGTGAAACTTCCCAATGGAGTATGTCAAAGAACATGAACTGGAACAGTGATAACATCTCATTTGTTTTCTGACACCAGCATTTTCCAGGATGAAAAGAGTGACACGTAGTTTCACATAATTTGAAATTTAGAATTTGAAATTTGTTAAATTCAAGAATGGAATTAAAATTTAACTTAAGGGGAAAAAAGCAAAATATGGCCGGGTAGTGTCCAAATTTCAAATAAAATCTCAAGGGTAAGTATGGCTGCTGTTTTTCCAAACAGTCATTTTTCCATAAAATGTTGGCTGTGTCGTAAGAAATCTCCTGTGCTTTCAGTCAACGAAGACCTGCTGAAGTACAACATGTTTCCCTTGTAAATTCAACCTCAGCTGAAATGTCGAGCAAGGCGGGCAGATCTATAGTCAGCACGAAGTTGTACGAAGGAGTGAAGAATGTTTTTGTCCAGATTAGCAAGTTGTTCTCCTGAGCAGACTTGCTTTAAATTATCTGGGGCGACTACCAGAAGATTGCAAAGTGCATGCAGAGTATCAAAAAGCTGTAATACCAGTGGGATCTGAATTAAGGAAAAAAAAAAAAAACCAGCATTGAAACAAAACGATTTCTAGTTTTACAATTAGTTTTTAATCCTTCTCACTTATTTACTGTTATTCAGGAGTCACTAATGTGGGAGAGGTTCAATATATTAAAAAAATTTTAAAGCTTCAGAAAGTATTAAAACTCAAATATTTCAGACATTACAAAAACGTATAATCTTTTTGAAAAGATATATAGTATGCCAGTTTTCTTCAATAGTTAACAATCATTTATACTTCTGTGGATTAGAATTAGTTATCATTAATTTAGCACTTTTCTTAAATAATTTAAACCTTAAGGAAAACTGATTTCAGAGAGATGTACATGAAGAAAGAACATATTTTCCTGATGTGTGATATATACAGCTTTAGTTATGAAAGTCAACAATGTCATTTGAATTGTGGAACTGAAATATGGCCTTGTCTAAAATAAAGCACAAAGCAAAAATGTGTTAATACTGAAAATATGATTGGAACAACACTTTTCCAGTTAGAAAATGTCAAATCTGTCTCGCTACAATATCAACAAGTTGTAAACTTTTCAGTAATGACAGTAAGTCAGCATGCATTCTTAACGGTCTGACTTATGTTCCTGAGCCTATTTACAAGCTTCAGATTTGTGAATACATACCTTGAAGTCTTTGGCACACTTCCTATATTCAGCTACATCACAAATTGCTAACATGCCACCCATACAACTGTAGGAATATTGTTGAAGATGCTCATAAATAAGTCGATGAAAACGTACGCCAAGTTCCATCAAAACTGTATCCACATTCTTCCCATCCATGGAATTTTTAATCTTTTCCACTTGCTTTCTCACGTAAGCACAGACTTTAACACAGGCCTGTAAAATTTTTTCTACACTTATTACATAGAAATGGATATCAACTTAGATGAGGAGAAAATACATACAGTGTCTCACTGATTTCTAAGTATAAAAGAAAATAACTTAGAGCACAGTAAGATGCACCAATGAAAATGTTAATGAAATTATTAAGCAAAGCAGATATTCTTACTAGTATATTGAATCATTTTACTCACATTAGTATATTGAATCAAAACATTGTTTTCATCTTCTGGCTTAAAATCTGTTTTCTTTTGTTCTGCAGCCAAGATATGCTTCATCTGTCCAATCATACAATTTAACGTCCTAGAGAATTGAGAACACCATATATTTGATCCCTTTATTTAAAAATTTTTTAAAAATGTTTGTTTATTTTTGAGAGAGAGAGAGAAAGAGACAGTGTGAGCTGGAGAGGGGCAGAGAGAGAGGGAGACACAGAATCTGAAGCAGGCTCCGGGCTCTGAGCTGTCAGCACAGAGCTTGACGTGGGACTCGAACTCAAGAACTGTGAGCTCATGACCTGAGCCGAAGTCAGACACTTAACCAACTGAGCCACCCAGGAGCCCCTTGATCCCTTTATTTTATATTCACTTTATATTATTTATACTAAATTGAAATTATTTAATTTCATAGCTCTGTAAAATTATTTACTGTTGGTAGACTTTAGATTTTAGAAAAAATAAATTCTAGGTCTTGCTATCAATGAACTCTGGTTTTATTTAGATTCCTGCTCTTGCCCAATACTTTATTTAAGGTAATATTAAAGATCTTAGAAATCTGTCACTAACTTATTTCGTTAACAGTTATATACAGAGAATGGTTACAAGAGGGGAAGATAGAGGGTTTAAGACGAATGGCCAACATTTGGAAGAAGACGTGAGAAGCATATGAGTTTACACTCTAAGGACAATCAGTAGGCTGAACAAGTGGTACTAAAGACCCAGTTGAGAAATGAGAGCATGGGTTTGTAGTGGTACCAATAACATTTGAGTTATGTGATATTCTCTAACAGCAATCAGTCACCCAGTTATGGTAATAAAAGAGACTGCACTGATCCAAAACTTAGGATCTGTAAGATAGTTATGGTTAATGGAAATATATTTTAGGGGAATTAGAAGGGACTAATTCAAGAGCTGGGTCAAGCAACCTAAGCATAATAATAAAGTAAAGCTAGGAAAAGGGTAATTGGCAAACGATTAATAAATTAAGGGCTAGAGCTCCTGCTGAGGTCAGAAAGCAGGTTGTGGAGTTGGAAGAACAAGAGGTTATGAGCAATGAGTGGGATATTCAAGTTTGAGGTTTTTGTTACCAATGATAACAAGTTCTAGCAGGATATGAGAGTAGGTAGCTAAAGTGAAGATGATCAAGAAAATGAATGGGTCAGACACAAGGAAGTGGAAATGACCTACACTAAGGTTAAAAGAAAAACTGTGAGCCTGTTGCCCAAATTCTCAATAAATACAGGGGACTAACGTAAATGACTGAGAGATAACAGCAATAAGAAAAGATGATGTGAGCTTCAAAGGCAAAGAGGTTCTGACCTAATACCGACAGGTGGACACTGGTCTGGAAATACCAGAAGGGATCAGGTGGATGCTCTGCTTCCCTCTTTTACCCATTGTCCATGGAAAATGGGTAAAAAAGTTAGAAGTTCACATTCATGAGACCACTACAGATCACTGTGCTTTCAATTGGTCAAAAAGTACAAAGACTTTGAGACCAAAGCTTAAAAATTTTTTTTAATATTTATTTATTTTTGAGAGACAGAGCACAAGTGGGGAGGGGCAGAGAGAGAAGGAGACAGAATCCAAAGCATGCTCCAGGCTCTGAGTTTGTCAGCACAGAGCCCGATGCGGGGCCCGAACTCACAAACCGTGAGATCATACCTGAGCTGAAGTCAGATGCTCAACTGACTAAGCCACCCAGGCGCCCAAGACTAAAGCTTATATAGAAAGATATTAAGAAGATACCTAACAAATACATCTTTCCTGAACCTCTGAAAGCTTAATGTATCCAACCTCCCCACGTCCCAAGTATGATTTTTAGGTATTCTGAGGCAAACCAAGAAGAAACAAATTAAGTTAATATGAGGGATTTAGGTTAGGAAAATACACACTTCTTGAAGGGATGATTATAATGTATATAAACATATTACATTATGTGAAATACTGTGTATGTATAATCTCCTGTTGTCCTGACTAAAAGCAAAAGGTAGAGGCCAGTTTTTAGGATTATTCTAAGCATATAATCAGTAAATTAAGCTCAGTAATTAATTCTATAACATGCCCTTTTCCCAGTTTTATTCTTTAACTTTATTTTTCTTTCCCTCATTATCATATACTCTACAGTATATTGATCTTAGTGAAAAGGTAATTGGGAGGTGACCTGCAAATTTGATACTACTAATAAAGTAAAAATTATTTACTTTTTCACAAATTAGAGTGAATTTCAGGCTATCCTTGTAACAGCACTGTTAACTAACTTGCACTCAAATATGCTTTGTTGAATAGAAGAGAAAGGAACAGAATTATAATATATAAAGAAGATATGCCCAAACCTAGTAGCAAGGGCTTTAGCATTTGAATCCTAGCTCTACCACTACTAACTGTGCAATCTTGAGCAAATACTTTATTTCTTTAAGACTCCATTTCCTCATCTGTAAAACAGAATAAGTATTTTCTACCTAATAAATAACACAAGTGAAGGTCCTTAACACTGTGCGTGGCACACAGCAAAAGCTTGATAAATGGTAACTGTCATCATCATTAGTAAGTATAAGACCACCACATCATCTCAAGAAAAGAGACCCACTGCTCTATACCGTAAACAGATAATTAACTACAAAAACTGTTACAAAAATTTTTGAACACAGAGTTTGTATTCACTTAATGAAATTTACTTACAGAAAATTAGCATATTTATTTAAAGCATTTCAGACATAACCCTGAAAATTCTAAATGAAAATAAAATCCTCTATGTTACATACCATTTTTAAGGAGTTTTGAAAGAGTAGGAGAAAGGAGGAGGAGGAGAAAACGATGGCTTCCAAGAATAGTTTTCAACTGAATCTAGTTTAAAAGAATCCAAACATACTAAAAACCATTTTCATGCTGCATTTATAATAGTGTTTTTACAAAAATTTTAAAATTTTTAAAAAAATATTTATTTTTGAGAGAGAGTGAGTGTGAGGCAGGGGAGGGGCAGAGAGAGAAGGAGACACAGAATCAGAAGCAGGCTCCAGGCTCCGAGCTGTCAGCACGGAGCCCGATGTGGGGCTCGAACTCTCGAACCGTGAGCTCATGACCTGAGCCAAAGTCGGACACTTAACCGACTGAGCCACCCAGGCGCCCCTAGTGTTTTTACAATTTAAAAAATATAAGAGGCAAGGGGTGGGGGGGTGCCTGGCTGGCTCAGTGGGTTGAGCATGTGGCTTTTGGAGGACTGAGAGTCCAAACCCCACGCGGGGGTGTGGATTTTAAAATAAAATCTTTAGGGGCACCTGGGTAGCTTAGTTGGTTAAGCATCTGACTTCAGCTCAGGTCATGATCTCATGGTTCATGATTCGAGCCCTGTGTCAGACTCTCTACTGTCAGCACAGAGCCTGCTTCCAATCCGGTCTCCCTTTCTCTGCCCCTCCCCTACCTCGCACATGGTCTCTCTCAAAAATAAACATTTAAAAAAATAATAACATAAAATCTTAAAAAAAACCCAAAAAACTAACAACTTGCCTATCAATGCCAGTATCCAATTTCATCTCCATTTGTTCAATTATTTCTTTTTTCTTCTGAAGGCATTCAGATAACTTAGGAGAAGAGCTATTCAGTGTTTAAAAGGAAAAAAAAAATCACATTAGTAGCCTTATAACTCTGAAAGTTTTTCATATGCATATGTATATTGTTATAAAAATTTATAAATACACAAACATATATATTTTTTTAATTTGCTTGCAAATCCAAGAAGCACGTAAGTAGTAACTACAGTGCCCAATTCAAACTAGGAAATTATGCAGTATTACTATGCCTAATAGTCACACTAGGAAAAATTAACCATTTAGAAGAGAAGGAAGAAGAAGATTTAGATTCATTACTTTTTTTTTTTAATATATGAAATTTATTGTCAAATTGGTTTCCACACAAAACCCAGTGCTCATCCCAAAAGATGCCCTCTTCAATACCCATCACCCCCCCGCCTCCCCCCATCAGCCCTCAGTTTGTTCTCAGTTTTTGTCTCTTATGCTTTGGCTCTCTCCCACTCTAACCTCTTTTTTTTTTTTTGGATTCATTACTTTCATCTCAGAGAAGACATCCCTCAAGAATATAAATATATGTGATTTTGAAATTTTGGGATTGTTTCGTTTTCTTCTTGTTTTGTTGTTTTGTGTTTGTTTCCTTTTTAATTAAATAACAGTAAAAAACAAAACAAAAAATAAAAAACAAAAAATCCATTGGATATCTTAAGAATATAATCAATTATACTAATTAAAGTTTGGAGACTACAGCCAATCCAGTTGATTTAGCTTTCCTACACTAAAAAATAATTTTGACAATCATATTTGCCTTCTGAATGCCACCTAAATGTCAAAAACACACAAAATATTAAGGAATATACAACTCTAACAGTTATGTGGATTCTTTGCTATGTGGCATTACAGTTCTTAAATTAGTACATTTCCTTTCAAAGTGTGATTTAGGGATTACAAGTGATCTTATTTTTAAGACTGTTTCTAGACTAATTTTTTGGCATATCAATGTTCACAATAAAATGTTTAAAATATTATCTTTTATATATTGTTCATCTTTTAATAGTACACATATAATTTTATAAGGCATGTTCACATATACTCCACCTTATTTAATCCTCACATGCTTGAAAAGTTCACATAAACTGATAGGAAAATATAAACCAAACCTTATTTAATGTCGTATATTAAAATCTGTCCTATTAATCTCATGAAATTTTTGTTGTCTTTATATGTAGAGAACATTATAATATTCACTGACATACCAACAAAAATCAATTTGACTAACCTTATTAGTGGCATAAGGTGATCATTAAACTGCTTGTCAAAAAGATGAAAAATAGTATTGGCCTGTTGCACAACATCCAAAAAATAGAGATTTGCATTCCTAGAATCTGAAGAAGGAATTCCTAAAATTGGAAGGCATGTATGTATTAGAATCACACTTGAAGAAATTCATCTTGCTAACTGAAAAAATGAATGTGATATTATGAATAAAAGCAACTGCTATTTTAATAAATCAGCAATGATTTTTGTGGACAGAAAAGTAAAATTAAGCTTAATAATAAAATTAATCCAAAGTTTTTACATGCAAGGTTTCACCATCTACTCAGTTTTCATTATTTGCTGAGATAAACAAAAAATACATCAATAAATGAATCGTCTTGGTCTGTATCTTTTCTTTCCTACTCTCTCACGCCCAGTGGTTCACATGAGCCATGAACCACTTCCACCATTTTTCTTATAACAAGGCCTCATTATCTCAGTTAAAATAATTTTTTTGTTACTTTCCTGGGTTCAAATCACTTTATCTTTTCTGTTAATATATTGTTGCCAGAGTAATATATTTAAATTTACACATTTCACTCATCTTGCTCTCTATTATTTCTTCAAAAATATTCAAAGTCTCCTCGCTGTCTACAAAAAAATTCTTGATTTTTCAGCATGCTATTCAGGTGACTCCACATGCTGACTCCAAAAAAGAGAGCTGACCTCTCCAGATTTCAGATTCATCTTTTTTGTAAAAGAGCAATAGATAAACTCTAAGATACATTCTAACCTTAGATGTCTATGTTTCTAGCTAAAATTAAGAAGCATAATGGGCTAAGGAAAATATTCATACATGAGAAAATAAAAGTTTAATACCTAGAATTCTTTACAGGATGATGATTTTTTTTCAAAGTTTTAAAAATGAAAACAAAAGGGGTGCCTGGGTAGCTCAGTTGGTTAAGCATCTGACTCTTGATTTCGCCTAAGGTCATGATCTCATGGTTGTGAGACAGAGCCCTGCGTTGGCTGCATGGAGCCTGCTTATGATTCTTTCTCTTCCTCTCCCTTTGCCCTTCCCCAACCTGTGCACATGCTTGCACACGCTCTCCCTGTTTCTCAAAAAAAAAAAAAAAAAAAAAGAAGATACGATAAAATCACCAAATAGTAAGAAAACTAAAGACTCCAACACAAACTTAGAAAGAAAATTAAGTCAGTACACATGTAGAAAATACCAATCCTTATTATTAATGGAAGATACAAAAGGTAATATTTATGTGTGTTTTCAACCATTAAATTAAAGGTTTTTAAAGAATATCCAAAGGCACCTGGGTGGCTCAGTGGTTGAGCATCTGACTCTTGATTTCATCTCACATCATGAACCAGCAGTATGGGACTGAGACCTGCCTCAGGCTCTGTCCTGAGCATGCAGCCTGCTTAAGATTCTCTCTTCCTCTGCCCCTCTCCCTCACTCATGTGTGCGCTCTCTCTACATAATTAAAAAAAAAATCCCTTTATTCTAAAAAAATATTCAACACTATGTAAAGAATTAGTACAATCATAAAGGTCAATAACAGTGTAAATTACTGCAAAAAAAAAACCCTTTTGCAAAACTGTATATGTATAGAAAGTTTGAAATTGGTAACACACTTTGTGTGTGTGTATGTTTTTGTAAGTAAACTCTGCCCTCAACGTGGGCTTGAACTCATAATTCAGAGATCAAGAGTCACATGCCCTACCAAGTGAGCCAGCCAGGGGCCCCAGGTACTACACTCTGAACTGCTAATTTCACTTCTGGGATTTCATACGAAGAAAATAATTCAAAATAAGGAAAACACTCTAAGCTCTACAATGTTCACTGCAGCATTATTTATATTACTGAAAAGATTCAAGATATCTAGAAATAGGGGATAGTTAAGTTTATTTAACTTTATTATATATATGCATGACAGAATTTTATTCTATCATTAAAAATAACAGCAGTAAATACTAACTAAATGGCTGCATGGAAGAAAGTTTATGAATATAAGAAACATTCTCACCCCTAAGCCCTTCCAAATTGTGAATACATACAACTATTAAAATGAAGATGCTAGATTTCCATATGAGCTTAATAACAGATCCTTCATACCATATGGATTCAAATTCATGTTATCTTTTTTCATTATCTTCTTTAATTTTCATACCTTTGAGGTATTATTATCCAATACAAATTGCCACATTAAGTCATTTGCAAGTGGCAAATGTTAAATACTCAATGTCAAGATCTGCTGTAATTAGGGCACCTGGCTGGCTCAGTTGGAACAAAGCATGTGACTCTAGATCTTGGGGTCATGAGTTTGAACCCTATGTTGGGTGTAGAGATTATTTAAGAAAATGAATAAACTTAAAAAAAAAAAAAGAGTCTGCTGTACTTAAGTTAAAAAAAAAAGCAGGCTACAAATGTTTATCTACATCATGAGAGCAAATAAAAAAATGGGTAAGAATAAACCACAAGGTTACTGAATTATGGGTGAGTATGCTTCAATGTTAAAACCTTTATGAAATGATGTGACATACAGTCAATAAACATTTTTGAGCATCTACTATGTGCTTTCTAGGTGCCAGACAATAATGGTGAATAAGACAGATTAAGATTCCTAGCCACAAGAGCATACATGCTGTTCTCTTAAAATACTGTCTCCAAATTCTCAATTCACTCCTTCACCTCATTCAGCTCTCTGGATCATGTCTCCTCAGACAGGCAGTCTCTGACCATCCTTCCTCAAAAAAAAAAAAAAAAAAAAGCCCTCTGTTCCTGAATTTCCCATCCCAATTCCCCAACACTTCTCATTAACTCTTACTCAATTTTACATTGCACTTTCTAGTCATTTGTCTATCCTTTCCCTGAGATTGAAAGCTCCATGAGTGCAGGAGTAGACACTTAAAAGGTATGTGTTGAATTAATCAATTCTGGTTAGTGGAGGCAGATGTTAACAGATGAAAATTTCATTGCGAGAAGTGCTATGAAAAACATTAATTCAGTGATGAAATAATGAGTTACTGGACTGGGAGAGGTGGGCTACATGGCTAGTGTGATCAGCAAAGGACTCTTTGAGAAGGTGACCTCTTAGTTGAGATCAGAGGTTGAAAAGCCAGGCATTGAAGAGCTGAAGGAAAAGGATTTGAAGGATAGGGAAACACCAAGTGCAACAAGCCTGAGTGGGAAAAAAGAATGAAGGCCAGAGCGATTGAGGTAGTGAGAGGAAGTGCAATATGAGATGTGGATGAATACATAAGAGGAGGACAGATCAAAAGCCATGCTTTTGTGAAGTCTGTTATTATTTTCCCCCTAAAAGTAACAGGAAGATACTAACGGGTCTTAAACAAAGAAATAATAATCAAACTATTATGTGGAGTCAGTACTGTGCAGAAGTGAGAATGTACACAGAAAGGCCAGTTAGGAGTAGACAGAGATGACGGTATGTATGTATATATGTATGTATGTATGTATTTTAAATGTTTTATTTATTTTTGAGAAAGCGAGCGAGCTAGGGAGGGGCAGAGAGAGAGGGAGACATGAATCTAAAGCAGGCTCCAGACTCAGAGCTGTCAGCACAGAGCCTGATGCGGGACTCGGACTCACAAACCATGAAATCATGACCTGAGCCGAAGTCAGACGCTTAATTGAGCCACCCAGGTGCCCTGAGATGATGGTATTTACATTAGAGTGGCATCAGTAGACCTTGAGAAAAGTAGATGAATTTGAGTTATGTCTGCAAGTATACTAACGGGATTTGCTGATAGACTGGCTATCAACATTCATGAAAAGGAAAAATTATGGGAACTCCTATGTTTGGGGCCTGAGCAACCCATAAATAGTAATACCTTTCAAACACATGGAGAAAAATGGGAGTCAAACAGATTTAGATGGAAGATAAAGAGCTTCATTAGGCATATGTTATATCTGAGATGCACAATAGACAGGTGGAAAGTTCAGAGGCAACTGGATTAATGGGACTGGGATTTAGGGAAGAAGTCATTATTACCCTATGAATACCAGTAAACCCAAAAGACCAAAAGCAAAAGAAAAAATTTTAATATGAATTCATTCCTTTCCAGGCTTATTTTGGAATATTTTTCTTTCTACACCTTATATTACTCAATTGCCTCAACAAGAATTGCTGTCATCCTTATTTCTGCTCCCTTGACATTTTATAACCTATAGCATTGTACTACAGTCTGCCCATACGCTGCAGTAACTTATGTAGCTTGCCCTGCCCTGCTTGATGTAAGAAATATGAGACAACTGTGTCTTTGTGTAACTTTCAGCACCTGGAAAACCCTTGCATTAAAGAAGCTCAAAAAGCATTATTCATTGCATTGAACTGAATTTGATGTATAAAGTTGAATATATATAAAATAATATTATGCATACAGTGAACTAAGCATGATTAAAGAAATTTAATGCAAATTATAAGACAAATAAATATACTTACCAGCAAGTCCTGTTTCCAAAGCATAATCGATATGCTCAATACATAAAAATTCCACAAGAATGGTAAAAATTCTAAAGGCATTCCTTGGTAAATCAGAAGGATCAGAAAGCTTTAAAAAGAAAAACCAAACACATTACTCCTCAAGTCTATCTTAAAAAAAAAAAAAAAAGCAACTTTTTTTTTAGCAATCCATTTTGTCTAAGATGTAGCCAGTGTTCAGATATCAAAATAACTTATACTCCCATTCCCACCCCCAATGACTCTCTCACATACATAGACATATAGTTACAATGCTCCCTATTTGTCTACAATTCTCCTGGCTTAGACTAGATCAGTGTTTTTCTCACCTGGATTGCAATCCATTAGTGGATTGTGACAAGAAAGAGAGGAGAGAAGAGAGAATCAATAGAAAATGAAGTACAATGTACATATTAAAACCAAATATAGTTTAATGAGATGCACATACACACAAAACATAACACATACACAAACATACATATAACAAATGTCCCCTGGGCTGCCATGTAAAATCCATTTCCTTTTTTTTTTTTTTAATGTTTATTTATTTTTGAGAGAGACAGAGTGAGTGGGGAAGGATCAGGGGGACAGGGGGACAGAGGATTCGAAGCAGGATCCATGCTGATAGCAGAGAGTCCAATGTGGGGCTCAAATTCATGAACTGCAAGATCATGACCTAAGCCAAAGTCAGATGCTTTAACTGAGCCACCCAGGTGCCCCTGTAAAATCCATTTCTTATTGTAGGTTGTGGTGAAAGAAGTTCCAGAGCCACTAACTTTAACAAAAGCTATTCTAGCAAAACTCAAAATAAGAAGGGTTCTTTATTCTACTGGGGGAAGAGATGGGGAAATCAGTAGCTGATGCACTAAACTATGACAGGCTCAAATCCCAGCTTCATCACTCCCTGGTTGAGTAAACCCTTAAGATGTTATTTAACCCCACAAGGCCTCACTTTCTCATCTGTAAGGTGGGAATACTATTAGCAGTACTTATATCCTAGTCCAGAGGTGAGAATAAAATACAAAAATGCACATAAAGTATTTTTAGCACAGTGTTTGGCACACAGTAAACTCCCCAAGTGTTCATTTTGCTGTTGATGTTGCTGATGATTACTCAGTAAAAGAATTATTAACGTCACAGTGAGAAAATGAAATCTCTATTTAAAAAGTTAGAAAATTACCTCTCAACTTCTTATAACTGCTTCCTGTATTGTTTATCAATTGATTGTTGCCTCTTTGTAGTCTCCATTCATGTACCTTTCTCAGAGTAATGATTATCATCTGATATAAAGAGGGGGGAGTTGAAATACATAGCCCACTTTAAAAGATCCATTATAAATACTGATTTGATATTACTCGATTCCCTTCCTGGTCTTCTTAATACCACTCCCCAAAGTTTATTCTTCACTAGTCACTCTAACCACAACCTTCACCTCTCTTCTTTGCTCACTGATGCTCAACAGATGCCCTTAACTAGCTATAAGCTAGAAAGGTCTCAAATCAATGACCTCAGTTTCCACCTTAAAAAACTAAACAAAGAAGGGCAAATGAAACCCAACTAGGTACCAAAAAAAAGAATAAAGAGTGGAAATTGATGAAACACAAAAGAACAGAGAAAAATCAAAGACACCAAAAGCTGATTCTCTGGGAAAATCAATAAAACTGATAAACCTCTAGCTAGACTGATCAGGAAAAAAAGATACAAATTACCAATATCAAGAATGAAAAGGCGACATCACTATATATTCTACAGATATTAAAAGGACAATAAGGAACTATCAGGAACAACTTAATCCCAATAAACTCAACAATTTATGTAAAATATACAAATCCTTAAAAGACACTACCAAAGTTCAATTAAAAAGAAATAGATAACCTATTTCTAAGTCTATTCAAGAAGTTGAATTTGTAGTTAAAAACCCTCACAAAGAAAACCACAGGCCCAAATGACTTCCCTGGTAAATTCTCCCAAACATTTAAGGAAAAAATAATACCAATTTTATACAAACTCTTCCAGGAAATTGAAGAGGAAGGATTATTTTCCAACTCATTCTACAAGGCCAGTATTACCCTGACAACCAAAACTAGACAAAGACATTATGAGAAAAAAGTATATGTATTAAGTCAATATCCCTCATGAACACAAACACAAAGATTCTTGACAAAAGTTCAGCAAACCTAATCCAACAAAATATACATGGGATAACACATGGTGAACAATTGGGGTTTATCCAAGAAAGGCAAGGTTAACTTTTGGAAATCAATGTAATTCAGCACATTAACAAAATAAAAAGAAAGCATTTGACAAAATACAACACCTAATCTTATAAAATTACTTAGAAAACTAGAAATTAAAGAATTTTGTCATTCTGATTAAGAGCATCTGTGAAAAACCTACAATTAGTATCATACTTAAGGGCGAAACACTGAATGCTTTATTCTTTTTTTTTTTTAATGTTTATTTTTGAGTGAGTGAGAGAGAGGGAGGTAGGGGCATAGACAGAAGGAGACACAGAATCCGAAGCAGGCTCCAGGCTCTGAGCAGGCAGCACAGAGACCGATGTGGGGCTTGAACTCATGAAACATGAGCTCATGACTTGAGCTGAAGTTGGATGCTTCACCGACTGAGCCACCCAGGCGCCCCCTGAATGTTTTATTCTTAAGGTTAAGAATAGTACACAGTGTTTACTCAAACTGCTTCTATTTAACACTGAACTGGAGGTTCTGACCAATGCAATGAGGCAAGAGAACAAAATAACAGGTTTTTATACTTTAAAGGAATAAGTAAAACTGACTTTACTGGCAGACAACATGATTGTCTATTCAGAAAATCCTGTGGAATCTACAGAAAAAAAAAACCAAACTATTAGAACTAGTAAGTGAGTTTAGTTAGGTTGCAGGTATAAAATCACCATATAAAAATCAACTGTTTTTCTATACACTAACACAGAGTATCAAAAATACAAATTAAAAAAATACTACTGACATTCCATTAAAATAGCACAAAAAATACTAAACACTCAGGGATAAACCTTGTGTGCTAAGAATTAGAAACCATTGCTAAGGAAAATTAAAGAAGATCTAAAAAAATGGAGAGATATACGATGTTCATAGACCAAAAACTCAATATTGTTAATATGTTAATTGTCCACAAACAGAACTACAGATCCAATGCAATCAAAATCAAAATTTCAAACTTTTTTCCCCTGAGACTGACAAACTGATTATAAGGCATATGAAAATATTAGAGGACTTATACTACCTGACTCAAGACTTATAGTGATCAAGACAGTGTAGTCTTAGCACAAAGACAAGTAGGTCAATGGAACAGAGTCCAGAAATAGATCAACATATAAACTCTCAAATGGTTTTTGACAAAGTTTCCCAAGCATTTGGTGGAGAAAAGATAGCTTTTCAATAAATAATGTTTAAACAGCTGGATACTAAATGCAAAAAACAACAACAACAAAAAACCCAAAACAAAAAAAACCCCACCTCTGATCCATGCATCACATGACATGCATAAGTTAACTCAAAACTGGTTAAAGACCTAAATGCAAAATCTTAAACTATTAAACTATTAGAAGAAAACATAACAGGAAGTCTTTGTGTCCTTGGGTCAGGCAAAGATTTCTTATATATGATACCAAAAATTCTGCCACCATCCATAACAGAAAAGTGTTAAATTGGATTTCACCAATATTAAGAACTTCTCATCATCCATATTTCATCAAATGAAACACTACTGTTAAGAGATTAAAAAGACAAGCCACAGACTGAAAACATTTGCAAATCACATATCTGATAAATGAAATGTAACCAGAACACAGAACTCTCAAAAAATAAGAGAACTCAATTTTTAAAATGTACAAAAAATACCTCAAATATATACAAATAGCAAATAAACACATGAAGACAGTCAACATCATTAGTCATTAGGAAAATGCAAACTGAAATCATAATGAGATATCACTATCCACCATTAGATTGTCTAAAATTAAAAAGACTGATCATACCAAATGTTGGAGGTCATGGGGAAGCAAATGAAACTTTCACATATTGCTGGTGGGAATGTCAAATGAAACCACCACCTTGGAAAACAGTTTGGCAGTTTCTTTACAAGAAATACCACATGCCTCACCTGTATTACTACTAAGTATATATCCAAGAGAAATGAAAGCTTATGTCTGCATAAAGACATATGCATGAATGTTCACAGCAACTTCATTCATTAATAGTCAAACAATGAAATCAATCTGAATGTCTATCAATAGGTAAATACATAAACTGTGGTACATTCATGCAAAGACATACTACTCAGCAATAAAAAGGAACATAGTAAATAATATACACAACATGGATGAATTCTTAAAGAATCATGCTGAAAAAGCCAGAAACACATGTACATATATTCTATATACCATTTATAAAATACTGTATTATAATATCCTATATACCATTTATAAAAAAATTCTAGAAAATTAATCAACCTCTCGAAGACATCCTATTTGGCTTTCAAGACTCAGTCCTCAAATGTCGACTTCTTTTTGAAAATGAATCTACAGTGACCTAAAGCTGTTCAGTCTCATGCAAATGAGAACAGAAGTGGAGGGAGAGGAAAGGGAGATTATAAAAGGACAAAGGAAACTTTTTGGGGTACTGGATCTGTTATCTTGATTGAAGTTATAGCTTCAGAAATGTAGATATAACTTATCAAAGTTATCAAATCATGTGGTTTAAATACATGCAGTTTACTGAATGTCAAAGATATCTGGAAGTTATTTTTTAAAAAAGGAAAAAAGGACCAATTACACTGCCCTTTTTAATTTTAATATTTTAATTTTGTTTAAATCCAAGTTAGCATAGAGTGTAACAATGGTTTCAGGAGTAGAATTTAATGATTCCTTACTTACATGTAACACCCAGTGCTCATCCCAACAAGTGCCCTCCTTAATGCCCATCACCCACTTAGCCCACCCTCCCCCACTCAACACAGCTCCACCAATCCTCCGTTTGTTCTCTTTAAGAGTTTCTTATGGTCTCTACTTTTATTTTTCCATCCTTTCCCCTAGGTTCATCTGTTGTTTCTTAAATTCTACATATGAGTGAAATCATATATTTGTCTTTGACTGACTTACTTTGCTTAGCATAATACTCTCCAGTTCCATCCATGCTGTTGCAAATGCCAAGATGTCATTGTTTTGATTGCCTAGTAGTATTCCACTGTATATATACCACATCTTCTTTATCCACTCATCAGTCGATGGACACTTGGGCTCTTTTCATAATTTGGCTATTGTTGATAGTGCTGCTATAAACACTGGGCATTTTTGTATCCTTTGGATAAATACCCAGTAGTACAATTGCTGGGCTAGAGGGTAGCTCTATTTTTAAGTTTTTGAGGAACCTCCATACCATTCTCCAGAGTGGCTGCACCAGCTTGCATTCCCATCAACAGTGCAAAAGTTACACTGCCCTTTTTAATTATCCTTTAAAGCTTCCACCATCAACTACAAGGTCAAGTCTAAATTTCTAAGCAGAGTACACAAAAAGTTTCTGTCTACATTTTCAACTTCCTTTTTTATTACTCTCCAATGTACATTTTTATTTCAAGCATTTTATGCTGCACAGCCAATCTTTGTGTATGTCTTTTTTTTTTTTTTTTACAGGAAGAAAGCCATTTGACATCCACCAAGGATTTATTTTTTTTTATTTAACATTTTTATTTATTTCTGAGAGAGAAAAAGAGAGAGAGAGAGAGAGAGAGAGTGCAAGCGGAGGGGGGGCAGAGAGATAGGGAGACACAGAATCCAAAGCAGGCTCCAGGCTCCGAGCTGGAGCACAGAGCCCAACAAGGGGCTTGAAGCCATCAACTGTGAGATCATGACCTAAGCCAAAGTTGGACGCTTAACTGACTGCGCCACCCAGACAGCCCTATGTATGTCTTTTTATATGTAGTATTCTCTCTGCAAGAATTACCTTCTTGTAGATATCCTATGTAGCTTTCAAGACTCAGGCCTCAAAAGTTCCCTTCTTGTAATCTTTTATAAAAAATACTCTTCTTCAATTCCTTCACCAGGCAGAGCTGGTTGCATCTTCTTTGGTCCCAGCAGGATATGCCTACTTTGCACTGATTCTTTATATGCTACCTCCTTTCTCCACACTATTCGAAAGTAAGGTATATGTCTTTCATTTATATCCTCAATGTCTAACATGGCAGCTGGTACAAAGTAAACACATAATGTTGCTGGATCAGAATGCACTGAATTGAACTAAATTTCTATCTTGTAAGTTTCCAGACAAAGGTCATGATTTAGAGCTAGTTACTGTGACTCAAACAATATAATGTTGACAGTTTCAAGTTTGATGATCTTTAGAAGTATTTTAACCTATTTCCAGCATTCAGAAAACTAGACACAGTAATTTACCAAATATATCCATAACCCACAGATGTGTCATATCTTAACATTTTTCCAAATGTACTTCAGATCTGGGGGGTGAGGGGGTCCTACATTATAAATATGGATACAGTCCCTTAGGTACTCCTCCTTCATGGCAACCACTATCCTGAATTTATCATTCCTATGCGATATAAGGTATAGTTTTACTTTTTAAAAATTTATATAGAGGTATTATACTGAATATATCTTTTTCCCATCTTGTATTCAACATTGTATTTCTGAGATTTGCTAATGTTGATACATGTAACTCTAGTCATTTAAATTGTTATATAGTTTTCTAGTGTATCAACAATGTCAGTTTATCAATTCTCTTTTTGAGGCACACTTAATTTGCTTCTAATTTTTTACCATTATAAACAATGTGGCACATATACCTATTAGTTTCTCTAAGGAATTCTCAAGTTACTATCCAAAGTAAAGATACAATTTTTATTCCAATGGCAGTGTATGAAAATATCTATTGCTCCCCATCCTTACCAACATTTGATATCATCAGACTTAATTTTTGCAGACTGAATGAGATACTATTTTCCCTATTTTACGTTTCATTTTCCTATTAGTGAGAGTGAAAATCTTATTGGTAATTTGCATTTTCTCTATTTGTTTATGTGTAGCCTTTATTTCCTATTGATTTATGTGTGTAATTTATACTGATTTACCACCTGTCAATATAAATTATATAAACCACATACACATCAATACAAATAAAAAATTAAGATGCTCTCAACTCTCATTTCCACTGCTTAAGAGGTACATATCTCAGTTTCTTCATCTGTAAAATGGAATAAAAACCTCACAAGGTTGTTACAATGATTAAATGAGTAATGTATACCTAAAGTGCTCTGAACATGGTATGTGCTATACAATTATGTGCCACTATTATTTGTTTCACATAATCTTCTGCTAGTAATACTAGCTATAAATACTTCTTGCAGGCTGTGACTTATCTGTTTACTTTGTTAAAGTGTGTTTGTTGGACAGAAATTCTAAATTTTAATAGAGTCAACTTTTCATTCTTTTCCTTTAATACCTGGGTTCTTAAAACATCCTTCTCTCCCTAATGCTCTATATTTTTATAAGATAGTTCTAAACCTCCCTTTCATGTATTGATTTAATATCTTACAAAAAAAATTTGGTATATTCAACTCGTAAAATTATATTAAAATATACTTGTAAATAACTTTAAAAATAATTCTGTTCTTCAAAACAAAAACTTTATCTTTATTACAAAAAATAGTTGTACCTAACCAGATAGCAGATTTATATCTTATTACAAGGCAAAAATTAAAATACACAACTATATATAAATAAAATAAATTTACAATTACTCTTACCCTATGACATCTTTCAAAGGCTTGTTTGGTTTCTTGTAAAAGATTAACCACCACTTCTTGAGATAGGAAAGTTTCCCCATGAGTATCGATACTTGGCCCCAGTGGTAAGTTAGTACGTTGTCTAATTCTCTCTTTCAAATCTTGAATACTAATGGATCATGACAACAAATAAAAAGAGAACACTTTATTATACACAGATTTCAATTTCAAATGCTGTTCAACTTAGTATACACCAACAAAGAAAAATGGACTAACTGCCAGGAGACCTAAAAGTTCTAATTCCAATAAACTCTAGTTCTATAAAGTGAAACAAACCTTAATGTCTACACAGAAGACTTTCATCTGAAAAATTAGTATATTTGGAGTTAGGACTTTTAAAGTCTTTTTCAGCTCTATAATTCTGACTCAATAGCCAAAAACTCCTTATTTGGTTTCCTTAGCAAGTGGACTATTCCAAATTAGTTAATATAACTAAATGGTCCTTCTTAAAATAAACTTTAAGAATTTAATGCTTTTTAAATACATTTAACCATTTTAACATACTTATTTCTTCATTATTATTAAATAAGATATATTAACCATAATATAGCTTTTCTTAATGACTGAGTAACCAGACACTTTGAACATTTATTATACGGTGGTATCTTTAGGTTAAACTTCTTTTGCTCCTAGAATACCTAACTCTGGAGTATTGTGAACATTTTTTTTTCAGATGTTATTTTTTTTTTAAAGTAATCTCTACACACAATGGAGGGCTCGAACTTACAACCCTAAGATCAAAAGTTGCATGTTCCACCAACTGAGCCACCCAGGAGCCCCAAACTAATTTTTTTTTTTTAAAATTCTCATGGTTGTTCTTTAGTTTTTTTCTTCCCTTATTTGCTGCTGCCTTTCAGATGTCACTTTTTAAGTTTATTTATTTTGAGAGAGAGAGACAGAACACACGTGCACACACACGTGCACACGAGCACAAGCAGGAGAGAAGCAGAGAGAGGACAGAGAGAGAATCCCAAGCAGGCTCTACATTCCATGCTAAGTCTGATGCAGGGCTTGATCTCACAACTATGAGATCATGACCTGAACTGAAATCAACAGTTGGACACTTAACCTATTGAGCCACCCAGGTGTCCCCAAGATGTCACTTCTTATTCCTAACTATAACCTCTCCCTGATCATTATGTAGTATATGCCAAACTGGGAATCAAGAAAGTGATTTGAGTATACTCTGGACTCTAATTACATGGCTCTGCATAAGTCATTCTGCTTCATACTAAAAATGACTGGGTTCCACATAGTTGAGATCTGGATAACTAAGATGCCACCAATTCTTAGAACAAATCATTTTCTTCTAGTATGTGAATAATCCCAGGCTTTAGGTATTAATTAATTAATTTTATGCCCGAGTCATTAAAAGCTCAGGGTACTTAAAATGTAAACTATTTGCTATTTTTTTTCCCACACCTGCAACAACAAAAAATGATGTGTTTCCTAGTTAATAACCTGGAATAATTTATTCAGTCTAGGAAAAAAAAAGGCGACTATTTATAGTGCTGGTATTCTGCTTTACATTTTAATTACATCATGTTAGGTCATTTCAATACATGGTTCAAGAGACAGGATTTGATCAGTGGTGTCATAAATAAGCTGGGTTAAATGAGTTCTTCATAGAAAATTTCAGTAACTGTCAATATTTGACAAGTTTGTCCAAATACAATAAAATTCTTAACATCTTTAGTTTTAACTGTAACATTTAACAAAAACACTTACCCTCCTGTGCCAATGGATCTCTTTTGATGGTTTTTTGAATCATAATAGCGCTGTAGGATCATAGCACTTCTGCTTTTCAAATATCCAGTCTCTACCTCAATGTAGTTCTCCAAATAGGAAATGAAAATGGATTTGATAAGCTTAGACAAGAAAGTCTGTTTATCAGTACCTAAGTTAAACTCCATCAACTTGCTGGAAAGATTTGTGGTTCTTTTCATGGAAAAAGGGAGAAAAAGATGAATGTATATTTTAGGTATAGTAATAACACTGAGGAATACATATTTTTACAATGTAATTTTAATAACTTATGTTAAACCACCATTTCTTAAACCTTGGGAAGGTGCTTAGGATACAGAGAGAAGCTGCACAGCGCTATATATAAAGTAGATTGACATCACAAACAACACTGTGGTTTTGCAAACTGACTAAGGATAATCTCCTAGGGATAGGTGACTTAAGAGAAAAAATCTAGGCAACCAACCAGTCTAGAAATGACAACAGTGGCAGAATGACTTCAACTACACTCTAATGGCATTCATAACATAGTACCCAAGTCAGAATACTGAAAGATCTACTCTCTGTTCATTCTCCCTTTTGTCTTTGCCCATGTGGACTTTTCTTTAATTTTCTGTTTTGCATTGTTAAACACAGACTCACAATAAACGTTGTTGGGATGGACTTCCTGATTATAGTTACTTTTGAAGACCCTCCTCCCAAAATGACGTCACTGACAAAGAACAATAGGACTGGAAAAAAACTCCATTAAGAGGCTTCTGATATAATATTTCTAAGTGTAACACTTTCATTTACAAAAGCCTAAGGCAAATTTTCATATCAAACTTAAGGCTGAAACTCATTTGTTAAGAATTTGTGACTTTCTCAATTTCTAAAGATTTAACTGCAGATAAATATAATCATACTACTTCTTAGAAAAAAAATGATAGGGAACTAGCTTACAATTAAAATTCAAAACAAAATTCTTGAGTCTTAAACAACATAAACAAAGTTTCATTAAAGTACATGACTATAAAGAATATCTGATTCCTTAAGTTAATGTGCTAAGAATGCTGCTCTTTGTATAACAGTAATCTACGTAACCAAGTATTTAATGCTGAAAGGTATACTACTAACAAACTTTTACTCAAAAATACCTGAATACTTCACCATTTTCTATTAAAAAAAAAAAAAAGGAAAGAAAATCTGCGATGTTACTATTTTCTAGTAATTAAAAACATACCTTGTATATAAATCATAGAGATTTTTGAGATACTGCTCTGCATCAGACTTCCTACATTCTTCTAACTGGTCTTTCACAAAACTCTGGAGGGGAAAAAAAAATGGCCAACATTATGTCAAGTAAACATTATATTTTTTCTCTAAATTACTCCACATTCTGGGGCTGTTCTTACTTAAAATACAATGGAAAAGGCAATGCATAAGAAGTATACCAATATAAAAAAATAATAGGCTTTTAATTTTTAATGCTTCTCATATTTACATGTTCATCTATAGCAGTCTTGGGAATAAGTATTAAGAATTTCAAAATTTCTTTTGAAACTGGCCTATCTTGCTTTTTAAAGTACATTTAAAAAACAAAACCCAGAAGCACCCAGGTGGCTCAGTTCGTTAAGCATCAAACTCTTGATTTTGGCTCAGGTCCTGATCCCATAGTTCCTGGGATTGAGCCCCACATCAGGCTCTATGCTAATGGAGTGGCACCTGCTTGGGATTCTCTCTCTGCCCCTCCCCTGCTCATGCTCTCTCTCTCTCTCTCAAAATAAATAAATATTCAAAAAAAACAAGAAACAAAAAAACCCCACAAAATCTGATGCTGTATCGATATAGTCAATTCCTTAAAGCAGCATTTCTCAAACTGTGGCCTGGCTAACACTAGTGTCCCTTATGATTAACAGGCATTACTCTAAAATTGGGAAATGCTGTACTTTACATTCCTCCTAGAGAATCACAATATGTGTTAGTACCTTTAAAGGCTATAAAAATTTCTGAATTGTGTTTTAAAAACAAAAACTTCTTTTATGTTGCTTAATCCAGTAGAAAACATAGTTTAGGAAATGTTGCCTTAATGTATAGTGCTATGGGAGTCCAGGTTGTACATTAAATTACTGTTTTCGGGAGGAGCCAAGATGGCGGAACAGCAAGGAACTTTTTTGTGTGTCTCACGTCCATGAAATACAGCCAAAACAACACTAAACCATCCTACACACCTAGAAATTACTATGTTTTTTCTTTTCATATTAGTACCATATTATGAAAATTTTACATGCTGTGCTTAAAATTCTTACTCAATTTCATAAATACACTCATTGGTCAAAGTGAGGACCCAATAAAAATAAAAATCTGAGGCTACCGGGTCACCTGTGTGGTTCAGTCAGTCGAGCGTCTGACTTGGGCTCAGGTCATGATCTCATGGTTCATGAGTTCAAGCCCCACATTGGGCTCTCTGCTGTCAGTGCAAAACCTGCTTTGGATCCTCTGTCCCCCTCTCTTTCTGCCCTTCCCCTACTAGCATGCTCTCTCTCTCTCAAAAAACAACAACAACAACAACAACAACAATCTGAGGCTACCCCTCTACAACGTTTTATGACTTGTACTGCTGCTACACAAATTTTAAACATGTGCTCTGATGATGCTTGGTGATTAGCACCTTTTTTCTTGGTGAACAATATTTTTTTAAAAAAGCATGACGTTGTTATTCTTTTCCCATTCACTGAATAAGGAGATTACTATTCCAAAGGGCATTACATGAGTAAACCAAAAATTAAAAAATAAATAACTTTCAAAACAGAGAAAAAAATCACTATTGCCTTAAGAATTACTTAGTCATAGTTTAAAATTACCTGTAGTTTGATTTCAAATACATTTTGAATAAGTTTAGCCAGTACTGTTTCTGGATTACTAAAGATATCTCCAACTTGTTTGTTTACCCGTTGACAGAGTATTGCTGCATCTTCAAATATATCATTTCTCAAGTAAGCACCCTAAACAGAGGCATTTTACATAGTTAATGTATAATTTTAAAATGGTTTTTAAAACACAAATTAGCATAAAATAAAATCCAGAAAATTGTACTATTAGGTTACCTCCTGGCACTGCTTTATATAAACATCAACACAATGGGAATAACCCTACAAAGAAGAAAGAAATACATTATCACAGTTCTAATAACAATAATCACAACAGTAATAATCTCAATAAAAATTATTATATGTAATAAAGCTATGTCTATGTCCCAATAAATCACCAATAATAACAGTTGTTGGATTAAATGAAATTCTCCCAGTTGCTTTTTATGAAATTGATCACCTGGTTCATATCCTTGCAAGATTTTAGAATGAAAGAAGAAAACTGGTATGAGTTTTTTGTAGTCATTTTGCCCTATGATCACCTAGCCAATCTCCTTCAACTCCAAAACATGTATATGCATGCATGCACCCACACACACACAGATTCAGTCTTGAGAAAAGGTTTTTAATATATATAAATAAATACATTACGTATTTCATATTAATATATATATATATTTCCTTCTTTCCACTCTTGGATTCAAAGCATTTGTGTTCCCTTGCAAGACTCTGAACAGAGCTGTATTTAACTGGCATTCTGGAAATTTACTTTTAAAATTAAATCTATTTTAGCAGAATGTATTTAAACAAAATAATGTGTCATATTAAGCTCTCTACAATGATTTTTGTCCATTAACAAATCATACATAAAAACAAGTAAAGTAAGCCATGCCAAAGTACACTATTGTGTCAAGAGCCATTCTCAATACTTAGTATGTTACTTGTAAGTGAAAAGTCCAACAAAAAACTCCTATTTCCTACTCAGATACAAATATAAACAGATCGGGGGTACCTGGGTGGCTCAGGTGGTTTAGAGTCCGACTCTTGATTTCGGCTTGGGTCATGATCCCAGGCTCATGGAATCAAGCCCCATATCAGGCTCTGTGCTGAGCCTGTTTAAGATTCATTTTCTCTCTCTCTCTCCCTCTCCCACTCCCTCTCCCTCTGCCCCCCTACCCTATTTGCATTCTCTCTCTGAAAAAAAAAAAAAGGAAACAAATTACAAAGCACTATTTCTTTAATTTCTTTATAGGGATTCTCTCCCTAATTCAAAATCCAAGAAGATAGTATTTCTTTGTATTACTACCTAAGATCTTCTGGATTTAAGTCTTTTACTAATTATATTCCACCTAATCTCTGGCTCCTACATTCCACCAGATATTTAAAGCTAAATCTTTTTACTTTTGACCTATTTCATAACATGTTTGACTGAAAAAATAAAAAGACAAGAAAACAGTATGATTTTCTATGTCAACCAATATAAAAAGTCATTGATAAAATTTTATTGAATATAATATTAAGTACCTAAAATTTAACATAATTTATGGAAGAGATATGAAATATACATTTAAATTGTTCAAAACAATAAAAATAATCACTGTGAGAGTCATACAACTAACAGGATAATCGGTGACTATAATATATAGAATTTATATAATCTCCACAATCTTGAAGATTAATCTTCATTTTTAATAATTACTATTTACCTTAAAATGAAGCAAAACTGCTGCTACTTCTCGCATTCTGGAGATTTCACCTCTTCTTTGAGCACTGGTAAACTCCTGAATCAGTTGGCATTCTAAATCATGGTATTTACCTAAAAGTAAAAAGGAAGTAATTCAGCTACAACGGGACAACGTATGCAAGTTATTTACAAGCACATGAATTATTTACAAATATAATGACTATGGATCTAGCCTTCTTTTGAAAGACTTATAAAAACAATATGTGATTATAGGCAGTGAGTCTAGCCCCTAAAATACACTACGATATAATATAAATCTATATTTTTAAAGACAAAGAAATCTTCCCAACCAGGAAAACAGCTGAACTCCCTTGGTCTGACTACCACTTACCACTGTTACTTAAAAAAGCAGCTGACTGAGATAAACCTCTGGATGTCATTTCTGATAGTATGAGATAGGAAAAATCTTAAACATAAAGCTGTAGAAATGGTGAAGAGGACTACAGAACTCTTTACTAGAATTCAGATGTCTTTACCATGAACTATCGTGGATTTAACACCAAATATCACCTTAAGATAATACATGGTGTCTGATTCACTACATTATTGAGGCTACTAATGTTCTGTGTGAAAACCTGAATGCTGTGTTAATCTACAGTAATCAGAAACGTTGCCAAGAAGTCCAACTATCTATGTCATTCTTATTGTAACACTTTTGGGAAAATAGGTGGCTCTCTGAACCTTCTATGCAATGGTCTCCCAAACATGACTCAAATTACCATGGGAGCCTGCAAATATAATGGCTTTTCCAGAGACCCAGAATGATCTGCTTAAAATATAATCCAAAGATTGGAAAGGATAAAACTAATCATGTAAGCAGTTATAAAGATACTGAAATGCTCACACGAGCTTTTAAGTTAAAAGCTCTTAGCTTTTAAGACAAAGAACCTACTTTACAGACACATGGATACAAAACAACCTCCAAGATACACTGTTAAATTAAAAACACAAGGTATAAAGCTATTTGTATAGGATGCTACCAATTATTTAAAAATAACCAGGGACAGTAGGAATAAATTCTACACATGTATATGTGATTTATGTCCTATGCTTGTATATCCATAGGATATTCTAGAAGAATACCTAAGAAACTGGTAATGACTGCTTCAAGGAAGAGGAGTCAAACTCAGGGATAAGGTGAGAAGGTAACATTGTTCCCACTATCTCTCCTTTTACTATTTTTCTTTTACAGAAGTATTTTTATCACCTATTCACAACTATTAAATAAATCAAACTCCACTTACTCGCAATTTTGGATTTTACTTCTGAAAATCTGGAAAATAAAAACCAATGATGAGGTTCATACTAGAGAAAAATGTACCACAGTAATCTAAGATGTTAATAAAAGGGGAAACGGGGTCTGGGAGTGTAAGGGAAACCTTTGTACTAAAGGTCATCATCAAGGAAAGAAGGAAGGGAGGGGAAAAGGGAAGAAGAGAGGAAAGAAGGAAGGGAGGGAGGGGGGGAGGGAGGAAGGAAAGCAAACAAACCAGCTAGTCAGCCAACCAGGAGGGAAAGAGTACTGATAGTAAGCATGCCAGGTAACAAAACTGAATTTGGGCCATTCAGATGGGGCGGCTCGTTCTCATTTATGAAATTCACTCTGAATAACCAATAACTTGTTAAAGAGGGAGATGTTCTATATGAGGCATTAACAACCCCACCAGCCCCAACACTGAGCTATTGTCTCTGCTTATATTCACTAACAAGTTTTTAAAAGATTTTTTTTTAAATTTATTTATTTTTGAGAGAGAGTGTGCGCACAAGTGAGCGAGGAGCAGAGAGAGAGGGGGAGAGAAATTCCCATGCAGGCTCCACACTGTCAATGTGGAGCTCAGAGCAGGGGCTCAAGCTCACCCAATGCAGAACTTGAACTCATGAAACCTAAGATCATGACCAAGCCGAAGTCGGATGTTTAACCGACTGAGCCACCCAGGTGGCCCTATTCGCTAACATTTTAAATTCCTATTTGTTTATTTGCCCCTTCTGTTGGGATTTTTTTCATAAAAAAAAATTCCATTACTGTTATTTAAAAGAAAAATAACAAGAACAGTATATGAAACATAGAATAGAAGTCATAAAAAGGACCCAGCAATGTGTGTTAGAGACGAACCATCCAATCTTTGCAAATTCAAAAACTAAAATATTACATAGTACCATACACTAGAATTTTTTTTAATTTTTTTTTTTAACGTTTATTTTTGAGGCAGAGAGAGACAGAGCATGAACGGGGGAGGGTCAGAGAGAGGGAGACGCAGAATCCGAAACAGGCTCCAGACTCTGAGCTGTCAGCGCAGAGCCCGACGTGGGGCTCGAACTCACGGACAGCGAGATCATGACCCGAGCCGAAGTCGGCCGCTCAACCGACTGAGCCACCCAGGCGCCCCTACACTAGAATTTTTTAAAATCTTAAATATCAAGGGAGAATGTACGTTATGAAAAAGTAATGTTGAGAGATCCTATGTAATCAGTTTGGAGAGAGAGGAGGATGGTTGGCAAAAGAGATGGCAAAGACAGATAAAGAAGGTGATAAAAATGTAGAGTTGTACAGGGGCGCTTGTGTGGCTCAGTCGGTTGAGCATCCGACTTTGGCTCAGGTCATGATCTCACAGCTCGTGAGTTCGAACCCCGCGTCGGGCTCTGTGCTGACAGGTTGGAGCCCGGAGCCTGCTCCAGATTCTGTGTCTCCCTCTCTCTCTGCCCCTAACCCACTCTCACTCGCGATCTGCCTCTCTCTCAAAAATAAATAAACATTAAAAAATTTTTTTTAAAAAGTAGAGTTATACAAAACTGATGTATCAAAGTCATGGTGGAATAGAATGCATGTAAGGCCATACTGATCTCTGTGAAAGAATTAAAACTAATTAGGACATATATTCAACTCCAAGGCTTGGCAGAGACTAAAACAGAATTGTAAGAGAAATATGTAACTGAGAAATAGGAGAAGATGAGTATATGCAGAATAGAATGGAGAGATTATCCAACAATTATCAGGCAACTTATTGTGATCTACACATTTTACCCATTTAAGGAAATGGTCCAATTTTGAAGTCCCTAAGGAGGAGTCTGTGGCTAGGCTAAAGAGTCTAAAATTCCATGAAGTTGCTTATAACTATCTGTGTGGATCTGAATTTTCTGAAGAAACTTTTTTAGCTTTCATCAACTTTTAAGGTGTCTAAAACTCCATAAAGTTTAAGGACTCTCATCTAGATATAAGAAAAAGCAGCTGAATGGCCCCATGTTTAAACTTTCCCCATTCCCTCCATTCTAGCTTATCAGAGTCCAAAAAAAATGAAAATTTACAACATCACTTTAGGAAATTTCAAAATTCTTCAGCAATTTTTTTTCAGAAGAAAGACAAAGAGGGGCACCTGGGTGACTCCATCAGTTAAGTGTCTGACTCTTGATCATGGCTCAGGTCATGATCTCACGGTTCATGGGTTCATGAGATCAAGTCTCGTGTCTGGGGTTCTGCTGGCAGTGTGGAGACTGCTTGGGATTCTCTCTCTCCCTCTCTCTCTACCCCTGACCCGTTTGCGCATGCACGCACTCTCTCTCAAAATAAAATAAACTTAAAAAAAAAAAGACAAAAGGTTGAAAGTATTTCAAAGTATACCACTAAATTTAGATATTAAGAAACTATATTTTTTCAATCAACTCTTATATACTATGCTTGTACAAAGGAGGTACGCAATAAACTCTTGTTGAATAAGCAAAAACATACAGGGAAAAATAAAACTTTATAAATTATAGCATACATGCAAATTAGCTCTTGAGAAATGAACTTGCCTGTCAAAAGGTAACTCTTGGGCGATTAGGTGCAACTTCTGAATGATGTCTGCTGCCTCCTTTATCTATTCAAAAATAAACGAAAGCAATAATTAAAAAAACAAACCCTATACATACCAAATATATCTTTATATTTGAAAAAAATAATAATCCCCTATGTATGCCAATAGACCCTCACTCCAACAATTATCTTTTAAAATCCATACAAATAAAACCTTGTGAGCAACAGAAATACATTATCATCAATAAATGAATCAATAAAACATAAACATCTGTCTTTCTGGTATTGAAATTTTGTGATTTTATAATGCCATAATCCCTTCCCAGTGAAACTTGCAGTTCAAGTTTACTCTGAAAAAATTAAAATCATTGCTTGCTGAAAGCCTAAGTGTCTCTTCTGGTTTATGAACCCAAAAAAGACAAACAAGATTTATGAAAATAATTCAGATCATATTGCTGCATATATCCCACTTTAAGCTGAACTGAATGAATATAACTAAATAAAACAGCTAAAATACCTATCATTTAATAAACATATAAATTTATAAAACTTGTTCTAAAAGCAAATATAGAGTTGAATATGAAGTCTCCTGAATGAAATATGGTACAGAGGTGTACTTCTTTAAGTGGTGGAACTAAAGGATTCAGGCCAAGGGTCTAAAGTTCTTGAAATGCAAATATTTGACCATGCTTACTTACACTAATGTGTGGGGGGAGTTATACAATATTCTCTTTTTCTTTAAGTTTCAATTAAGTACTGAGTTTTGGCACACCTTCAGTAACTGATTTATGATCACTCACTTTCTTTTACACTAAAAAATAAAGAGACTCTTACAAACATGAAGCAAGAGCTAAAAACATTAACACAGATCTTTCTAACCAAGCACTCATGTGAAGTCTGGCAAGCAAAGTGGACAACAGCAGGGCCAAACAAACTGTTGCCAAACAATAGTGAACATAGCATTCTGGTTTTAGTTATCTCTTCTCTCCTTGTCTGTATGTCACTGTGACATACAGTGGGGGGGGAAGAAAGTCAGCTAAACAACCTTCTTTCAAGATTGCAGAACAGTCAATACCGTGTACCCTGAGACCAGTATTAAGTGACTAGTGCCATGAAAAGGATTAACATAAACAATTCAGATTTTTCCAATCTCTTTGGTCCAAACTAGAGCTCTTTATTTAAGCAACAGAAACCAGAAACTCTGAATTCCTTGTGCAGAAAGATATTTCAGATTATCAATGATTTAGGTCACACCACCCCCTAAACCCAACAGAATATAACTATTAAATTCTGTTAATATTATAAGTCAATTATGGGAAAGAACTATTAACATAGTTACCTCAGCATTTCCAAACCATACATAATTCTATAAACAAAAATGCCAAGACAATCCTGTAGTTAAAAATCTGAATATACACACTTCATCAGGAATCTGCAGGCAAGTGTACTAATACACATTTCAGAACAATAAAAAGTTTCAATAAATCAGCTACTCAGTGATTTGAAAGTAATAATTAGGGCATTGCTATTAATGATGCAGCTTGCTTTTATCATTCTGGTAGTGCTCACCTTTTCAGAATTTGTAAAAACATCAGATTTCAATTCTCCATCTAGAAACTCGTTGAAGTATTTCATCAATTTCTGAGCCTCCACTGCCCGTTGTCTAGGTGTGTTTACCCCTTCCAACTGGTCTCCAAGGTGACAGACCTTGGTTGCTACATAGCTGATGTGCTCATCTAGTTCTTGGAAATGTTGGAAGGCAACCTAGGAAAAATGTACACAAGCATAAAATATAATCAGAGAATCCAGTTTATAAATTAATTCATATCAAACCCAGAGCACCAATCTCATCCCTACTCTCTAACTTAGGTAACTAAAGATAATATAGAAGTTATATATGAGGTAAACTACAAAAACAACTTATGCCCATTAGCAGCATAACATGATCTGAAAACTTTTTAACAAACTTGCACACTTTTATACCTTTAACTATTAAAACATTTTATCAACATTTGTTTAGAAACAAAACAGTATCCTGTTTAACAACATTCCCAGTACCATTTAGTCTTGAAATCAATGAACTAAGTATCAAAGGGACCCATGATCTGGACAATTTGCTTGCCATCACGCGGAGTCAAAATACGTCAGACGTGAAAAACACTAATTAAAAATAGAATATTGGGAGACCTGGGTGGCGCATTTGGTTAAGCGTCCAACTCTTTATTTTGGCTCAGGTCATGATCTCATGGTTTGTGAGATTGAGGCCCATGTCTGGTTCTGTGCTGACAGAGCCTGCTTGGGATTCTCTCTCTTCCTCTCTCTTTGCTCCTCTCCTGCTCGTGCTTTCTCTCTCTCTCTCTCTCAAAAATAAATAGAGTAGTTAACACATATTTTAAATATTTGAAGAGCAATGCCAACATTAGAAATAAGGTAAGATGGTTCTTGCCCAGTTTTGAAAACAGAAAAGACTGTAACAATTATTTAAATGAAGCAAAGGTACAATACTTCCTAACATATTTTTCCTCTTTTCTGACTATAGAGATTGTTCTGTGGTATATGAAAATTATACACAATGAATGCCTTAGAACTGCCAATAACAAAATTGGTGATAATTCAGTATGACACTTCACTCTTACTTTAAGTTAAGATGGGGGTCGGGGGGGAGAGGCAAACATTCACTAAGGACTTCCTCTGGGCCAGACACTGTTCTAAGCATATTATATGTATTAACTTATTTAATCCTTGTAACCACCTATTTTTATAGATGAAAAAAACTAAAGCACAGGGAAGTTAAGTTGCTAGTAAGTGGCAGAGCAGACTTATCTCCAGAGCTTGTTAGGTTAACTAATAATACCATTATTATTACCAAGAGAAAACTGCATTGGAAGTATTTGGAATCTATCACTTTGACTATGTAAAAACACATCCTCTATCTTATGTAAACTACTGACTTTATTAAATGTTTTCTCACAGCCATATATGCTTAAGCAAAGGAATCTAACTAAATAAAATCTGAGCAGAAATCAGTTTGCTAATCCCTAACACTAAAGAACAAACAGCCCCTGGGAGGCAGCAATGCTACACAATGCTCCATGAACTACACTTATACAGGGCAATCAAGTTCCAGATCAGGCCCAGGCCATAAAAGGGGTTCACAGATTCCAGATTCAGTGTAGGACCTAAGAAGGGCTAAGAAATTTGGCCTACTTACCCCAGGGCCAAGCTGTGATTTGATTTTACTTCAAAATGGATTGAGGAAGAGTACTGCATTCACTTTCCCCATGTTATACTACAATTCTCATGGGGACACATATTCCGTGACTTCTGTAAAACTTCCCAGATCAGGGAAAAATGTGATCCAGGCAATACTGTTCCGTTATTGCTTTGTTTTATGTTTAAATGAGAATGCAAATGACACTTAAATATCCAAGCTAATCATGAGCCCCTAAAAATGCAGGTCAGCTAAAGTGACATTCTTCAAAGAATGCACTGTGACTGTACTGGATGCCACTCCAACCTAAGAAGGGAATACTGTGATCCCAAACCATGGATCAATAGCAAGTCTGTGCTAAGAGTGCCTCACAACAATTCATTGACATTTTTCCCCAGGGATGCAAACGGTGGAGAGAAACCTCAATGGTTACTATTATTTGACTAGAGTTCTTTAAGAACTTAATAGTGGAAGGGAATAAAAATATAATCTGCATAAACTATTCATTGCTTAATCAGTGTTTACCTGATTGCTTTTCTGGAGCTCTTGTACCTTCTTGGCAAATTCCTTGGCTTCTTTCTGACACTGTTGCTCTAGTTTCTCTACTTTCCTTTGAATCCTTTCATCCATTATCTGGAGTTCTTGAATATGATTTACAAATTCTTCTAATAACCTAGTAGAGGAAAATCAGAGTATGTATCAATCCATCTATGATTAATCATTAGGAACTGACCAGTTCATCTGTAACAGAATATTAATAAGCATTTCTTAAGGTAGGAATGATGTTAATTTTCTCTATAGCATCTTAGGAATTATCTTTAACATGAATGAAAACCTCACTCAGAATCTCTGCCAGAATAGAAACCAATTTTATAGAAAACAGTCAAAACGATAAACATGCTATATAAAAATAATACTGTGCATTCCAGGGCAATGACTTTCTGTTCCTCTGATTTATAACTACACTTAAAACAACATATTCAACATGTTTTTATTTTACAGGTAGAACCAACCTTTTCTGATTTATTACTAATTGAAGAAAATATTAAGTTCTTATAACACAAAATTCCTCCCCTCATACCAGTTAAAATCCTTCTCTAAAAGAAATATAAAAGAAAATAAATCAATCCCTGACTTCTAATGCTTGTGTCTTTATCGTCCAACTGTTAACTAAAACCCATTTACATAAACGTTGAAAGGAATTTCAGTAGTCACCTCTATTCCAAACAGAAACTTGAACTAGGTGGATCTATGGGGAAAAAACATTTTTACTTCACCTTTTGGGATCAAAAGCTTCAGGTCCCCCTCTAGAGCCTCCTCCTGGGGTTCTCCACACAAGTCTTTCAATATACTCATCTGCCACAAAAGGCTCCTAGTATACAAAATAAGTGTTCTTTTAAAAAGTTTCATAGAAGATAACTTAATGCTACTTGCAAAAATTAAACAGGTTCTACTATGTGAGAACTTAAAATAGAATTAAATTATCATTTAAATACATCTACATTATTAAAATGTGCAAGGCTTTTTCAATTGAAAAAAATCAAATTAATAAAAATTAGAATATTAAAATATCAGAACAGTATCATGACTAGTTAGAACATCCCAGTGGGAAAACGAGCAAAGGACACAATTTATAGAAGAAATACAAGAAACATGAAATATATGTGGCTTCACTAGTAAACAAATCAGGTCAAATTATCACTTTTGTTTTTAACCTCACACTCTGGCAAAGTGGGTGGGTTTTTTTTGTTTTGTTTTGGTTTTGTTTTTGGTAATTATAATATGCAATATCAGAGAGGGTAAACTGAAATTCACACTCTCATCTAATCTAACATGTACAATATTTTTAAAGGATAATAAATAATGATTTAGTAACATAAACAGTATTACAAATACTCATACCCTTTAACCTAGTAATTCTACTTTTAAAATTCTAAGGGGAAAGCAGATATGAACACAAAATTTTTTACAGAACATCCACTAAGTACTATGTACAATACTGAAAAATTGTTCATATAAATACTTAATGAAATCATTATTGAAAATTTATGACAAACTTCCAGGATGAAAACCATGTTCCTATTAAAATCATGCTGAAAAATCATGCAATGAGAAAAAAATGTTCATCTATAATACTGAAAAAAGTAGGATACAAAATTTTCTAAATTTTCTGAGAAAAAAAGCATTTATTATGAAAAAAAGAAAATTAGAGCAGATGATCCAATCAAGAAAATAAACACTCAAATCTTTACCATTAGCAGCTGACAATGAATTTTTTAGACTAATACACGCTAGTGTACATATTTTTTATACCATCTTCTTTCATGTAAATGGGTATCCTGTATTGCTTCCCACTTAGCATGTAACTTAGACTGCTACCATTTGCTGGTGATTCCAGTCTGAATTCTTATTATTTGCAAAATTTCCTATTTGTTAATATCTTAAAAACATATTTTCATTCATAAACATTCATTAAACAATAAAATTTCCAGTGCCAAGCACGCTGTTAGGCTTTGGAATAAAAAGATGTATTAAAAAACTGCAACCTCAGGAAACTCACAACCTAATAGAGAAGAAATTATAAAGAATGCAAAAGTATGTGATAAGTAAAATTAAGAACCTGTGCCCAAACTTTAATATTAACACTGCTGAATAAGTCGCTACCTCGACAGGTAGTTGGACAACAAAAAAGGGGTTATTTATTAATTCAGCAAATTTTGCTGAGCAACTGCTATGTGCTGGGCACAGTGGTGGGTATTGAGAATACAAATTGTAATTCAATAGACAGGGTTCCTGAAAGGCCTCAAAGAAATGATCTTCTAGGTAAGGATGCCAACATTAAACAATTACAGAAATAACTAGTTACAACTGTGATAAATGTAAGGGAAAAAAAAAAGTCCTGGATCCAAGACTATACAACAGAAACAGAGATGACAGGAAGACACTAAGGGATAGAAGACTGGTAAGACATAGGAATTACAACTGGCAAACTTTCTGAGAGCTTAACACTTAAGCTGAGACCAAAAGAAAGAAGAAAAATCATCCAGACAAAAATGGAACAAGTATCTTTCCAGATCATTAGGGAAAAAGAAGATAGAACTTAACCTAGTTGTGGAACTGAGAAGATGGATAGATCACAAAGAGCTTATCTGGATGGAACAAGAGAGGTGACTATTAACGCCAACGGATAAGAAGTTTGCTCTTTTTATCATTATCATCACACTGGTACTCGAGAGACTGGTTCACTGACGTGAGTCTGATGTGAGAGGAGGAATGGGAGGATGAATTTCAGTCAGACTATGTTTAACCATCATCATAAAAACAGGAATATGTGCCCAAAACAGGAATATGTACCAACAAGAATAACAGCTCACGTAAACAGTTTACACGCATTGCCTCATTTACTACTCTCTTCATAAGACCTAGAAGGGAGGTCCTATTTCAGCCTCACTTTATGATGAGGAAACTGAGAGTAAGAGAGGTTAATTACTTACTCAAGACAACACAAGCTGGGCTGAGATTTAAATCATTCTATTCTATTACTAGGTAAAACTGAATGGCAAATATGGGAAACTACAAGTAGCTCCTTGTACCTAAAGTTAGGTGGTAAGGATAACAGGTGAAGCTAAAAAGGAGAAAACTGTCACATGAAGGCCCACACACATCACTGATCATGTCTTTTGAAATTTCTACTTAAATTTATAAACATTCTAATTGTATGACCCATCAATAATGTAAACTAATAATTTTCTCAGACAACTGATAAACTGTCACATGCCTATCTATACATAAGATCTAATATCAACTTTCAAACTGGATCATATCTTGTAAGAAAACCATACAGCTTTTACGACCGTTAATATCGCTGACTGCCCCCCCCAAAACGTAAACACTAAACAGTAAGAACACAAAACAATATAAATGGGCATTAAATTTTTTTAAAGACTTTTTATATTTTACCTACAAGAGGCTCTTTTATAGTGGTCAAATAACTAAAAATAGCAGTTATATTAATCCAGTTTCTCTCATAAGATTTCCATTATAGGAAAGCTATCTGATAACACGGAAGGCATAGAAAATAAAGAATATTGTTAACTACTTAAAAAATAAACCAGTTTATCCATGTGCTGACATGTTTGAGAATTAAACCCTAATGATGAATTAGATATCCTGCAAAGGAAAAATTCTGACCCTCTGAAATAACAATTAACTCATTTAGCAAACAGATCATCATTTAGATAATCATACCTCTCTCTAGTCAATTTCATTTGTATTGAAACAAAAGTTGACATATGTCTAATAATTTTTAATTTACATACATAAATTGGGAAACATTGACTCAGGATCAAGGAATTTATGTTTAGAGCGAATACTTAGATCTTTAGAAACTCAGCTACTTACAAACTTCAGGAAATCTGACAAGCATATGAATTACTCCTAAATAATGACAAAATGCTGACAGCAGCTAATTTTTAAGTGTTTATTAGGTGCCTAACACTTTACATACTTAGTATCATTTAATACAACTCTATAAGGTAGGTTTTATTAATATTCATTCATTTTACACCTGTGAAATTGTGTGATACAAAAAGGTTATTTAATCCAAGGTCATTTAGATTTATCTGATTTCAAAGTCCAAGTTTTCAGTTTTGGTAAAATCCAGAGTTTTTTCTTCAAAAAAAGCTAAATTAATTACGAAGTAGTTCAGCTCTTCCAAAACTCCACAATACTTCCATTAAATAGCTTTACCCAGTAATGTTCTTTTTCCCTGTCAGTTTTTGCACATGCATACCTATGTAAATACTTAATAATCATAGTTCTCATTTGTTAATTTTATTTGTTATTCAGTAGTTGCAATTTCTTTTTTTTCAATATATGAAGTTTATTGTCAAATTGGTTTCCATACAACACCCAGTGCTCATCCCAAAAGGTGTCCTCCTTAATACCCATCACCCACCCTCCCCCCCCCCCCACCCCCCATCAACCCTCAGTTTGTTCTCAGTTTTTAAGAGTCTCTTATGCTTTGGCTCTCTTCCACTCTAACCTCTTTTTTTTTTCTTCCCCTCCCCCATGGGTTTCTGTTAAGTTTCTCAGGATCCACATAAGAGTGAAACCATATGGTTATCTGTTTTTCTCTGTATGGCTTATTTCACTTAGCATAACACTCTCCAGTTCCATCCATGTTGCTACAAAGGGCCATATTTCATTCTTTCTCATTGCCACGTAGTACTCCATTGTGTATATAAACCACAATTTCTTTATCCATTCATCAGTTGATGGGACATTTAGGCTCTTTCCATAATTTGGCTATTGTTGAGAGTACTGCTATAAACATTGGGGTACAAGTGCCCCTATAGTAGTTGCAATTTCTAATTAAATATGTTACACTGTTCATTAATTTCAATACACAAGTTTTATCAAATGATATATGCCCCAAAACTCATACATCAACAGACAAATATTACTGACATGGAGAAAAATAAGAATTTTTCATATGAAATATTTCAATTTTCTCAAAATACAATATTCCCTCATTCAACAAATATTCATTGAGAGCCTACTAGATGTTACTGACTATTCTATAAACCAAGGAAATAGCAGTAAACAAGGCAGGAGAAAATCTCTGCCCTTATGGATATCATGAAAGGGAATGACAGACAAACGAGCAGATACATGATAAATAACAACTATGAAGAAAATTAAAAAGGATGCAGAGTGATGGATTAAAGTGGTTATTTTGGTAAACGTGATCAGACAAGGTCTAAGAAAATAAATTTTGAACAAAGACCTGAATACATCTAAAGGAATAAGCCATCTAGGAAAGGGATGCTCCAAGTACAGAGAACAAACAGTATGTGAGCAATGACAAGAGACCAGTGTAACTAGCAGAGTGAGTGAATGGGAGAACAGTTGTAGATAAGGTACAAGAGGTAGTAGAGCCCAGAGACTGTAGGATGCACTTTGATACACTTTCAGCTATGAACGAAGAAAAGGCAGGTTCCCAGGATGAAGGACTCTGCAATATACTAGCAAGTATATGCAGTAAGGATTCTACTATTCCTTCCCCCCGCCAAAAGAGGTACAACCATTTACTTGAATAACTGTACACAAGGTAAAGGGAAATACTCAAACATTTTGAGGTCTGTTGTATACAGAGTCCTAGTTGATTCCGATACTTGATGGACTCCAAGCATCATGCACTCAAGAGAGTGAAGATATACAAGAGCCAAGATCCAGCTCATCACTGATCCAATGGGTCCATTAGCCCAACTACTGGCCATTTTCCCAGTCCGCAAACATGTAAGAGGGACAGACACACTTGATGGCTGACATAATTCCCACATTGGGTCCTTGGTCTATAGAGTAAGAGCTTTCACAGTAGGAAAGTCCAAGAAGTCTCTGAAATTGCCCCTCTGTACTCAATGTAGTAAATCAAGTGGAATGTCAAAATTTAGTGCCATTCTTAAGGCTCTAAAGCAAGGATCAGCAAATTTTTTTCTTAAAAAGCTGGACAGTAAGTACTTTACAATCTTTCTTATCACCATTCAGTTCTATAGCTGTAGTACAAATGTAGCGATAGACAATACATAAACAGATGGGCACAGCTGTATATCAGTGAAACTTTAAAAACAGGTATCTATCCCAGGGGCTATACGTTTGCCAACCCCTTATCTAAAGGATGTTCGGGCAATATTCCCCACAATTTTCTAATTTAATTCATCAGTCTGGGTTTTTACAAAAACCAGATAAATCCTGAAAGGTGTTTATCTCAAAATCAACAAAAAAGTAGCCTATTACATCTGTCATGCCAGATATAGTTTCTCCAAGCCTCATGGTATATGGCCAATGATTTGGCAAATACATTATTTTCTATGGCAAATACACTATTTTCTGTCCCTGTTGGAAAAAAAAAAAAAAGAGGATCAGAGAGTTTACAGTCACATAGAACTGACAGTGATATACAATTATAGCTTTGCTTCAGGACTATGTGAACTCTCCTATAACATGATTTGTACCATATGAACATTCTGCAGAACACCTTACTGATCCATCATACATAACTGACATCATTGGTGGAATCTTGGTAAGATACATGTACTCATGTATATACTATACAAAGATTCCAGGGCACACTGAATCAGTAAAATTTTAAGGTAGTCAGGGGCCCTCCAGGACATCTCACCCAAAGTAAAGGAGAATTACTGTACCTAGCACATCCCACCACAAGGAAAGACACACAATACCTGATAGGACTTTCCAGGTTCTGCATGCAGGGCACACATGCTCTGGCACATATACTAAGTGACACAAAAGCAAGAAAGGGCTCTGAAGAAGTGGGGGCCATACAACCAACCTTGCTGTCTGGGCCATACAACTTTGCAGACCCTATGGTATTAAAAGAATCAGTCTTAATTTAAGTATTAAAGGTATCAGTATTGGGAAACAATGTCATGTGGAGTTGTGGCAAACCTCAGTGAATAATCACAACACAAATTGCTAGATAATAAAGCAAGATCATGCCATCTACAGCAGAGGATTACACACCTTTTGAGAAATAATTCCCAGTGTGCTACTAGACCCTGGTAGAGACAGCACACCTAACCACAGAACAGGAAGTGAACCTGCATCCAGAACTACATAGCATGAGTTGGGTTCTAAAAGACTCACCAAGATATTATGTCAACGGACTGAGAAACTATTTAACCTAGATGGATGTGGTAGACCCAGAACCAAACATGAATAGGACCAGAAAGCAAACTGCATAAGCAGGAAGCCAAACTTCTACCATTATTGTGCTAGCTTCTCTCCTTCAATTTACATGGATAGCCTTATGGGGCATCTCTTACAACCTGCTGATGGAGAAGGAAACAGCCTGAACTTGGCTCATGCAGAGAGTTGGCTAGGCATGTGGGTGCCAACTAAAAATGGACAGCAGCAGTAATTAAAACTTCATTCAGGGGAAGCCTTAAAATTCAGTGGCAAGAAAAATCCTCTCAATAGTCAAAGTTTTGGTAAAGACATCTGGCCATCATCTTGGGTAGACAGAGAACTGACCTTAGTTTAGAATATATATGGACTCACAGACAATGGCAAAGGGCCTGACTATGAGAGGACAAAGACTGGAAGACTGAAGACAGAGAAATCTGGGATAGAGGCATGTGCATGGACACATGAAAGTGGGCACAGAGTGTGAAGATCATTGTGCCACATGTTAACACTCGCCAGAGGACATCCACCATGGAAGAAAAATCAAACAACCAAGTAGACAAAATGATTCTGCCAGTTGACATCAGCCAGCCTTTACCCAGCATTAGCACACTGGGGACATGAACAGAAAGAACACAGTACAGAGACAACATGGCCCCCATAGCATGAGGTCCTACTTACCATGGCTGATCCAGGTACTGTCAAAACTGAATATCTAGCCTAACGGTGATAGAAACCAACTCTGAGCCTCTGAAATCACCCCATCCTTCAAGAAGACTACTAACCCAACCACACGGTGGCAAGTTGATTACCTGGTTCCTTTCCATTTTGGATGAGTAATTCATTCTGACAAGAATAAAAGCATTCAAGTTGGGTATGCTTCTCTTCAGAGGGACTGTCTGTTCCTGTGGCACTGGATCCCACATATCACATCAGAGTAAAGGACCCATTTTACAGCAGACAAGGTAACCATGGATCCACTGGTCATATCACAAAGCACACCACCCAGAAGCTGTCAGTCTAATAGGGCACTGGAACAGTCTGCTGAAGGCATAGCTGAAGCGCCAGTTCAGAGACAATAACTCAACAAAGATGGAGCACTATTCTACAAGATGCGGTATATATTCCAAATTTAAAACCTTTATATGAGGGACACCTGAGCGACTCAGCTGGTTAAACATCCAACTCTTGATCTCCGCTCAGGTCATGATCTCACGGTTCATGAGGTCAAGCCCCATGTCAGGCTCTGTGCTGATAGTGTGGAGCCTGCTTGGAATTCTCTCCCCCTCTCTCTGTCCCTACCCAACTTGTGCTCTCTCTCTCTCAAAATAAATAAATAAACTTAAAAAAAAAAATAAAACCTTTACATGATGCTGTGTTCCCACAGGAAAAACAAGAGTCTGAGAACAAAGTATAAAAGCAGAAGTGGTCCTGCTTATAATGACTCTCCATTTGTACTTGCTATTCCCACAATTCTGGAGTCTTGATGTCCAGAGGCAAAGATCTCTTTGCCTGAGAATATAGTAAGAGTCCCATTAAACTATAAGTGCTGCCTGGGCTTTGGCTGCTTATATCCAGAGGATAAAAGGCAAGAAGAGGAGTGACCCTTGGCAGGGGCAACAGATTCTGATTACCAGGACGCAGGGCTGCTATTACACAATAGGTGCCGTAACAGTATTTGTGACACACAGATATATTTGTGGAGTACTCTTGGTACTCCTTTGACCAATTCTGAAAGTACACAAACAAGTGTAGCAACCCTGGCCTAAGATGGGTATGGTAATCAGTTAAGCCACCAAGAGTAGTGGAGGCACTAGCTGAAAGTAAGGGGGTATTAGAATGGAGAACAGAGAAGGGAAACATAGAAGAGAGAATTATCAGTTGCAACCTGAAACCAGTCACAATAGCAGGAACCACAGTTCATCCCACTAACCTTCTTCTAATTTTCCTCCCAACTGGAATGCCAAAGGAGCTGCTCCCCAAATGAGTATGAAAAAGTGGAGCCTAGTGGCACAGAAGTGGTCTGTGGTAGACACACTGATGTATTATCCAGATCTCCCTTCAAGAAGGGACTTGTTCTAGCTGCTACCAGTGCCATGCTGTCAGTAGAGAGCCTTCAGCTGGCAGTATTTTCAGGGATCACCTCAACTGCAGAGAATCAATTCACTCAATATCATACCTTTCCCAGTGTGGTCTATATAAATGACTAAGATAGGGACAATTTTGGTCTAAAGCAGGACAACTCTGACAGTTTATTTTTGTTTCAGAACTCGCCCCAGGGGCCAAAAACACTCTCACTGGCCAACACTGTAACTCTATTTCTCCATACGCCCGATCTTGCATCCTTACTCTGTCCCTTCGCAGATATTCACACCAAGGGTATCTCCTAAAAAATATTCTGCACACGAAACTCTGTCTCAAAGTCTGCTTTTCAGAGAACTCAACCTGCAACACTGTAGTAGTCCAATGGAGAGATGATGATAATGGCTCAAACGGAAGTGACGGTAGTGAAGATGCTAAAGAATGGTCAGATTCACAACATTTTAAAGAATGTATTCACACAAATTGCTGGATTGGATGTGGAGACAAAGTTAAAAAGGAAATCATGATTATTCATGGAGGAACGCAGACTGAACAACTGTGTGAATGATGGGTAGTGTCATTTACTGAGACTGGAAAGAGATGCAAGAGGGAGTGAGGAAATGAGTTCTGTTTTGCATATGACATGTTGTGGAGGCTTATGAAATATACAGTAATTGAAAATAGCACATGATTAGAAAAATAATAAGAAAAATGATAAGAAAAATAAGAAACTAGAGCTAGATATAAAATTAGAGTTATTTAAAATCTCAGAACTAGATGAAATTTAGGAAGGAGAAGAGCATGCCAACAACATTCAGAGATAAATGAAGGAAAAGGATCCAACAAAAGAGACCAAGTGGGAGGAACTAGAGAAGGAGGAAGAAAACTCAGGAGTGAAGGAGTGTCCTGGAAGCAAAGTGCAGGTTTTATCTCAGAGGCAAATTATCACTAGAGTTTAAGATAAATCAGCTACTGCTCCCAGTGGAATGAAAGTTCCAAAAAAGCAAAAAGCAAAACCAAACAAATGAATCCCAATAACTTGCTCTCTAATACTTAATGTTGCTGCAGAGGCATTTACAATAAGAAAGATAGCCAAATTAACAGATTTTAAGACCTCCAAATGACCAAGTCACCCCAAAGGATTCTCAAAAATACATGTAAATAATCCCCCCCAAAATCTTTCAGAATTTCACAAACCTGACAATGTTCTATCTTTAGCTTCTATTTCACTATAGTAATTAAAAGCAAAAATTATCCCAACAAAAACAAATACCTATGAATTATGCACTATAGACTAAAATGCTATTATATTAAATTCAACTTTATGTAACTCATTATTGTAGTCAAACTGATTTCATATTTTTTTACAAATGCTACCAATGACAAGAAAAACATGGAGTCTGTAGTTATTTCTATTAAAAACTAAGACATCAAGCCCCTGGACAGGAACATGAATCCCTAATTTAACACTGTTTGAGAAAAGTGAACTTTTATATTTTCTTATAGCATCCTTTCCCAAAACAGATCCAATACAATGTGTTACAAACACCTAGAAACTCAAAGAAACTGTAATATTTTGCCCTAGCCTATGAAAGAAAATAAATAAATAAGTATTAATTAATTATTTAAAAAATAAGGCTCAAAGGATTTCCGAAAGAAGTATTTCTGTATCCTATTAAGCCAACAAACCATGGGTTCAAGTACTACCTACAAAGTATTTTTCTTAAATTTATTGTGCATATCATGCCAAACTAATCTCTAAAACACTGCTTTCTGGGGTGCCTGGGTGGCTCAGTTGGTTAAGCATCCGACTTCAGTTCAGGTCATGATCTCATGGTTGGCGAATTCAAGCCCTGCATCAGGCTCTGTGCTGATAGCTAAGAGCCTGGAGCCTGTTTCCGATTCTGTGTCTCCCTGTCTTTCTGCCCTCCCATGTTCGTTCATTCTCAATCTCTCTCTAAAACAAACATAAAAAAATAAAATTAAAAAAAAAGGCACTGCTTTCTTTTCATCAGAAACTTCTCTATGCAATTCCTAAACTATCAAGTTCACACTGTTCTGTTTACCCTTTTAGATTCTTATCTTACATTTCCTACCCAACTTCTTTGCTCCCCAAAATGAACAGCCACACTAGCTAGCATCAGCCAATTTCAGTCTTCTCTTCATACCCATGCTACTTCTGCTTCCTTACATGTGGCCAGGTAACTCATCCCACAAGGCTACTCTTTCTCCTCCCACAATTTAAACACCTCTATATAATTATTCAAAGCCTGGCTCAATTCCCATTTCCTCCTTGAAGAATTCCTTCCCTACATGACCTCCACTGATTTCTTCACTCTTTAAACCCGAAAGAGGCTTAGAAATTCAAAACTCAACACAGAACACTATACTATTATCATTTATTGTTTTACAATAACTTTTGTAAGTTTCACTCTTCCCCACACTTAAATTGAAAGCAGAGGCAGCATCTGCTGAAATGTCATACATTTCTCTTGCTTTCCAACTGTGGTCAATAGAATAACGTTGAACACCAGAGATGCACAATAAATCAAAACACTTGCTAGTTAGAACCATGGCCAAATCCTCTGCAGAAGATCTTGAAAATCAAGCCCTGATTCATACATACAAAATCAGAAAGGCAGTACTACCACCCCACACGCCAAAAATAAAGAACAAGCATTCTATGGTAGTATGAATCCAAAATTTTATCAGAAACCAAATATGAACCTTATGCAATTCTAACACTGGAACTAAATGAGTTACTACATTTTGCCTCTCCTTTTTTAGCCCCACTTGATTTGGTTTTCATGAGACTATGTGTTTTATGACAGATTAAGAAATGAATTACATTTATTGAGTATTGGTGGTTGTTTTTTTTTTTAAAGCACACAAAATGGATTCATTCTACCTAGGGAAAGGTAGGAAGACAAAGCACATTAAGACACTTAAATACAGGGGCACCTGGGTGGCTCAGTAAGTTAGGTGTCTGACTTCAGCTCAGGTCATGATCTTGAACTCCATGAGTTCAAGCCCCACACTGGGCTCTGTGCTGACAGTTCAGAGCCTGAAGCCTGCTTCAGATTCTGTGTCTCCCTCTCTCTGTCCCTCCCCCGCTTCTGTTCTCTCTCTCTCTCTCTCTCAAAACTAAATAAACATTTAAAAAAATTTTTAAAAGACACCTAAGTACAACTAAGGCAAACTTTTACAAGGTTAAATTTGAAAACTACCTGCAACACTGAGATGAACAGTTTTAGTTTTTTAAAGTCATTTTTTTTAAAAAAATTTTTTAACGGTCTTTATTTATTTTTGAGACAGGGAGAGACAGAGCATGAACAGGGGAGGGTCAGAGAGAGGGAGACACAGAATCTGAAACCGGCTCCAGGCTCTGAGCTGTCAGCACAGAGCCCGACGCGGGGCTTGAACTCACGGACCGCGAGATCATGACCTGAGCCGAAGTCGGCCACTTAACTGACTGAGCCACCCAGGCGCCCCTAAAGTCATTTTTAATATCCATCTTGAAGGAGATGGCAGCTCTTTAAACTATGATAAAATGAGCCAATTAATCTTATTAGCAGAACTGTTTTGAAGACAATTACATGGTGGTACTTTAGACTCCTATGAAACATTTTAGTTTCTCTTACACAAAATCTCTCTTCAGAATAGAGTATATCTCACTTCTGACAGTAAAGTAGTATCTGATTTCCATGCCAAAAAGAGAAAGGTAACAGAACATTACGGCATTTTTTATACCAGTCTCAAAAGAATCACAAATTAGGTTTAAAAATTTTAAAGTTAGAATGGTCATTAAATATCATCTTACCCTAGTCCCTTCAACTCCTTTTTATATATAAGTAACTGAGGCAATGAAATTTAAGCCTTGTCAAGGTATTAATCCAGTATTCTAACCAGAGATTTTTCCATTCTATTACAGTATCTTTTAAAATTATACAAAGACTATGAAAATCATCACCTGAAGTATGTAACAATGTTACATTAGCATTTCAAATCAAATCAAATGCATTTACCAATTTACATATTCAGTGTATTACAGGCACTTAATAAACACTTTTGGAATAAAATTAAGCATGTGGATCCAAGGAATTGTTCATTTTTTTGATTCATTATATCCTTAACAAAAAGGTATATATATGATATAGTTAACTATATTGTTATTACTATTTTCATATTTCCATTCCAAGGAAAGAAAACAGAATCAGAAGAGTATAAGTTTTTAAAATATCTTATATACATAAACTTTTAGCAATCAAAACTTTTAAATTACATACCACTCAGCTCCAGAACACACCAGGGACTCAATATTTTACACTAATTACACATACACAGTCAATAAATGATCCTCCACTTGAAGGCTTGTTCATTCCAAAAGTTCACTACCAGGTTGGCTTGACTGGAAAATTCAGTCTACAAAATACTTAAATATAAAACCATTATTACTCTTTAAGCATCTGCCTCTACCTCCACCTCTCCACTGAGAGTGGCAGAAGCCTACTAAATCTTGGTGTAGATAAGGAGTTGATCAGCCCCAGTTCCAAACATCTATTGCTGCATAATTACCACTCCAATAAATTAGTGGCTTAAAATAACAATGATGATTATTTCTTCACAAATCTGCTATTTGGGCAGGACTCAGGAGGGGAATCTTGTCTCTGTTCCATGTCACATCTGCTGAAGCAGTTCAACTTGGCACTAAAAGATCTACTTTCAAGCTAGCCAGTTGATGTTGACTATGGGCTAGGAGTTCAGTCAGAACCGAAAGCCTTGGCTTTCTCATTGGACTATGTGGTATGGTCGCTGGGTTCTAAGAGGGGGAATCCAAATAAGGTCAAGCATATCGCCTTTTA